>NC_087351.1:2859191-3162221 GCF_030014295.1 Loxodonta africana
TTAGGGTTAGGTTTATGGTTAGGTTTAGGGTTAGGTTTAGGGTAAGTGTTAGGGTTAAATCATGGTTAGGCTAGGGCATGGTTAAGGTTAGAGATAGGGTGAGGTTAAGGGTTGGGGTTAGGTTTAGATGTTAGGGTGAGGGTTAGTGCTAGGTTTCCATTTAAGTTGAGTTTGTAGGGTAAGTTTTAGGGTTGGATTAGGGTTAGAGTTAGAGTTAGGGTCAGGGTTAGGGTTAAGGTTCGGGTTAGGGTTAGGTTTATGGTTAGGATTTGGGTTACGGTCAGGGTTAGGGGGAGATTTAGTGTTATGTTTAGTTTCAGGGTCAGGGTTAGGGTGCAGTTTAGGTTAAGGATGAGGGTTAGGGTTAGGTTTAGTGTTAGGGTTAGGTGTTTGGGTTAAGGTTAGGGTCAGGTTAGGGTTAGGGTTAGGGTTAGGCTTACTGTTAGGGTTAGGGTTAGGTGTTTGGGTTAATGTTAGAGTCAGGTTTAGGGTTAGGTTTAGAGTTAGGATTAGGATTCGGTTTAAAGTTAGAGTTCGGGATAGGGTGAAGTTTAATTTAAGGGTGAGGGTTGAGCTTAGGGTTTGGGGTAGGGTTTAGGGTTCAGGTTAGGATTAGGTTTAAGGTAAAGGTTAGGTTTAGGGTCAGGTTTAGGGTAAGTGTTAGGATTAAGTCATGTTTAGGTGTAGGGCTAGGATAAGGTTAGAGATAGGGTTAGGTTAAGGGTTGGGTTTAGGTTTAGACGTTAGGGTGTGGGTTAGTGGTAGGTTTCCATTTAAGCTGAGTGTGTAGGGTAATTTTTATGGTTAGGATTAAGGTTAGAGTTAGGGTCAGGGTCAGGGTTAGGGTTAAGTTTAGGGTGAGTTTTATGGTTAGGATTGGGTTAGGTTCATGGTTGGGGGAGATTTAGTGTTATGTTTAGTTTTAGGATAGGGTTAGGGTGAAGTTGATGTTAAGCGTGCGGGTTAGGGTTAGGGCTAGGGGTTATTGTTCAGATTAGTGTCAGGGGTAGGGTTAGGGATAGGTTTAGGGTTTGTTTTAGTTTTGTTTAAGGTTAGGGTTTGAATAAAGTTAGGGTAGGTTTAGGGTTATGGTTAGGTCTGGGCTAAGGATTAGGGTTAGAGTTAGGGTTAGGGGTGTTTTGGTTAGGTTTAGGGTAGGGTTTTATTTAGGGTTAGAGTAAGAATTAGAGTTACGTTTACACTTAAGGTGAAGGTTTTGGGTATGTGTTACGGTTAGGGTTAGGGTTAGAGTTAGGATTAGGGTTTAGGGTTAGGTTTAATTTTATGGTAGGGTTAAAGTTAAGGTTAAGGTTAGGTTGGAGTTAGGGTAGGGTTAGGATTAGGATTAGGTTTAGGGTGAGGTTTAGGGTCAGAGTTATCGTAAGGGTTAGGTGTAGGGTGACTGGTGGGCCAAGGTTAAGGTTAGTGTTAGGTTTAGGGGTAGGGTTAGGGTTAAAGTTAGGGTTAGCTTTAGGTTAGGGATAGGGTGAAGTTTAAGATAGGGTGAGGGTTAGGGTTATGGCTAAGGTTTGGGTTAGTTTTCGGGTTAGTGTTAAGGTTACGTTTAGGGTTAGGGTTAAGTTTATGGGTTGTGTTTAGTTTTAGGGTTAGGGTTAGATTTTAGGTTAGGGTTAAGTTTAGTGTAACAGTTAAGGTTACGGTTTGTGTTAGGCATTGTGGTTGGGGTGAGGTTTAGGTTTAGGGTTAGGGTTGTGTATGCTTAGGATTATGGTTATGGTAAGGTGTTAGGGGTTAGAAGTGTAGTTTAGGGTTAGGGGTGGGTGAGGGTTCTGGTAAAGCATTGTGGTTCTGACCATGGTTAGGTTTGGTTTAGGGTTACGGTTAGCTTTATGATTAGGTTTCAGGTTAGTGTTCGAGTTAGAGTTAACCTTTGGGTTAGGCTTTGGTGTTAGGGGTTAGGGTTTGGGTTAGGGTTAGGGTTATTGTTAGGGCTCAGGGGTTCAGGTTAGTGTTAGGGTTAGGGTTAGGGATAGCATTAGGGTTAGGGTTGGGGATACGGTTAGGGGTTAGGGTGAGGGTTACGGTTAGTTTTACAGTTATGGTGAGTGTTCAGGGTCAGTGTTATGGTTATGGTTAGAGTTAGGGTTAGGGTTCGGGTGAAGTTTCAGTTAATAGTGAGGGTTACGCTAAAAGTTAGGGTTAATGTTAGAGTTAGGGTTAAGGTTAGCGTTAGTGTTAGGTTTAGGGTAGGTAAGGTTAGGGTTAAGACTAGGTTTACGGTAAAGGGTTGGGCTGGGTTAGGGTTAGGGTTAGGTTTAGAATTATACTTAGTGCTGAGTTTAGGGTTAGGGTTAGGGTCAGGATTCGAGTTATTGTTTGGTTTAGGTATAGGTAGAGTTAAGGTTAGGTTTAAGTTTAGGTTTAGGGGAAGGGTTAGGTTTACGTCAGCGTTAGGTTTAGGATTAGGGATCGGGTTAGGGTTTGTGAAAGGGTTAGGGGTTCGTCTGAGGGTAAGTGTTAGGTTTACAGTTAAGCTGATGTTTTAGGGTGTTATGGTTAGGGTCATTGTTAGGTTTAGCGTTCGGGCTAGAGTTAGGTGATAGTTTAGGGTTAGGTTTAGTTTTAGGGTTAGGCTTAGGCTTAGGTTTAGGGTGAAGTTTAGGTTAAGGATGAGGGTTATGTTTAGGGTTAGTGTTAGGGTTAGGTGTTTGGGTTAAGGTTAGGGTCAGTTTAGGGTTCGGTTTAGAGTTCGGGTTAGCGTTAGGGTTCGGGTTAGGTGTTTGGGTTAACGTTAAGGTCAGGTTTATGTTTGCGTTTAGGGTTAGTGTTGGGTTCGTTTTAGGGTTAGTGTTTGGGTGAAATTTAAGTGAAGAGTGAGGGTTGAGCTTAGGGTTAGGGGTTAGGGTTAGGGTTAAGGTTCGGGTTAGGGTTAGGTTTATGGTTAGGTTTAGGGTTAGGTTTAGGGTAAGTGTTAGGGTTAAATCATGGTTAGGCTAGGGCATGGTTAAGGTTAGAGATAGGGTGAGGTTAAGGGTTGGGGTTAGGTTTAGATGTTAGGGTGAGGGTTAGTGCTAGGTTTCCATTTAAGTTGAGTTTGTAGGGTAAGTTTTAGGGTTGGATTAGGGTTAGAGTTAGAGTTAGGGTCAGGGTTAGGGTTAAGGTTCGGGTTAGGGTTAGGTTTATGGTTAGGATTTGGGTTACGGTCAGGGTTAGGGGGAGATTTAGTGTTATGTTTAGTTTCAGGGTCAGGGTTAGGGTGCAGTTTAGGTTAAGGATGAGGGTTAGGGTTAGGTTTAGTGTTAGGGTTAGGTGTTTGGGTTAAGGTTAGGGTCAGGTTAGGGTTAGGGTTAGGGTTAGGCTTACTGTTAGGGTTAGGGTTAGGTGTTTGGGTTAATGTTAGAGTCAGGTTTAGGGTTAGGTTTAGAGTTAGGATTAGGATTCGGTTTAAAGTTAGAGTTCGGGATAGGGTGAAGTTTAATTTAAGGGTGAGGGTTGAGCTTAGGGTTTGGGGTAGGGTTTAGGGTTCAGGTTAGGATTAGGTTTAAGGTAAAGGTTAGGTTTAGGGTCAGGTTTAGGGTAAGTGTTAGGATTAAGTCATGTTTAGGTGTAGGGCTAGGATAAGGTTAGAGATAGGGTTAGGTTAAGGGTTGGGTTTAGGTTTAGACGTTAGGGTGTGGGTTAGTGGTAGGTTTCCATTTAAGCTGAGTGTGTAGGGTAATTTTTATGGTTAGGATTAAGGTTAGAGTTAGGGTCAGGGTCAGGGTTAGGGTTAAGTTTAGGGTGAGTTTTATGGTTAGGATTGGGTTAGGTTCATGGTTGGGGGAGATTTAGTGTTATGTTTAGTTTTAGGATAGGGTTAGGGTGAAGTTGATGTTAAGCGTGCGGGTTAGGGTTAGGGCTAGGGGTTATTGTTCAGATTAGTGTCAGGGGTAGGGTTAGGGATAGGTTTAGGGTTTGTTTTAGTTTTGTTTAAGGTTAGGGTTTGAATAAAGTTAGGGTAGGTTTAGGGTTATGGTTAGGTCTGGGCTAAGGATTAGGGTTAGAGTTAGGGTTAGGGGTGTTTTGGTTAGGTTTAGGGTAGGGTTTTATTTAGGGTTAGGGTAAGAATTAGAGTTACGTTTACACTTAAGGTGAAGGTTTTGGGTATGTGTTACGGTTAGGGTTAGGGTTAGAGTTAGGATTAGGGTTTAGGGTTAGGTTTAATTTTATGGTAGGGTTAAAGTTAAGGTTAAGGTTAGGTTGGAGTTAGGGTAGGGTTAGGATTAGGATTAGGTTTAGGGTGAGGTTTAGGGTCAGAGTTATCGTAAGGGTTAGGTGTAGGGTGACTGGTGGGCCAAGGTTAAGGTTAGTGTTAGGTTTAGGGGTAGGGTTAGGGTTAAAGTTAGGGTTAGCTTTAGGTTAGGGATAGGGTGAAGTTTAAGATAGGGTGAGGGTTAGGGTTATGGCTAAGGTTTGGGTTAGTTTTCGGGTTAGTGTTAAGGTTACGTTTAGGGTTAGGGTTAAGTTTATGGGTTGTGTTTAGTTTTAGGGTTAGGGTTAGATTTTAGGTTAGGGTTAAGTTTAGTGTAACAGTTAAGGTTACGGTTTGTGTTAGGCATTGTGGTTGGGGTGAGGTTTAGGTTTAGGGTTAGGGTTGTGTATGCTTAGGATTATGGTTATGGTAAGGTGTTAGGGGTTAGAAGTGTAGTTTAGGGTTAGGGGTGGGTGAGGGTTCTGGTAAAGCATTGTGGTTCTGACCATGGTTAGGTTTGGTTTAGGGTTACGGTTAGCTTTATGATTAGGTTTCAGGTTAGTGTTCGAGTTAGAGTTAACCTTTGGGTTAGGCTTTGGTGTTAGGGGTTAGGGTTTGGGTTAGGGTTAGGGTTATTGTTAGGGCTCAGGGGTTCAGGTTAGTGTTAGGGTTAGGGTTAGGGATAGCATTAGGGTTAGGGTTGGGGATACGGTTAGGGGTTAGGGTGAGGGTTACGGTTAGTTTTACAGTTATGGTGAGTGTTCAGAGTCAGTGTTATGGTTATGGTTAGAGTTAGGGTTAGGGTTCGGGTGAAGTTTCAGTTAATAGTGAGGGTTACGCTAAAAGTTAGGGTTAATGTTAGAGTTAGGGTTAAGGTTAGCGTTAGTGTTAGGTTTAGGGTAGGTAAGGTTAGGGTTAAGACTAGGTTTACGGTAAAGGGTTGGGCTGGGTTAGGGTTAGGGTTAGGTTTAGAATTATACTTAGTGCTGAGTTTAGGGTTAGGGTTAGGGTCAGGATTCGAGTTATTGTTTGGTTTAGGTATAGGTAGAGTTAAGGTTAGGTTTAAGTTTAGGTTTAGGGGAAGGGTTAGGTTTACGTCAGCGTTAGGTTTAGGATTAGGGATCGGGTTAGGGTTTGTGAAAGGGTTAGGGGTTCGTCTGAGGGTAAGTGTTAGGTTTACAGTTAAGCTGATGTTTTAGGGTGTTATGGTTAGGGTCATTGTTAGGTTTAGCGTTCGGGCTAGAGTTAGGTGATAGTTTAGGGTTAGGTTTAGTTTTAGGGTTAGGCTTAGGCTTAGGTTTAGGGTGAAGTTTAGGTTAAGGATGAGGGTTATGTTTAGGGTTAGTGTTAGGGTTAGGTGTTTGGGTTAAGGTTAGGGTCAGTTTAGGGTTCGGTTTAGAGTTCGGGTTAGCGTTAGGGTTCGGGTTAGGTGTTTGGGTTAACGTTAAGGTCAGGTTTATGTTTGCGTTTAGGGTTAGTGTTGGGTTCGTTTTAGGGTTAGTGTTTGGGTGAAATTTAAGTGAAGAGTGAGGGTTGAGCTTAGGGTTAGGGGTTAGGGTTAGGGTTAAGGTTCGGGTTAGGGTTAGGTTTATGGTTAGGTTTAGGGTTAGGTTTAGGGTAAGTGTTAGGGTTAAATCATGGTTAGGCTAGGGCATGGTTAAGGTTAGAGATAGGGTGAGGTTAAGGGTTGGGGTTAGGTTTAGATGTTAGGGTGAGGGTTAGTGCTAGGTTTCCATTTAAGTTGAGTTTGTAGGGTAAGTTTTAGGGTTGGATTAGGGTTAGAGTTAGAGTTAGGGTCAGGGTTAGGGTTAAGGTTCGGGTTAGGGTTAGGTTTATGGTTAGGATTTGGGTTACGGTCAGGGTTAGGGGGAGATTTAGTGTTATGTTTAGTTTCAGGGTCAGGGTTAGGGTGCAGTTTAGGTTAAGGATGAGGGTTAGGGTTAGGTTTAGTGTTAGGGTTAGGTGTTTGGGTTAAGGTTAGGGTCAGGTTAGGGTTAGGGTTAGGGTTAGGCTTACTGTTAGGGTTAGGGTTAGGTGTTTGGGTTAATGTTAGAGTCAGGTTTAGGGTTAGGTTTAGAGTTAGGATTAGGATTCGGTTTAAAGTTAGAGTTCGGGATAGGGTGAAGTTTAATTTAAGGGTGAGGGTTGAGCTTAGGGTTTGGGGTAGGGTTTAGGGTTCAGGTTAGGATTAGGTTTAAGGTAAAGGTTAGGTTTAGGGTCAGGTTTAGGGTAAGTGTTAGGATTAAGTCATGTTTAGGTGTAGGGCTAGGATAAGGTTAGAGATAGGGTTAGGTTAAGGGTTGGGTTTAGGTTTAGACGTTAGGGTGTGGGTTAGTGGTAGGTTTCCATTTAAGCTGAGTGTGTAGGGTAATTTTTATGGTTAGGATTAAGGTTAGAGTTAGGGTCAGGGTCAGGGTTAGGGTTAAGTTTAGGGTTAGTTTTATGGTTAGGATTGGGTTAGGTTCATGGTTGGGGGAGATTTAGTGTTATGTTTAGTTTTAGGATAGGGTTAGGGTGAAGTTGATGTTAAGCGTGCGGGTTAGGGTTAGGGCTAGGGGTTATTGTTCAGATTAGTGTCAGGGGTAGGGTTAGGGATAGGTTTAGGGTTTGTTTTAGTTTTGTTTAAGGTTAGGGTTTGAATAAAGTTAGGGTAGGTTTAGGGTTATGGTTAGGTCTGGGCTAAGGATTAGGGTTAGAGTTACGGTTAGGGGTGTTTTGGTTAGGTTTAGGGTAGGGTTTTATTTAGGGTTAGGGTAAGAATTAGAGTTACGTTTACACTTAAGGTGAAGGTTTTGGGTATGTGTTACGGTTAGGGTTAGGGTTAGAGTTAGGATTAGGGTTTAGGGTTAGGTTTAATTTTATGGTAGGGTTAAAGTTAAGATTAAGGTTAGGTTGGAGTTAGGGTAGGGTTAGGATTAGGATTAGGTTTAGGGTGAGGTTTAGGGTCAGAGTTATCGTAAGGGTTAGGTGTAGGGTGACTGGTGGGCCAAGGTTAAGGTTAGTGTTAGGTTTAGGGGTAGGGTTAGGGTTAAAGTTAGGGTTAGCTTTAGGTTAGGGATAGGGTGAAGTTTAAGATAGGGTGAGGGTTAGGGTTATGGCTAAGGTTTGGGTTAGTTTTCGGGTTAGTGTTAAGGTTACGTTTAGGGTTAGGGTTAAGTTTATGGGTTGTGTTTAGTTTTAGGGTTAGGGTTAGATTTTAGGTTAGGGTTAAGTTTAGTGTAACAGTTAAGGTTACGGTTTGTGTTAGGCATTGTGGTTGGGGTGAGGTTTAGGTTTAGGGTTAGGGTTGTGTATGCTTAGGATTATGGTTATGGTAAGGTGTTAGGGGTTAGAAGTGTAGTTTAGGGTTAGGGGTGGGTGAGGGTTCTGGTAAAGCATTGTGGTTCTGACCATGGTTAGGTTTGGTTTAGGGTTACGGTTAGCTTTATGATTAGGTTTCAGGTTAGTGTTCGAGTTAGAGTTAACCTTTGGGTTAGGCTTTGGTGTTAGGGGTTAGGGTTTGGGTTAGGGTTAGGGTTATTGTTAGGGCTCAGGGGTTCAGGTTAGTGTTAGGGTTAGGGTTAGGGATAGCATTAGGGTTAGGGTTGGGGATACGGTTAGGGGTTAGGGTGAGGGTTACGGTTCGTTTTACAGTTATGGTGAGTGTTCAGGGTAAGTGTTATGGTTATGGTTAGAGTTAGGGTTAGGGTTCGGGTGAAGTTTCAGTTAATAGTGAGGGTTACGCTAAAAGTTAGGGTTAATGTTAGAGTTAGGGTTAAGGTTAGCATTAGTGTTAGGTTTAGGGTAGGTAAGGTTAGGGTTAAGACTAGGTTTACGGTAAAGGGTTGGGCTGGGTTAGGGTTAGGGTTAGGTTTAGAATTATACTTAGTGCTGAGTTTAGGGTTAGGGTTAGGGTCAGGATTCGAGTTATTGTTTGGTTTAGGTATAGGTAGAGTTAAGGTTAGGTTTAAGTTTAGGTTTAGGGGAAGGGTTAGGTTTACGTCAGCGTTAGGTTTAGGATTAGGGATCGGGTTAGGGTTTGTGAAAGGGTTAGGGGTTCGTCTGAGGGTAAGTGTTAGGTTTACAGTTAAGCTGATGTTTTAGGGTGTTATGGTTAGGGTCATTGTTAGGTTTAGCGTTCGGGCTAGAGTTAGGTGATAGTTTAGGGTTAGGTTTAGTTTTAGGGTTAGGCTTAGGCTTAGGTTTAGGGTGAAGTTTAGGTTAAGGATGAGGGTTATGTTTAGGGTTAGTGTTAGGGTTAGGTGTTTGGGTTAAGGTTAGGGTCAGTTTAGGGTTCGGTTTAGAGTTCGGGTTAGCGTTAGGGTTCGGGTTAGGTGTTTGGGTTAACGTTAAGGTCAGGTTTATGTTTGCGTTTAGGGTTAGTGTTGGGTTCGTTTTAGGGTTAGTGTTTGGGTGAAATTTAAGTGAAGAGTGAGGGTTGAGCTTAGGGTTAGGGGTTAGGGTTAGGGTTAAGGTTCGGGTTAGGGTTAGGTTTATGGTTAGGTTTAGGGTTAGGTTTAGGGTAAGTGTTAGGGTTAAATCATGGTTAGGCTAGGGCATGGTTAAGGTTAGAGATAGGGTGAGGTTAAGGGTTGGGGTTAGGTTTAGATGTTAGGGTGAGGGTTAGTGCTAGGTTTCCATTTAAGTTGAGTTTGTAGGGTAAGTTTTAGGGTTGGATTAGGGTTAGAGTTAGAGTTAGGGTCAGGGTTAGGGTTAAGGTTCGGGTTAGGGTTAGGTTTATGGTTAGGATTTGGGTTACGGTCAGGGTTAGGGGGAGATTTAGTGTTATGTTTAGTTTCAGGGTCAGGGTTAGGGTGCAGTTTAGGTTAAGGATGAGGGTTAGGGTTAGGTTTAGTGTTAGGGTTAGGTGTTTGGGTTAAGGTTAGGGTCAGGTTAGGGTTAGGGTTAGGGTTAGGCTTACTGTTAGGGTTAGGGTTAGGTGTTTGGGTTAATGTTAGAGTCAGGTTTAGGGTTAGGTTTAGAGTTAGGATTAGGATTCGGTTTAAAGTTAGAGTTCGGGATAGGGTGAAGTTTAATTTAAGGGTGAGGGTTGAGCTTAGGGTTTGGGGTAGGGTTTAGGGTTCAGGTTAGGATTAGGTTTAAGGTAAAGGTTAGGTTTAGGGTCAGGTTTAGGGTAAGTGTTAGGATTAAGTCATGTTTAGGTGTAGGGCTAGGATAAGGTTAGAGATAGGGTTAGGTTAAGGGTTGGGTTTAGGTTTAGATGTTAGGGTGTGGGTTAGTGGTAGGTTTCCATTTAAGCTGAGTGTGTAGGGTAATTTTTATGGTTAGGATTAAGGTTAGAGTTAGGGTCAGGGTCAGGGTTAGGGTTAAGTTTAGGGTTAGTTTTATGGTTAGGATTGGGTTAGGTTCATGGTTGGGGGAGATTTAGTGTTATGTTTAGTTTTAGGATAGGGTTAGGGTGAAGTTGATGTTAAGCGTGCGGGTTAGGGTTAGGGCTAGGGGTTATTGTTCAGATTAGTGTCAGGGGTAGGGTTAGGGATAGGTTTAGGGTTTGTTTTAGTTTTGTTTAAGGTTAGGGTTTGAATAAAGTTAGGGTAGGTTTAGGGTTATGGTTAGGTCTGGGCTAAGGATTAGGGTTAGAGTTACGGTTAGGGGTGTTTTGGTTAGGTTTAGGGTAGGGTTTTATTTAGGGTTAGGGTAAGAATTAGAGTTACGTTTACACTTAAGGTGAAGGTTTTGGGTATGTGTTACGGTTAGGGTTAGGGTTAGAGTTAGGATTAGGGTTTAGGGTTAGGTTTAATTTTATGGTAGGGTTAAAGTTAAGGTTAAGGTTAGGTTGGAGTTAGGGTAGGGTTAGGATTAGGATTAGGTTTAGGGTGAGGTTTAGGGTCAGAGTTATCGTAAGGGTTAGGTGTAGGGTGACTGGTGGGCCAAGGTTAAGGTTAGTGTTAGGTTTAGGGGTAGGGTTAGGGTTAAAGTTAGGGTTAGCTTTAGGTTAGGGATAGGGTGAAGTTTAAGATAGGGTGAGGGTTAGGGTTATGGCTAAGGTTTGGGTTAGTTTTCGGGTTAGTGTTAAGGTTACGTTTAGGGTTAGGGTTAAGTTTATGGGTTGTGTTTAGTTTTAGGGTTAGGGTTAGATTTTAGGTTAGGGTTAAGTTTAGTGTAACAGTTAAGGTTACGGTTTGTGTTAGGCATTGTGGTTGGGGTGAGGTTTAGGTTTAGGGTTAGGGTTAGGGTTGTGTATGCTTAGGATTATGGTTATGGTAAGGTGTTAGGGGTTAGAAGTGTAGTTTAGGGTTAGGGGTGGGTGAGGGTTCTGGTAAAGCATTGTGGTTCTGACCATGGTTAGGTTTGGTTTAGGGTTACGGTTAGCTTTATGATTAGGTTTCAGGTTAGTGTTCGAGTTAGAGTTAACCTTTGGGTTAGGCTTTGGTGTTAGGGGTTAGGGTTTGGGTTAGGGTTAGGGTTATTGTTAGGGCTCAGGGGTTCAGGTTAGTGTTAGGGATAGCATTAGGGTTAGGGTTGGGGATACGGTTAGGGGTTAGGGTGAGGGTTACGGTTAGTTTTACAGTTATGGTGAGTGTTCAGAGTCAGTGTTATGGTTATGGTTAGAGTTAGGGTTAGGGTTCGGGTGAAGTTTCAGTTAATAGTGAGGGTTACGCTAAAAGTTAGGGTTAATGTTAGAGTTAGGGTTAAGGTTAGCGTTAGTGTTAGGTTTAGGGTAGGTAAGGTTAGGGTTAAGACTAGGTTTACGGTAAAGGGTTGGGCTGGGTTAGGGTTAGGGTTAGGTTTAGAATTATACTTAGTGCTGAGTTTAGGGTTAGGGTTAGGGTCAGGATTCGAGTTATTGTTTGGTTTAGGTATAGGTAGAGTTAAGGTTAGGTTTAAGTTTAGGTTTAGGGGAAGGGTTAGGTTTACGTCAGCGTTAGGTTTAGGATTAGGGATCGGGTTAGGGTTTGTGAAAGGGTTAGGGGTTCGTCTGAGGGTAAGTGTTAGGTTTACAGTTAAGCTGATGTTTTAGGGTGTTATGGTTAGGGTCATTGTTAGGTTTAGCGTTCGGGCTAGAGTTAGGTGATAGTTTAGGGTTAGGTTTAGTTTTAGGGTTAGGCTTAGGCTTAGGTTTAGGGTGAAGTTTAGGTTAAGGATGAGGGTTATGTTTAGGGTTAGTGTTAGGGTTAGGTGTTTGGGTTAAGGTTAGGGTCAGTTTAGGGTTCGGTTTAGAGTTCGGGTTAGCGTTAGGGTTCGGGTTAGGTGTTTGGGTTAACGTTAAGGTCAGGTTTATGTTTGCGTTTAGGGTTAGTGTTGGGTTCGTTTTAGGGTTAGTGTTTGGGTGAAATTTAAGTGAAGAGTGAGGGTTGAGCTTAGGGTTAGGGGTTAGGGTTAGGGTTAAGGTTCGTTTTAGGTTTAGGTTTAAGATTAGGTTTAGGGTAAGTGTTAGGGTTAAATCATGGTTAGGCTAGGGCATGGTTAAGGTTAGAGATAGGGTGAGGTTAAGGGTTGGGGTTAGGTTTAGATGTTAGGGTGAGGGTTAGTGCTAGGTTTCCATTTAAGTTGAGTTTGTAGGGTAAGTTTTAGGGTTGGATTAGGGTTAGAGTTAGAGTTAGGGTCAGGGTTAGGGTTAAGGTTCGGGTTAGGGTTAGGTTTATGGTTAGGATTTGGGTTACGGTCAGGGTTAGGGGGAGATTTAGTGTTATGTTTAGTTTCAGGGTCAGGGTTAGGGTGCAGTTTAGGTTAAGGATGAGGGTTAGGGTTAGGTTTAGTGTTAGGGTTAGGTGTTTGGGTTAAGGTTAGGGTCAGGTTAGGGTTAGGGTTAGGGTTAGGCTTACTGTTAGGGTTAGGGTTAGGTGTTTGGGTTAATGTTAGAGTCAGGTTTAGGGTTAGGTTTAGAGTTAGGATTAGGATTCGGTTTAAAGTTAGAGTTCGGGATAGGGTGAAGTTTAATTTAAGGGTGAGGGTTGAGCTTAGGGTTTGGGGTAGGGGTTAGGGTTCAGGTTAGGATTAGGTTTAAGGTAAAGGTTAGGTTTAGGGTCAGGTTTAGGGTAAGTGTTAGGATTAAGTCATGTTTAGGTGTAGGGCTAGGATAAGGTTAGAGATAGGGTTAGGTTAAGGGTTGGGTTTAGGTTTAGATGTTAGGGTGTGGGTTAGTGGTAGGTTTCCATTTAAGCTGAGTGTGTAGGGTAATTTTTATGGTTAGGATTAAGGTTAGAGTTAGGGTCAGGGTCAGGGTTAGGGTTAAGTTTAGGGTTAGTTTTATGGTTAGGATTGGGTTAGGTTCATGGTTGGGGGAGATTTAGTGTTATGTTTAGTTTTAGGGTAGGGTTAGGGTGAAGTTGATGTTAAGCGTGCGGGTTAGAGTTAGGGCTAGGGGTTATTGTTCAGATTAGTGTCAGGGGTAGGGTTAGGGATAGGTTTAGGGTTTGTTTTAGTTTTGTTTAAGGTTAGGGTTTGAATAAAGTTAGGGTAGGTTTAGGGTTATGGTTAGGTCTGGGCTAAGGATTAGGGTTAGAGTTACGGTTAGGGGTGTTTTGGTTAGGTTTAGGGTAGGGTTTTATTTAGGGTTAGGGTAAGAATTAGAGTTACGTTTACACTTAAGGTGAAGGTTTTGGGTATGTGTTACGGTTAGGGTTAGGGTTAGAGTTAGAATTAGGGTTTAGGGTTAGGTTTAATTTTATGGTAGGGTTAAAGTTAAGGTTAAGGTTAGGTTAGAGTTAGGGTAGGGTTAGGATTAGGATTAGGTTTAGGGTGAGGTTTAGGGTCAGAGTTATCGTAAGGTTTAGGTGTAGGGTGACTGGTGGGCCAAGGTTATGGTTAGTGTTAGGTTTAGGGGTAGGGTTAGGGTTAAAGTTAGGGTTAGCTTTAGGTTAGGGATAGGGTGAAGTTTAAGATAGGGTGAGGGTTAGGGTTATGGCTAAGGTTTGGGTTAGTTTTCGGGTTAGTGTTAAGGTTACGTTTAGGGTTAGGGTTAAGTTTATGGGTTGTGTTTAGTTTTAGGGTTAGGGTTAGATTTTAGGTTAGGGTTAAGTTTAGTGTAACAGTTAAGGTTACGGTTTGTGTTAGGCATTGTGGTTGGGGTGAGGTTTAGGTTTAGGGTTAGGGTTAGGGTTGTGTATGCTTAGGATTATGGTTATGGTAAGGTGTTAGGGGTTAGAAGTGTAGTTTAGGGTTAGGGGTGGGTGAGGGTTCTGGTAAAGCATTGTGGTTCTGACCATGGTTAGGTTTGGTTTAGGGTTACGGTTAGCTTTATGATTAGGTTTCAGGTTAGTGTTCGAGTTAGAGTTAACCTTTGGGTTAGGCTTTGGTGTTAGGGGTTAGGGTTTGGGTTAGGGTTAGGGTTATTGTTAGGGCTCAGGGGTTCAGGTTAGTGTTAGGGTTAGGGTTAGGGATAGCATTAGGGTTAGGGTTGGGGATACGGTTAGGGGTTAGGGTGAGGGTTACGGTTAGTTTTACAGTTATGGTGAGTGTTCAGAGTCAGTGTTATGGTTATGGTTAGAGTTAGGGTTAGGGTTCGGGTGAAGTTTCAGTTAATAGTGAGGGTTACGCTAAAAGTTAGGGTTAATGTTAGAGTTAGGGTTAAGGTTAGCGTTAGTGTTAGGTTTAGGGTAGGTAAGGTTAGGGTTAAGACTAGGTTTACGGTAAAGGGTTGGGCTGGGTTAGGGTTAGGGTTAGGTTTAGAATTATACTTAGTGCTGAGTTTAGGGTTAGGGTTAGGGTCAGGATTCGAGTTATTGTTTGGTTTAGGTATAGGTAGAGTTAAGGTTAGGTTTAAGTTTAGGTTTAGGGGAAGGGTTAGGTTTACGTCAGCGTTAGGTTTAGGATTAGGGATCGGGTTAGGGTTTGTGAAAGGGTTAGGGGTTCGTCTGAGGGTAAGTGTTAGGTTTACAGTTAAGCTGATGTTTTAGGGTGTTATGGTTAGGGTCATTGTTAGGTTTAGCGTTCGGGCTAGAGTTAGGTGATAGTTTAGGGTTAGGTTTAGTTTTAGGGTTAGGCTTAGGCTTAGGTTTAGGGTGAAGTTTAGGTTAAGGATGAGGGTTATGTTTAGGGTTAGTGTTAGGGTTAGGTGTTTGGGTTAAGGTTAGGGTCAGTTTAGGGTTCGGTTTAGAGTTCGGGTTAGCGTTAGGGTTCGGGTTAGGTGTTTGGGTTAACGTTAAGGTCAGGTTTATGTTTGCGTTTAGGGTTAGTGTTGGGTTCGTTTTAGGGTTAGTGTTTGGGTGAAATTTAAGTGAAGAGTGAGGGTTGAGCTTAGGGTTAGGGGTTAGGGTTAGGGTTAAGGTTCGGGTTAGGGTTAGGTTTATGGTTAGGTTTAGGGTTAGGTTTAGGGTAAGTGTTAGGGTTAAATCATGGTTAGGCTAGGGCATGGTTAAGGTTAGAGATAGGGTGAGGTTAAGGGTTGGGGTTAGGTTTAGATGTTAGGGTGAGGGTTAGTGCTAGGTTTCCATTTAAGTTGAGTTTGTAGGGTAAGTTTTAGGGTTGGATTAGGGTTAGAGTTAGAGTTAGGGTCAGGGTTAGGGTTAAGGTTCGGGTTAGGGTTAGGTTTATGGTTAGGATTTGGGTTACGGTCAGGGTTAGGGGGAGATTTAGTGTTATGTTTAGTTTCAGGGTCAGGGTTAGGGTGCAGTTTAGGTTAAGGATGAGGGTTAGGGTTAGGTTTAGTGTTAGGGTTAGGTGTTTGGGTTAAGGTTAGGGTCAGGTTAGGGTTAGGGTTAGGGTTAGGCTTACTGTTAGGGTTAGGGTTAGGTGTTTGGGTTAATGTTAGAGTCAGGTTTAGGGTTAGGTTTAGAGTTAGGATTAGGATTCGGTTTAAAGTTAGAGTTCGGGATAGGGTGAAGTTTAATTTAAGGGTGAGGGTTGAGCTTAGGGTTTGGGGTAGGGGTTAGGGTTCAGGTTAGGATTAGGTTTAAGGTAAAGGTTAGGTTTAGGGTCAGGTTTAGGGTAAGTGTTAGGATTAAGTCATGTTTAGGTGTAGGGCTAGGATAAGGTTAGAGATAGGGTTAGGTTAAGGGTTGGGTTTAGGTTTAGATGTTAGGGTGTGGGTTAGTGGTAGGTTTCCATTTAAGCTGAGTGTGTAGGGTAATTTTTATGGTTAGGATTAAGGTTAGAGTTAGGGTCAGGGTCAGGGTTAGGGTTAAGTTTAGGGTTAGTTTTATGGTTAGGATTGGGTTAGGTTCATGGTTGGGGGAGATTTAGTGTTATGTTTAGTTTTAGGATAGGGTTAGGGTGAAGTTGATGTTAAGCGTGCGGGTTAGGGTTAGGGCTAGGGGTTATTGTTCAGATTAGTGTCAGGGGTAGGGTTAGGGATAGGTTTAGGGTTTGTTTTAGTTTTGTTTAAGGTTAGGGTTTGAATAAAGTTAGGGTAGGTTTAGGGTTATGGTTAGGTCTGGGCTAAGGATTAGGGTTAGAGTTACGGTTAGGGGTGTTTTGGTTAGGTTTAGGGTAGGGTTTTATTTAGGGTTAGGGTAAGAATTAGAGTTACGTTTACACTTAAGGTGAAGGTTTTGGGTATGTGTTACGGTTAGGGTTAGGGTTAGAGTTAGGATTAGGGTTTAGGGTTAGGTTTAATTTTATGGTAGGGTTAAAGTTAAGGTTAAGGTTAGGTTGGAGTTAGGGTAGGGTTAGGATTAGGATTAGGTTTAGGGTGAGGTTTAGGGTCAGAGTTATCGTAAGGGTTAGGTGTAGGGTGACTGGTGGGCCAAGGTTAAGGTTAGTGTTAGGTTTAGGGGTAGGGTTAGGGTTAAAGTTAGGGTTAGCTTTAGGTTAGGGATAGGGTGAAGTTTAAGATAGGGTGAGGGTTAGGGTTATGGCTAAGGTTTGGGTTAGTTTTCGGGTTAGTGTTAAGGTTACGTTTAGGGTTAGGGTTAAGTTTATGGGTTGTGTTTAGTTTTAGGGTTAGGGTTAGATTTTAGGTTAGGGTTAAGTTTAGTGTAACAGTTAAGGTTACGGTTTGTGTTAGGCATTGTGGTTGGGGTGAGGTTTAGGTTTAGGGTTAGGGTTAGGGTTGTGTATGCTTAGGATTATGGTTATGGTAAGGTGTTAGGGGTTAGAAGTGTAGTTTAGGGTTAGGGGTGGGTGAGGGTTCTGGTAAAGCATTGTGGTTCTGACCATGGTTAGGTTTGGTTTAGGGTTACGGTTAGCTTTATGATTAGGTTTCAGGTTAGTGTTCGAGTTAGAGTTAACCTTTGGGTTAGGCTTTGGTGTTAGGGGTTAGGGTTTGGGTTA
Source organism: Loxodonta africana (assembly GCF_030014295.1). Lineage (NCBI taxonomy): Eukaryota > Metazoa > Chordata > Mammalia > Proboscidea > Elephantidae > Loxodonta > Loxodonta africana. Next base: position 2,875,537 of record NC_087351.1, read on the forward strand.
GGGTTAGGGTTATTGTTAGGGCTCAGGGGTTCAGGTTAGTGTTAGGGATAGCATTAGGGTTAGGGTTGGGGATACGGTTAGGGGTTAGGGTGAGGGTTACGGTTAGTTTTACAGTTATGGTGAGTGTTCAGAGTCAGTGTTATGGTTATGGTTAGAGTTAGGGTTAGGGTTCGGGTGAAGTTTCAGTTAATAGTGAGGGTTACGCTAAAAGTTAGGGTTAATGTTAGAGTTAGGGTTAAGGTTAGCGTTAGTGTTAGGTTTAGGGTAGGTAAGGTTAGGGTTAAGACTAGGTTTACGGTAAAGGGTTGGGCTGGGTTAGGGTTAGGGTTAGGTTTAGAATTATACTTAGTGCTGAGTTTAGGGTTAGGGTTAGGGTCAGGATTCGAGTTATTGTTTGGTTTAGGTATAGGTAGAGTTAAGGTTAGGTTTAAGTTTAGGTTTAGGGGAAGGGTTAGGTTTACGTCAGCGTTAGGTTTAGGATTAGGGATCGGGTTAGGGTTTGTGAAAGGGTTAGGGGTTCGTCTGAGGGTAAGTGTTAGGTTTACAGTTAAGCTGATGTTTTAGGGTGTTATGGTTAGGGTCATTGTTAGGTTTAGCGTTCGGGCTAGAGTTAGGTGATAGTTTAGGGTTAGGTTTAGTTTTAGGGTTAGGCTTAGGCTTAGGTTTAGGGTGAAGTTTAGGTTAAGGATGAGGGTTATGTTTAGGGTTAGTGTTAGGGTTAGGTGTTTGGGTTAAGGTTAGGGTCAGTTTAGGGTTCGGTTTAGAGTTCGGGTTAGCGTTAGGGTTCGGGTTAGGTGTTTGGGTTAACGTTAAGGTCAGGTTTATGTTTGCGTTTAGGGTTAGTGTTGGGTTCGTTTTAGGGTTAGTGTTTGGGTGAAATTTAAGTGAAGAGTGAGGGTTGAGCTTAGGGTTAGGGGTTAGGGTTAGGGTCAAGGTTCGGGTTAGGGTTAGGTTTATGGTTAGGTTTAGGGTTAGGTTTAGGGTAAGTGTTAGGGTTAAATCATGGTTAGGCTAGGGCATGGTTAAGGTTAGAGATAGGGTGAGGTTAAGGGTTGGGGTTAGGTTTAGATGTTAGGGTGAGGGTTAGTGCTAGGTTTCCATTTAAGTTGAGTTTGTAGGGTAAGTTTTAGGGTTGGATTAGGGTTAGAGTTAGAGTTAGGGTCAGGGTTAGGGTTAAGGTTCGGGTTAGGGTTAGGTTTATGGTTAGGATTTGGGTTACGGTCAGGGTTAGGGGGAGATTTAGTGTTATGTTTAGTTTCAGGGTCAGGGTTAGGGTGCAGTTTAGGTTAAGGATGAGGGTTAGGGTTAGGTTTAGTGTTAGGGTTAGGTGTTTGGGTTAAGGTTAGGGTCAGGTTAGGGTTAGGGTTAGGGTTAGGCTTACTGTTAGGGTTAGGGTTAGGTGTTTGGGTTAATGTTAGAGTCAGGTTTAGGGTTAGGTTTAGAGTTAGGATTAGGATTCGGTTTAAAGTTAGAGTTCGGGATAGGGTGAAGTTTAATTTAAGGGTGAGGGTTGAGCTTAGGGTTTGGGGTAGGGGTTAGGGTTCAGGTTAGGATTAGGTTTAAGGTAAAGGTTAGGTTTAGGGTCAGGTTTAGGGTAAGTGTTAGGATTAAGTCATGTTTAGGTGTAGGGCTAGGATAAGGTTAGAGATAGGGTTAGGTTAAGGGTTGGGTTTAGGTTTAGATGTTAGGGTGTGGGTTAGTGGTAGGTTTCCATTTAAGCTGAGTGTGTAGGGTAATTTTTATGGTTAGGATTAAGGTTAGAGTTAGGGTCAGGGTCAGGGTTAGGGTTAAGTTTAGGGTTAGTTTTATGGTTAGGATTGGGTTAGGTTCATGGTTGGGGGAGATTTAGTGTTATGTTTAGTTTTAGGGTAGGGTTAGGGTGAAGTTGATGTTAAGCGTGCGGGTTAGAGTTAGGGCTAGGGGTTATTGTTCAGATTAGTGTCAGGGGTAGGGTTAGGGATAGGTTTAGGGTTTGTTTTAGTTTTGTTTAAGGTTAGGGTTTGAATAAAGTTAGGGTAGGTTTAGGGTTATGGTTAGGTCTGGGCTAAGGATTAGGGTTAGAGTTACGGTTAGGGGTGTTTTGGTTAGGTTTAGGGTAGGGTTTTATTTAGGGTTAGGGTAAGAATTAGAGTTACGTTTACACTTAAGGTGAAGGTTTTGGGTATGTGTTACGGTTAGGGTTAGGGTTAGAGTTAGAATTAGGGTTTAGGGTTAGGTTTAATTTTATGGTAGGGTTAAAGTTAAGGTTAAGGTTAGGTTAGAGTTAGGGTAGGGTTAGGATTAGGATTAGGTTTAGGGTGAGGTTTAGGGTCAGAGTTATCGTAAGGGTTAGGTGTAGGGTGACTGGTGGGCCAAGGTTAAGGTTAGTGTTAGGTTTAGGGGTAGGGTTAGGGTTAAAGTTAGGGTTAGCTTTAGGTTAGGGATAGGGTGAAGTTTAAGATAGGGTGAGGGTTAGGGTTATGGCTAAGGTTTGGGTTAGTTTTCGGGTTAGTGTTAAGGTTACGTTTAGGGTTAGGGTTAAGTTTATGGGTTGTGTTTAGTTTTAGGGTTAGGGTTAGATTTTAGGTTAGGGTTAAGTTTAGTGTAACAGTTAAGGTTACGGTTTGTGTTAGGCATTGTGGTTGGGGTGAGGTTTAGGTTTAGGGTTAGGGTTAGGGTTGTGTATGCTTAGGATTATGGTTATGGTAAGGTGTTAGGGGTTAGAAGTGTAGTTTAGGGTTAGGGGTGGGTGAGGGTTCTGGTAAAGCATTGTGGTTCTGACCATGGTTAGGTTTGGTTTAGGGTTACGGTTAGCTTTATGATTAGGTTTCAGGTTAGTGTTCGAGTTAGAGTTAACCTTTGGGTTAGGCTTTGGTGTTAGGGGTTAGGGTTTGGGTTAGGGTTAGGGTTATTGTTAGGGCTCAGGGGTTCAGGTTAGTGTTAGGGTTAGGGTTACGGATAGCATTAGGGTTAGGGTTGGGGATAGGGTTAGGGGTTAGGGTGAGGGTTACGGTTAGTTTTACAGTTATGGTGAGTGTTCAGGGTCAGTGTTATGGTTATGGTTAGAGTTAGGGTTAGGGTTCGGGTGAAGTTTCAGTTAATAGTGAGGGTTACGCTAAAAGTTAGGGTTAATGTTAGAGTTAGGGTTAAGGTTAGCGTTAGTGTTAGGTTTAGGGTAGGTAAGGTTAGGGTTAAGACTAGGTTTACGGTAAAGGGTTGGGCTGGGTTAGGGTTAGGGTTAGGTTTAGAATTATACTTAGTACTGAGTTTAGGGTTAGGGTTAGGGTCAGGATTCGAGTTATTGTTTGGTTTAGGTATAGGTAGAGTTAAGGTTAGGTTTAAGTTTAGGTTTAGGGGAAGGGTTAGGTTTACGTCAGCGTTAGGTTTAGGATTAGGGATCGGGTTAGGGTTTGTGAAAGGGTTAGGGGTTCGTCTGAGGGTAAGTGTTAGGTTTACAGTTAAGCTGATGTTTTAGGGTGTTATGGTTAGGGTCATTGTTAGGTTTAGCGTTCGGGCTAGAGTTAGGTGATAGTTTAGGGTTAGGTTTAGTTTTAGGGTTAGGCTTAGGCTTAGGTTTAGGGTGAAGTTTAGGTTAAGGATGAGGGTTATGTTTAGGGTTAGTGTTAGGGTTAGGTGTTTGGGTTAAGGTTAGGGTCAGTTTAGGGTTCGGTTTAGAGTTCGGGTTAGCGTTAGGGTTCGGGTTAGGTGTTTGGGTTAACGTTAAGGTCAGGTTTATGTTTGCGTTTAGGGTTAGTGTTGGGTTCGTTTTAGGGTTAGTGTTTGGGTGAAATTTAAGTGAAGAGTGAGGGTTGAGCTTAGGGTTAGGGGTTAGGGTTAGGGTCAAGGTTCGGGTTAGGGTTAGGTTTATGGTTAGGTTTAGGGTTAGGTTTAGGGTAAGTGTTAGGGTTAAATCATGGTTAGGCTAGGGCATGGTTAAGGTTAGAGATAGGGTGAGGTTAAGGGTTGGGGTTAGGTTTAGATGTTAGGGTGAGGGTTAGTGCTAGGTTTCCATTTAAGTTGAGTTTGTAGGGTAAGTTTTAGGGTTGGATTAGGGTTAGAGTTAGAGTTAGGGTCAGGGTTAGGGTTAAGGTTCGGGTTAGGGTTAGGTTTATGGTTAGGATTTGGGTTACGGTCAGGGTTAGGGGGAGATTTAGTGTTATGTTTAGTTTCAGGGTCAGGGTTAGGGTGCAGTTTAGGTTAAGGATGAGGGTTAGGGTTAGGTTTAGTGTTAGGGTTAGGTGTTTGGGTTAAGGTTAGGGTCAGGTTAGGGTTAGGGTTAGGGTTAGGCTTACTGTTAGGGTTAGGGTTAGGTGTTTGGGTTAATGTTAGAGTCAGGTTTAGGGTTAGGTTTAGAGTTAGGATTAGGATTCGGTTTAAAGTTAGAGTTCGGGATAGGGTGAAGTTTAATTTAAGGGTGAGGGTTGAGCTTAGGGTTTGGGGTAGGGGTTAGGGTTCAGGTTAGGATTAGGTTTAAGGTAAAGGTTAGGTTTAGGGTCAGGTTTAGGGTAAGTGTTAGGATTAAGTCATGTTTAGGTGTAGGGCTAGGATAAGGTTAGAGATAGGGTTAGGTTAAGGGTTGGGTTTAGGTTTAGATGTTAGGGTGTGGGTTAGTGGTAGGTTTCCATTTAAGCTGAGTGTGTAGGGTAATTTTTATGGTTAGGATTAAGGTTAGAGTTAGGGTCAGGGTCAGGGTTAGGGTTAAGTTTAGGGTTAGTTTTATGGTTAGGATTGGGTTAGGTTCATGGTTGGGGGAGATTTAGTGTTATGTTTAGTTTTAGGATAGGGTTAGGGTGAAGTTGATGTTAAGCGTGCGGGTTAGGGTTAGGGCTAGGGGTTATTGTTCAGATTAGTGTCAGGGGTAGGGTTAGGGATAGGTTTAGGGTTTGTTTTAGTTTTGTTTAAGGTTAGGGTTTGAATAAAGTTAGGGTAGGTTTAGGGTTATGGTTAGGTCTGGGCTAAGGATTAGGGTTAGAGTTAGGGTTAGGGGTGTTTTGGTTAGGTTTAGGGTAGGGTTTTATTTAGGGTTAGGGTAAGAATTAGAGTTACGTTTACACTTAAGGTGAAGGTTTTGGGTATGTGTTACGGTTAGGGTTAGGGTTAGAGTTAGGATTAGGGTTTAGGGTTAGGTTTAATTTTATGGTAGGGTTAAAGTTAAGGTTAAGGTTAGGTTGGAGTTAGGGTAGGGTTAGGATTAGGATTAGGTTTAGGGTGAGGTTTAGGGTCAGAGTTATCGTAAGGGTTAGGTGTAGGGTGACTGGTGGGCCAAGGTTAAGGTTAGTGTTAGGTTTAGGGGTAGGGTTAGGGTTAAAGTTAGGGTTAGCTTTAGGTTAGGGATAGGGTGAAGTTTAAGATAGGGTGAGGGTTAGGGTTATGGCTAAGGTTTGGGTTAGTTTTCGGGTTAGTGTTAAGGTTACGTTTAGGGTTAGGGTTAAGTTTATGGGTTGTGTTTAGTTTTAGGGTTAGGGTTAGATTTTAGGTTAGGGTTAAGTTTAGTGTAACAGTTAAGGTTACGGTTTGTGTTAGGCATTGTGGTTGGGGTGAGGTTTAGGTTTAGGGTTAGGGTTAGGGTTGTGTATGCTTAGGATTATGGTTATGGTAAGGTGTTAGGGGTTAGAAGTGTAGTTTAGGGTTAGGGGTGGGTGAGGGTTCTGGTAAAGCATTGTGGTTCTGACCATGGTTAGGTTTGGTTTAGGGTTACGGTTAGCTTTATGATTAGGTTTCAGGTTAGTGTTCGAGTTAGAGTTAACCTTTGGGTTAGGCTTTGGTGTTAGGGGTTAGGGTTTGGGTTAGGGTTAGGGTTATTGTTAGGGCTCAGGGGTTCAGGTTAGTGTTAGGGTTAGGGTTAGGGATAGCATTAGGGTTAGGGTTGGGGATAGGGTTAGGGGTTAGGGTGAGGGTTACGGTTAGTTTTACAGTTATGGTGAGTGTTCAGAGTCAGTGTTATGGTTATGGTTAGAGTTAGGGTTAGGGTTCGGGTGAAGTTTCAGTTAATAGTGAGGGTTACGCTAAAAGTTAGGGTTAATGTTAGAGTTAGGGTTAAGGTTAGCGTTAGTGTTAGGTTTAGGGTAGGTAAGGTTAGGGTTAAGACTAGGTTTACGGTAAAGGGTTGGGCTGGGTTAGGGTTAGGGTTAGGTTTAGAATTATACTTAGTGCTGAGTTTAGGGTTAGGGTTAGGGTCAGGATTCGAGTTATTGTTTGGTTTAGGTATAGGTAGAGTTAAGGTTAGGTTTAAGTTTAGGTTTAGGGGAAGGGTTAGGTTTACGTCAGCGTTAGGTTTAGGATTAGGGATCGGGTTAGGGTTTGTGAAAGGGTTAGGGGTTCGTCTGAGGGTAAGTGTTAGGTTTACAGTTAAGCTGATGTTTTAGGGTGTTATGGTTAGGGTCATTGTTAGGTTTAGCGTTCGGGCTAGAGTTAGGTGATAGTTTAGGGTTAGGTTTAGTTTTAGGGTTAGGCTTAGGCTTAGGTTTAGGGTGAAGTTTAGGTTAAGGATGAGGGTTATGTTTAGGGTTAGTGTTAGGGTTAGGTGTTTGGGTTAAGGTTAGGGTCAGTTTAGGGTTCGGTTTAGAGTTCGGGTTAGCGTTAGGGTTCGGGTTAGGTGTTTGGGTTAACGTTAAGGTCAGGTTTATGTTTGCGTTTAGGGTTAGTGTTGGGTTCGTTTTAGGGTTAGTGTTTGGGTGAAATTTAAGTGAAGAGTGAGGGTTGAGCTTAGGGTTAGGGGTTAGGGTTAGGGTTAAGGTTCGTTTTAGGTTTAGGTTTAAGATTAGGTTTAGGGTAAGTGTTAGGGTTAAATCATGGTTAGGCTAGGGCATGGTTAAGGTTAGAGATAGGGTGAGGTTAAGGGTTGGGGTTAGGTTTAGATGTTAGGGTGAGGGTTAGTGCTAGGTTTCCATTTAAGTTGAGTTTGTAGGGTAAGTTTTAGGGTTGGATTAGGGTTAGAGTTAGAGTTAGGGTCAGGGTTAGGGTTAAGGTTCGGGTTAGGGTTAGGTTTATGGTTAGGATTTGGGTTACGGTCAGGGTTAGGGGGAGATTTAGTGTTATGTTTAGTTTCAGGGTCAGGGTTAGGGTGCAGTTTAGGTTAAGGATGAGGGTTAGGGTTAGGTTTAGTGTTAGGGTTAGGTGTTTGGGTTAAGGTTAGGGTCAGGTTAGGGTTAGGGTTAGGGTTAGGCTTACTGTTAGGGTTAGGGTTAGGTGTTTGGGTTAATGTTAGAGTCAGGTTTAGGGTTAGGTTTAGAGTTAGGATTAGGATTCGGTTTAAAGTTAGAGTTCGGGATAGGGTGAAGTTTAATTTAAGGGTGAGGGTTGAGCTTAGGGTTTGGGGTAGGGGTTAGGGTTCAGGTTAGGATTAGGTTTAAGGTAAAGGTTAGGTTTAGGGTCAGGTTTAGGGTAAGTGTTAGGATTAAGTCATGTTTAGGTGTAGGGCTAGGATAAGGTTAGAGATAGGGTTAGGTTAAGGGTTGGGTTTAGGTTTAGATGTTAGGGTGTGGGTTAGTGGTAGGTTTCCATTTAAGCTGAGTGTGTAGGGTAATTTTTATGGTTAGGATTAAGGTTAGAGTTAGGGTCAGGGTCAGGGTTAGGGTTAAGTTTAGGGTTAGTTTTATGGTTAGGATTGGGTTAGGTTCATGGTTGGGGGAGATTTAGTGTTATGTTTAGTTTTAGGGTAGGGTTAGGGTGAAGTTGATGTTAAGCGTGCGGGTTAGAGTTAGGGCTAGGGGTTATTGTTCAGATTAGTGTCAGGGGTAGGGTTAGGGATAGGTTTAGGGTTTGTTTTAGTTTTGTTTAAGGTTAGGGTTTGAATAAAGTTAGGGTAGGTTTAGGGTTATGGTTAGGTCTGGGCTAAGGATTAGGGTTAGAGTTACGGTTAGGGGTGTTTTGGTTAGGTTTAGGGTAGGGTTTTATTTAGGGTTAGGGTAAGAATTAGAGTTACGTTTACACTTAAGGTGAAGGTTTTGGGTATGTGTTACGGTTAGGGTTAGGGTTAGAGTTAGAATTAGGGTTTAGGGTTAGGTTTAATTTTATGGTAGGGTTAAAGTTAAGGTTAAGGTTAGGTTAGAGTTAGGGTAGGGTTAGGATTAGGATTAGGTTTAGGGTGAGGTTTAGGGTCAGAGTTATCGTAAGGTTTAGGTGTAGGGTGACTGGTGGGCCAAGGTTAAGGTTAGTGTTAGGTTTAGGGGTAGGGTTAGGGTTAAAGTTAGGGTTAGCTTTAGGTTAGGGATAGGGTGAAGTTTAAGATAGGGTGTGGGTTAGGGTGAGGGTTATGGCTAAAGGTTTGGGTAAGTTTTCAGGATATTGTTAAGGTTACGTTTAGGGTTAGGGTTAAGTTTATGGGTTATGTTTAGTTCTGGGTTAGGGTTAGATTTTAGTTTAGGGTTAAGTTTAGTGTTACGGTTATGGTTAGGGTTACGGTTTGTTTTAGGCGTTGTGGTTGGGTTGAGGGTTAGTTTTAGCGTCATGGTTGAGTAGGCTTAGGATTATGGTTATGGTAAGGTGTTAGGGGTTAGAGGTGTAGTTTATGGTTAGGGTTTCGGTGAGGGTTCTGGTTAGGCATTTTGGTTCTGGTCATGGTTAGGTTTGGTTTAGGGTTAGGGTTAGGTTTATGATTAGGTTTCGGGTTAGTGTTAGATTTAGGGTGAGTGTTTGGTTTAAGGTTTGGGTTAGGCTTTGGTGTTAGGGGTTTTGTTTGGGTTAGGGTTATCGTTAGGGCTTAGGGTTTCAGTTTAGTGTTAGGCGTAGCATTAGGGTTAGTGTTGGGGGATAGGTTTAGGGGTTCTGGTGAGGGTTACGGTTAGTTTTACAGTTAAGTTGAGGGTTTAGGGCAAGTGTTATGATTAGGGTTAGAGTTAGAGTTACGGTTAGGTTTAGGGTTAGATTTAGATGTAGGGTAAGATTTAGGTTTACTTTCAGGTTCAGGGTGAGAGGTAGTGTTCTATTTAGGGTCAAGTTTAGAGTTAGGTTTAGGATTCGGTCTAGGGTTAGGATTAGGATTAGATTTAGGGTTAAGTTCAGGGCTATTGAAATGCTCAGGTTTAGGGTTACAGGTGGACTAGCATTATACTTAGAGTTAGGTTTAAGGTTAGGGTTTTGTTAGGTTTAGGTTTACAGTTAAGATTAGGATTAGGGTTTGGATGAAGTTTAGGATAGGGTGAGGGTTATTTTTATGGTTTGGGCTAAAGTTTGGTTTTGTGTTCAGCTTAGTGTTAAGGTTAGGTTTAGGGTTCGGTTTTGGGTTAGGGGTTACGCTTTGGTTTAGGGTTAGGGTGAAGTTTAGGTTAAGGGTGAGGGTTAGGATAAAGGTTAGAATTAGGTTTATGGTAAGGTGTTAGTGTTTAGAGGTGTAGTTTAGGGTTAAGGTTTGGGTGAGGGTTCTGGTTAGGAATTGTGGTTCTGGTCATGGTTGGGTTTGGTTTAGGTTTATGATTAGGTTTCGGGTTAGTATTAGAGTTAGAGTGAGAGTTAGGGTTAAGGTTTGGATTAGGCTTTGGTGTTAGGGGTTAGGATTTGTGTTAGAGTTAGGGTTATCGTTAGGGCTCAGGGGTTTCAGGTTAGTTTTAGGGTTAAGGTTAGGGATTGCATTAGGGTTAGGTTTGGGGGATACGGTTAGGGGTTAGGGTGAGGGTTACGGTTAGTTTTACAGTTAAAGTGTGGGTTTAGGATAAGTGTTATGATTAGGGTTAGAGTTGGAGTTATTTTTAGGTTTAGGGTTAGGTGTAGGGGAAGATTTAGGTTTAGGTCCAGGTTTAGGGTTAGAGTTAGTGTTCTCTTTAGGATCAAGGGTGCAGTTAGGGTTTGGTTAAGATTAGGTCTAGGGCTAGGATTAGGTTTAGGGTTAATTTCAGGGCTATTGTAAGGGTTAGGTTTAGGGTTACAGATGGACTAGCGTTATGGTTAGAGGTAGGTTTAAGGTTAGGGTTTGGGTTAGGTTTAGGTTTAGGTTTAAGGTAGTGTTAGAGTTTGGATGAAGTTTAGGATAGGGTGAGGGTTATTTTTATGGTTAGAGCTAGAGTTTGGGTTTGTGTCCAGGTTAGCTTTAAGGCTAGCTTTCAGGTTAGGGTTAGGGGTTATGTTTAGGATTAGGGTTATGTTTTGGTTTAGGGTTAGTGTGAAGTTTAGGTTAAGGGTGAGGGTTAGGATAAGAGTTAGAATTAGGGTTAGGATTATAGTGTTAGAGGTTAGATTTAGGATGCTAACGTTAGGTTTATGGTTAGGGTTGGGTTAATGTTAGAGTTAGGGTTAGATTAGGTTTAATGTTCGTGTTTGGGTTAGGGATAGGGTTAGGGATCGCATGAGATTTAGGGTTGGGGATACGGTTAGGGGTTAGGGTGAGGGTTGTGGTTAGGGTGTGGGTTAGGGTTAGGTTTACAGTTAAGGTGAGGGTTTAGGGTAAGTGTTATAGTTAGGGTTCGAGTTAGAGTTTGGGTTAGGTTTAGGGTGAAGTTTCAGTTAATAGTCAGGGTCAGGGTAAGGGTTAGGGTTAAGATTACAGTTAGGGTTAAGTTTTTTTTTTTTTTTAGTGTTAGTGTTAGGGTTAGGGTAGGGGTAAGGTTAGGGCTAAGGCTAGGTTTACGGTAAAGGGTAGGGCTAGGTTAGGGTTAGGTTTAGAGTCAGAGCTAGTACTAGGGTTTAGGGTAAGAGGTAGGGTCAGGTTTAGAGTTTTTGTTAGTTTTAGGGTGGAGTTAAGGTTAAGTTTAGCGTTAGGGTAAGTGTTAAGTTTAGGTCAGGGTTAAGGTTAGGATTAGGGATAGGGTTAGGGTTAGGGAAAGGGTTAGGTGTTCGTGGGAGGGTTAGTGTTAGGTTTACACTTAAGCTGATGTTTTACAGTGTTACGGTTAGGTCAGGGTTGTAGTTAGGGTTAGGATGAGGTTTAGGTTTAGGGCTATATTTAGGGGATAGTTTAGGGTTAGGGTTAGGTTTAGTTTTAGGGTTAAGGTTAGGCTTAGGTTTATCTTGAAATTTATGTTAAGGATGAGGGTTAGGGTTAGCGTTAGGGTTAGGTGTTTGGGTTAAGGTTAGGGTTAGGTTTAGGGTTTGGGTTAGGGTTAGGTGTTTCGGTTAATGTTAGGGTCAGGTTTAGGGTAAGGGTTAGGGTTCGGTTTAGGATCAGGCTTAGGGTTAGGATTAGAATTAGGGTTAGTGGTTAGGGTTAGGCTTAAGGTTAGGTTTAGGCTAAAGATCAGGATTTGATTTCGAGTTAGGTGTTAGTGTTTTGGTTAGGTTTAGGGTAGGGTTATATTTAGGGTTAGGTTAAGAGTTAGATTTATGTTTCCAGTTAAGGTGAGGGTTTTGGGTAAGTGTTACATTTAGGGTTAGGGTTAGGTTTAGGGCTAGGGTTAGGTTTAGATTTCGGGTTACCGGTTAGGGTTAGGTTTAACTTTATGGTAGGGTAAAGTTAGGGTTAGGGTTTGGTTAGGGTTAGGGTCAGGGTTAGGATTAGGATTAGGTTTAGGGTGAGGGTTAGGGTCAGAGTTATTGTAAGGGTTAGGTTTGGGGTTACAGGTGGGCCAAGGTTAAGGTTAGGGTCAGGGTTCAAGTTAGGGTGTGCTTTAGATTAGGGATAGGGTGAAGTTTAAGATAGGGTGAGGGTTAGGGTTATGGCTAAGGTTTGCTTGAGTTTTCAGGTTAGTGTTAAGGTTATGTTTAGGGTTAGGAATAAGTTTATGGGTTCTGTTTAGTTTTAGGGTTGGGGTAGATTTTAGGTTAGGGTTAAGCTAAGTGTAACAGTTAGGGTTACGATTTGTGTTAGGCATTGTGGTTGGGGTGAGTGTTAGGTTTATGGTTAGGGTTGGGTAGAGTTAGGATTATGGTTATGGTAGGGTGTTAGGGTTTAGAGGTGTAGTTTAGGGTTAGGGTTTGGGTGAGGGTTCCGGTTAGGCATTGTGGTTCTGGTCATGGTTAAGTTTGGTTCAGTGTTAGGGTTAGGTTTATGATTAGGTTTCGGGTTAGTGTTAGAGTTAGGGTGAGGGATAGTGTTAAGGTTTAGGTTAGGTTTTGGTGTTATGGGTTAGGGTTTGCGTTAGGGTCAGTGTTATCTTTATGGCTTAGGGGTTTCAGGTTAGTGTTGTGGTTAGGGCTAGGGTTAGCATTAGGGTTAGGGTTGTGGGCTACTGTTAGGGGTTAGAGTGAAGGTTACGGTTAGTTTTACAGTTAAGGTGAGGGTTTAGGGTAAGTGTTCTGATTAGGGTTAGAGTTCGAGTTAGGGTTATGTTTGGGGTTAGGGTTAGGTGTAGGGTAATATTTAGGTTTACGTCCAAGTTTAGGGTTAGAGTTAGTGTTGTATTTAGGGTCAGAGCTAGTGTTCTATTTAGGGTCAAGTTTAGAGTTAGGGTTAGGTTTAGGTTTAGGATTTTGTTTAGGGTAAGGGTTAGGTTCAGGGCTATCGTAAGGGTTAGGTTTAGGGTTTCAGATGGACTAGTGTTATGGTTAGAGTTAGGTTTAAGGTAAGGGTTTTGCTTAGGTTTAGGTTAGGGCTAAGGTCAAGGTTAGGGTTTGGAAGATGTTTAGGCTGGGGGAGGGTTATTTTTATGGTTAGGGCTGGAGTTTGGGTTTGTGCTCACGTTACTTTTAAGGTTAGGTTTAGGGTTTGGATTAGGGTTAGGGGTTATGTTTAGGGTTAGATTTACGAACAGGGTTAGTATTAGTGTGAAGTTCAGGTTAAGTGTGAGGGTTAGGATAAGGGTTAGGATTAGGGTTAGAATTATAATGTTAGACATTAGGTTTAGGGTGTTAGGTTTAGGTTTATGGTTAGGCTAGTCTTAAGTTTAAGGTTAATGTTAGGGTTAGGATTAGATTAGGGTTACTCTTCGTGTTAGAGTTAGGGTTAGGGATAAGTTTAGGGATAGCATTAGGTTTAGGGTTGGGGACACGGTTAAGGGTTAGAGTGTGTGTTAGTGTTAGGTTTACCGTTAAGGAGAGGGTTTAGGTTAATTGTTATGATTAGGGTTAGAGTTAGCGTTGTTAGGGTTAGGGTGAAGTTTCAGTTAATAGTGAGTGTTAGGGTTAAGGTTAGAGTTAGGGTTAAGGTTAGTGTCAGGGTTAGGTTTAGGGTTAGAGTTACGGTAGGGGTAAGGTTACTGTGAAGGCTAGGTTTACAGTAAAGGGTAGTGCTGGGTTAGGGTTAGGGTTACGTTTAGAGTTATTGTTAGGCTTAAGTTTAGGGTTAGGGAAGAGTTAATGTTAGGGTTAATTTTAGGGTTAGGGTAAGGGTTAGGTTTAGTTCAGGGTTAGGGCTAGGATTAGGGATAGGGTTAGGATTGGGGGATGGGTTAGGGATTCGTGTGAGGATTAGTGTCAGGTTTACAGTTAAGCTGATGTTTTAGGGTGTTACAGTTAGGGTTAGGGTTAGAGTTAGGGTTAGGATTAGGTTTATGCTTAGGATTAGGGTTAGGGTTAGGGTCAGGGTTAGGTGGAGATTTAGTGTCATGTTTAGGTTGTTTTTTTAATTTTAGGGTTAGGCTTAGTGTGAAGTTTATTTTAATTATGAGGTTTAGGGTTAAGGGTTAGGGTTAGGTTATGTTTAGTTTTAAGATAGGGGTTAGTGTTAGCGTTAGGGTTAGTTTTAGTTTTGGTTAGGGTTTGAATGAATTTAGGGTAGGTTTAACTTTATGCTTAGGGTGAAATTTTCGGTCCCTAACAACAAACAACACTAACCCCCTAAAAACAAACAACCCTAACACCCTAACAAGAAACACCACTAAACCCCAACAAGAAACAACCCTAAACCCCTAACAAGAAACAACACTAACACCCTAACAACAAAAAACACTAACACCCGAACCAAAACCAACCCCAACCCCATAACAACAAACAACACTAACCCCCTAAAAACAAACAACACTAACACCCTAACCACAACCAACCCTAACCCCATAACAAAAACAACACTAACCCCGTAACAACAACCCTAACCCCCTTAGAACAAACAACCCTAACCCACTAACAACAAACAAATCTAAACCCCTAAAAACAAACAACACTAACCCCCTAATATCAAACAAACCTAACCGCCTAACAACAACCAACCCTAAGCCACTAACAACAAACAACACTAACCCCCTAACAAGAAACTACCCTAACCCCGTAACCACAAACAACCCTAACCCCATAACAGCAAACACCCCTAAGCCCCTAACAACAAACAATACTAACACCCTAACAACCAACAACCTTAAACCCCTAACAACAAAGAACACTAACCCTATAACAACAACCAACACTAACCCCCTAACAACAAAAAACACTAACCCCCTAAAAACAAACAAACCTAACCCCCTAACAACCAACAACACTAACCCCCAAACACAAACAGCACTAACCCAGTAACAACAAAAAACACTAACCCCCTAACAACAACCAAACTTACCCCCTAAAACAAACAACGCTAACCCCCTAACAAGAAACAACCCTAAGCGCCTAACAACAATAAACCCTAAACCCCTAACAATAAAAAAAGAAAAAATAACAATAAACAACTCTAAATCCCTAACAACAAACGACACTAACCCCTAACATCAAACAAACCTAAACCCCTAAAAACAAACAACCCTAAGCCACTAACAACAAACAACACTAACCCCGACAAGAAACTACCCTAACCCCGTAACCACAGACAACCCTAACCCCCTAACAACAAACACCCCTAAGCCCCTAACAACAAACAACACTAACACCCTAACAACCAACAACCCTAAACTCCTAACAACAAACAATACTAACCGCCTAACAACAAGCAACACTAATCCCCTAACAACAAACAACCCTAACCCCCTAAGAACAAACAACTCTAAACCCCTAAAAACAAACAAAACTAACCCCCTAACAAACAACCCTAACTCCCTAACAACAAACCCTAACCCCCAACAACAAACACTTACCCCCTAACAACCAACATTAGCCCCCTAAGCACAAACAACACTAACACCCTAACATCAAACACCACTAAACCCCAACAAGAAACAAACCTAAACCCCTAACAACAAACAACACTAACCCCCTAACAACAAACACCACTAACCCAGTAACAACAAAAAACACTAACCCCCTAACAACAACCAAAACTTACCCCCTAAAACAAACAACGCTAACCCCCTAACAAGAAACAACCCTAAGCGCCTAACAACAATAAACCCTAAACCCCTAACAATAAAAAAAGAAAAAATAACAATAAACAACTCTAAATCCCTAACAACAAACGACACTAACCCCCTAACATCAAACAAACCTAAACCCCTAAAAACAAACAACCCTAAGCCACTAACAACAAACAACACTAACCCCGACAAGAAACTACCCTAACCCCGTAACCACAGACAACCCTAACCCCCTAACAACAAACACCCCTAAGCCCCTAACAACAAACAACACTAACACCCTAACAACCAACAACCCTAAACTCCTAACAACAAACAATACTAACCGCCTAACAACAAGCAACACTAATCCCCTAACAACAAACAACCCTAACCCCCTAAGAACAAACAACTCTAAACCCCTAAAAACAAACAAAACTAACCCCCTAACAAACAACCCTAACTCCCTAACAACAAACCCTAACCCCCAACAACAAACACTTACCCCCTAACAACAACATTAGCCCCCTAAGCACAAACAACACTAACACCCTAACATCAAACACCACTAAACCCCAACAAGAAACAAACCTAAACCCCTAACAACAAACAACACTAACTCCCTAACAACAAACACCACTAACCCAGTAACAACAAAAAACACTAACCCCCTAACAAGAACCAACACTTACCCCCTAAAAAGAAACAACACTAACCCCCTAACAAGAAACAACCCTAATCGCCTAACAACAAACAACCCTAAACCCCTAACAACAAACAACACTAACCCCCTAACAACAACAACCCTAACCCCCTAAAAACAAACAACCCTAACTAACTAACACCAAACAAAACTAACACCCTAACAAAAACACTAAACCCCTGACAACAAACAACCCTAACCCAATAACAACAAACAACCCTAAACACCTAACAACAAAGAACCCTAAACCCCTAACAACCAACAACACTGACCCCCTGAACACAAACAGCACTAACCCACTAAGAACAAAAAACACTGACCTACTAACAACAACCAACACTAACCCCCTAACAACAACCAACACTTAACCCCTAAAAACAAACAAAATGAAAACCCTAACAACAAACACCAATAAACCCCAACAAGAAACACCTCTAAACCCCTAACAACAAACAACACTAACCCCGAACAAGAAACTACCCTAACCCCCTAACCACAAACAAACCTAACCCCCTAACAACAAACACCCCTAAGCCCCTAACAACAAACAACACTAACACCCTAACAACCAACAGCCCTAAACTCCTAAGAACAAACAACTCTAACCCCCTAACAACAACAAACACTTTCCCCGTAACAACAAACAACACTAACCCCCTAACGACAACCAACACTAACCCCCTAACAACAAACACTAACCCCCTAACAACAAACAACCCTAACCCCCTAACAACAAACAACCCTAACCCCCTAACAACCAACAACACTAACCCCCTAAACACAAACAGCACTAACCCAGTAACAACAAAAAACACTAACTCCCTAACAACAACCAACACTTACCCCCTAAAAACAAACAACACTAACCCCCTAACAAGAAACAGCCCTAATCGCCTAACAACAATAAACCCTAAACCCCTAACAATAAACAACTCTAAACCCCTAACAACAAGCAACACTAACCCCCAACAACAAACAACTCTAACCCCCTAACAACAAACACTAACCCCCATCAACAACCAACACATACCCCCTAAAAACAAACAACACTAACCCCCTAGAAAGAAACTACCCTAATCCCCTAACAACAAACAAACCTAACCCCCTAAGAACAAACAACTCTAAACCCCTAAAAACAAACAACGCTAACCCCCTAACAAACAACCCTAACTCCCTAACAAAAAACAACCCTAACCCCCAACAACAAACACTAACCCCCTAACAACCAACATTACCCCCCTACGCACAAACAACACTAACACCCTAACATCAAACACCACTAAACCCCAACAAGAAACAAACCTAAACCCCTAAAAACAAACAACACTAACCCCCTAACAACAAACAACACTAAACCCCTAACAACAAACAACCCTAACCCCCTAACAGCAAACAACCCTAACCGCCTAACAACAAACAAAACTAAGCCACTAACAACAAACAACACTAACCCCCTAACAAGAAACTACCCTAACCCCGTGACCACAAACAACCCTACCCCCTAAAAACAAACACCCCTAAGACCCTAACAACAAACAACACTAACACCCTAACAAACAACCCTAAACCCCTAACAACAAACATTAACCCCCTAACAACAACCAACACTAACGCCCTAACAACAAACAACACTAACCCTCTAACAAGAAACAACCGTAATCCCCTAACAACAAACAACTCTAACCCCCTAACAACAAACAACTCTAAACCCCTAACAACAAACAACACTAACCCCCTAAAAACAACCCTAACTCCCTAACAACAAACAACCCTAACCCCCTAACAAGAAACAACACTAACCCCCTAACAACCAACAACATTACCCACCTAAGCACAAACAACACTACCACTCTAACAACAAACATCACTAAACCCCAACAAGAAACACCTCTAAACCCCTAACAACAAACAACACTAACCCCCTAACAACAAACAAGACTAAAACCCTAACAATAAACAACACTATCCCCTAACAACAAACAACCCTAACCCAATAACAACAAACAACCCTAAACCCCTAACAACAAAGAACCCTAACCCCCTAAAAACCAACAACACTGACCCCCTAAACACAAACAGCACTAACCCAGTAACAACAAAAAACAGTAACCTACTAACAACCAACACTAACACCCCATCAAAAAACAACACTAACCCCCTAACAACAAACAAACCTAACCCCCTAACAACCAACAACGCTAACCCCCTAACCACAAACAGCACTAACCCAGAAAAACAAAAAACACTAACCCCCTAAAAACAACCAACACTTTCCCCGTTACAACAAACAACACTAACCCCCCTAACAACAACCAACACTAACGCCCTAACAACAAACAACACTAACACCCTAACCACAACCAACCCTAACCCCATAACAACAAACAACACTAACCCCCTAACAAAAACCCTAACCCCCTAACAAACAAACCTAACCCCCTAACAACCAACAACACTAACCCCCTACCCACAAACAGCACTAACCCATTAAAAAGAAAAAACACTAACCCCCTAACAACAACCAACACTAACCCCCTAACAACAAACAACACTAACCCCCTAACAACAAACAACCCTAACCCCCTAACAACAAACAACCCTAACCCCCATCAACAAACAACCTTAACCCCCTAACAACCAACAACACTAAACCCCTAACAACCAACAACACTAAACCCCTAAACACAAACAGCACTAACCCAATAACAACAAAAAACACTAACCCCCTAACAAGAACCAACACTTACCCCCTAAAAAGAAACACTAACCCCCTAACAAGAAACAACCCTAATCGCCTAACAACAAACAACCCTAAACCCCTAACAACAAACAGCACTAACCCCCTAACAACAAACAACACTAACACCCTAACAACAAAGAACACTAACACCCTTAGCACAACCAACCCTAACCCCATAAAAACAAAAAATCCTAACTAACTAACACCAAACAAATCTAACACCCTAACAAAAACACTAAACCCCTAACAACAAACAACCCTAACCCAATAACAACAAACAACCCTAAACCCCTAACAACAAAGAACCCTAACCCCTAACAACCAACAACACTGACCCCCTAAACACAAACAGCACTAACCCACTAAGAACAAAAAACACTAACCTACTAACAACAACCAACACTAACCCCCTAACAACAAACAACACTAACACCCTAACAAGAAACACCGCTAAACCCCAACAAGTAACAACCCTAAACCCGTAACGACAAACAACACTAACCCCCTAACAACAAACAACACTAACCCCCAAACCACAAACAACACTAACCCCCTAACAAGAAACAACAATAACCCCCTAACAACAAACAATCCTAACCCCTAATAACAAACAACACTAACCCCCTAAAAACAAACAACCCTAAAACCCTACTAACAAACAACACTGAAACCCTTAAAACAAAAAACACTAAGCCCCTAACAACAAACAGCACTAACCCAGTAAAAAGAAAAAACACTAACCCCCTAACAACAACCAACACTAACCCCCTAACAACAAACAACACTACCCGCTAACAACAAACAACCCTAACCCCCTAGCAACAAACAACCCTAACCCCGTAACAACCAACAGTAACCCCCTAAACACAAACAGCACTAACCCAGTAACAACAAAAAACACTAACCCCCTAACAACAACCAACACTTACCCACTAAAAACAAACAATACTAACCCCCTAAAAAGAAACTACCCTAACCCCGTAACCACAAACAACCCTAACCACCTAACAACAAACACCCCTAAGCCCCTAACAACAAACTATAACTAACTCCCTAACAACAACCAACACTAACCCCCTAACAACAAACAACACTAACCCCCTAACCACAAACAGCACTAAACCAGTAAAAACAAAAAACACTAACCCCCTAACAACAACCAACACTTTCCCCGTAACAACAAACAACCGTAACCCCCTAACAACAAACAGCCCTAACCCCCTAACAACCAACAACACTAACCCCCTAAACACAAACCGCACTAACCCAGTAACAACACAAAACAGTAACCCCCTAACAACAAGCAAGACTTACCCCCTAAAAACAAACAACACTAACCCCCTAACAACAAACAACCCTAATCCCCTAACAACAAACAACCCTAACCCCCTAAGAAGAAACTACCCTAACCCCGTGACCACAAACAACCCTACCCCCTAACAACAAACAACCCTAAGACCCTAACAACAAACAACACTAACACCCTAACAAACAACAACCCTAAACCCCTAACAACAAACAACATTAACCCCCTAACAACAACCAACACTAACCCCCTAACAACAAACAACACTAACCCCCTAACAAGAAACAACCCTAACCCACTAACAACAAACAAAACTGACCCACTAACAAACAACACTAACCCCCAACAACAAACAACGCTAACCCCCTGACAAAAAACAACCCTAAGCCCCTAACAACAACAATACTAAACCCCTAACAACAAACAACACTAACCCCCTAACAACAAACAACCCTAAACCCATAACAACAAACAACCCTAACCCCCTTACAACAAAAAACCCTAACCCCCTAACAACAAACAACCCTAACCCACTAAAAACAAACAATACTAACCCCAACAAGAAACTACCCTAACCCCGTAACAACAAACAACCCTAATTCCCTAACAACAAACAACCCTAACAACCTAACAACAAACTACCATAACCCCCCCAAAACAAACAACCCTAACACCCAACCACAAACAGCACTAACCCAGTAACAACAAAAAACACTAACCCCTAACAACAACCAACACTTACCCCCTAAAAACAAACAATACTAACCCCCTAACAAGAAACAACCCTAAACCCCTAACAACAAACAACCCTAACCCCCTAACAACAAAAACAACACTAACCCCCTCACAAAAACAACCCTAACCCCCTAATAAACAACCCTAACCCCCTAACAAACACAACTCTAACAGCCTGAAAAGACAACTGTAACCCCGTAACAAACACAACCCTAACCCCCTAACAAACCCTAACAATAAATTTAAACCTGACCATAACGATAACCCTAAACCCTAGCACTAACTCTAACTCTAAACCGAACATAACCTAGCCATGCCCTTTACCGTAAACCTAGCCTTAACCCTAACCTTACCCCTACCCAAACCCTAACGCTATACCTAACCCTAACACTAACCTTGACCCTACTCTATCTTTAACTCTAACGTGACTATTGACTGAAACATCACCCTAACCCTAAGCCTAAATCTAACTCGAGCCCTAACCATAACAATTACCCTAAACCCTCGCCTTAACTGTAAACCTAACCCTAACCCTCACCCTAATCCTTAACCGTATCCCCAACCCTAAACCTAACGCTATCCCCAAACTTATCCCTAACCCTAACCCTAATACGAACACTAACCCAAATCTAACCCTAACCCGAATATTAAACCTAAACTTAAACTTACCCTAACCATAAACCCAACCCTAACACCCTAAACCTAACTTCTAACACCATCTATAATCAAAACCCTTATCATAACCCTCACCCTTAACCTAAACTTCACACTAACCCTAAACCTAACCTAACGCTGACCCTAGACATAACGCCTAACCTTAACCGAACCCTAAACCTATCCTTAAAACTAACCTGAACACAAATCCAAACCCTAACCCTCACCATAAAAATAACCCTCACCCTATCCTGAACTTCATCCAAACACTAACCATAACCTTAACCCTAAACCTAGACCTAACCCAAACCCGAACCTTAAACCTAACTCTAAGAATAACGCTAGTCCATCTGTAACCCTAAACTGAACACTTACAATAGCCCTGAACCTAACCCTAAAATAATCCTAATCCTAACCCTAGACCTAATCCTAATCCTACCCCTAACCTTTACCCTAAATAGAACACTAAGTCTAACCCTCAACATGGACCTAAACCTAATTCTTACCCTACACCTAACCCTAATCCTAAACCAAACCCTAACTCTGACTGTAACCCTAATCATAACAATTACCCTAAACCCTCACCTTAACTGTAAAACTAACCGTAACCCTCACCCTAAATCCTAACCATATCCCACAACCCTAACCCTAATGCTATCCCTAACCCTAACCCTACCACTAACCTGAAACCCCTGAGCCCTAACGATAACCCTAACCCTAACCCAAACCCTAACACCAAAGTGAAAGCCTAGCAAAAACCTTAACCCTAACTCTCACTCTAACTCTAACACTAACCCGAAACTGAATCATGAACCTAACCCTAACCCTAAACCAAACATAACCATGACCAGAACCACAAGGTCTAACCGGAGCCCTCACCCAAAACCTAACCCTAAACTACACCTTTAACCCTAACACCTTACCATAACCATAATCCAAACCCTACCCAAACCTAACCCTACAACTAACCCTCACCCCAAACACAACGCCTAACACAACCATAACCCTAACCCTAACCGTAACACTAAACTTAACCCTAACCTGAAATCTAACCCTAACCCTAAAACTAAACACAACCCCTGAACTTAACCCTAACCCTAAACATAACCTTAACACTAACCTGAAACCAAACCCAAACCTTAGCCATAACCCTATCCCTCACCCTATCTTAAACTTCACCCTATCCCTAACCTAAAACTCGCCCTAACTTTAACCCTAACCCTACCCCTAAACCTAACCCTCACCTTAACCTTGGCCCACCTGTAACCCTAAACCTAACCCTTACAATAACTCTGACCCTAATCCTCACCCTAAACCTAATTCTAATCCAAACCCTAACCTAACCTTAACCCTATCTTTAAGCCTCCCATAATCTTAAACCTAACCCTAACCCCTAACCCTAACTCTAACCCTAACCCTAGCCCTAACCCTAATCTTAACTGTAACACTTACCTAAAACCCTCACCTTAACTGTAAATGTAACTCTAACTCTTACTCTAACCCTAAACTTAACCCTAATTATAATCCTAACCTAAACCTAACTGAAACACTAACTCTTAACCGTAACTCTAACCCTAATCCTTAGCCTAAGCCTAACCTTAACCCTAAACCTAACCCTAACCACTGACCCTAACTCTAACGCTAAACCTAAGCCGAACCCTCACCCTTAACCAAAATTTCACCCTAAGCATAACGCTAAGCCTACCCTAACTTCATTCAAACCCTAACCCTCAGCAAAACTAACACTAACCCTAAACCTAACCCTAACCCTAAACCTAACCCTAACCCTGACTCTAACCTGAACCCAAACCCCTAACCCTAACCCTCTCGCAGAACATAAATTCACCGTAACCCTAAACACTAAATCTCCCCTAACCCTGACCCTAACCATAAACGTAATCCTAACACTAAACTTAAAAATAACCCTGACCCTAACTCTAACTCTAATCCTAAAACTTACCCTACACACTCAGTTTGAATGGAAACCTAGCACTATCCCTCACCCTAACATCTAAACCTAACCCCAACCCTGAACCCAACCCTATCTCTAACTAAAAACTAGTCCTAAACCTAACTATGACTTAACCCTAACACTTACCCTAACTCTAAACCTAACCTTAACCCTAAACTTAATCCTAACCTTAACCCTAACCCCTAACACTAACCCTAAGCTCAACACTCACCCTTAACTTAAACTTCACCCTAACCCTAACCCTAAACCAAACACTAACCCTAACCCTAAACCTAACCTTAAACCTGACCCTAACATTAACCCAAACATTTAACGCTAAACCTAACACTAAGCCTAACCCTAAACGTAACCCTAACCTTAACCTAAACACCAAAGCCTAATCCTAACCCTCATCCTTAACCTAAACTTCACCCTAAACCTAAGCCTAACCCTAACCCTAAAATTACACCTAAACCTAAACTATCCCCTAACTCTCGCCCTAACCCTAAACCTAACCCTAACCCTAACTCTAACCCTAACCCTGGCAGTAACACCCTAAAACATCAGCTTAACTGTAAATGTAACACTAACCGTCACACGAACCCCTAACCCTTTCCCTAACCCTAACCCTATCACTCATCCTAACCCTAACCCTGACCTAAACTTAATCCTTACCCTAACCCTAAACTTAACCCTAACCTTATCTCTACCCTAACCCTAAACCTAACAATAACTCTAAACCTGACCCTAACCCTAAACCCTAGATCTAACTCTAACTCTAAACCTAACCCTAACCCTAACCTGGCCCCACCCTTTACAGTAAAGCTAGCCTTAACCCTAACCTTACCCCTACCCTAACCCTAAACCTAACCCTTACAATATCAATAACCCCTAGCAGGGTCCTGCCTAGTCTCTCCCACATCCTCACTCCCTAAGCAGGGCTCTGCCTGTCCTCTCCCACCTCCTCTCTCTCTATGCAGGACTCTGCCTTGTTCTCCCACCTCTTCACTCCCTACACAGGGCCCTGGCTAGTGTCTCCCATCTTCTCACTCCATACGCAGGTTTCTGCCTGTTCTTTCCCACTTCCTCACTTCCTACACAGGGCCCTGCCTGGTCTCTCCCACATCCTTACTCCATACAAAGGGACTTGCCTGATCTCTGGCCTCCTCACTCCCTGCACAGACTCCTTCCTGTTCTCTCCCATCTCCTCACTCCCTATGCAGGTCTCTGAATGGTTCTCCCACCTCTTCACTCCCTACACAGGGCCCTGCCTGCTGTCTTCCATCTTCTCACTCCCTACACAAGTTTCTGCCTATTCTCTCTCACCCCCTCACTTGCTAAACACAGTCCTGCCTGTTCTTTCCCACCTCCTGACTCAGTACACAGGTCTCTGCCTGGTCTCTTCCAACTCCTCACTCCCTAGACAGGGCCCTGCCTGGTCTCTGCCAACTCCTCACTCCCTACACAGGTCTCTGACTGCTCCCTGCCACCTCCTCCTTCCCTACACAGGGCCCTGCCTGGTATCTCCCACGTCCTCACTCCCTACACAGGGCTCTGTCTTTTCTCTCCCACCTCCTCAGTCCCTAGACAGGTATCTGGGTGGTCTCTCCCACCTCCTCACTCCCTTTACAGGGCCCTGATGATCTCTCCCACCTCCTCACTCCCTAAACAGGACCCTGCCTGGTCTCTCCACCTCCTTACTCCCTACACAGGGCCCTGCCTAGTCTCTCCTACATCCTCACTCTTTACACAGCATTCTACCTGGTGTCTCTCACTTCCTCACTCCCTACACAGTTCCCTGCCTGGCCTCTCCCACCTCGTCACTCCCTAGACAGAGCCCTGCCTGGTCCCTCCCACATCCTCAAAGCACACAGGGCCCTGCCTCCTCTCTCTCACATCCTGACTACACATACAGGGCCCTAACTGGTCCCTCCCACCTTCTCCATCCCTACACAGATCTCTGCATGGTTTCTCCCACCTCCTCATTCCCTACAAGGGTCTCTGCCTGTTCTTTCCCACCTCTTCTATCTCTAGACAGTACCCTGCCTCTTCTCTCCCACTTCCTCACTCCCTACTCAGGGCCCTGCCTGGTATTTCTAACCTCCTCAGGCCCTACACAGGGCCCTGCCTGGTCTCTCCCACATCCTCACTCCCTACACAGGACTCTGCCTGGTCTCTCCCAACACCTCACTCCCTACAAAGGGCCCTGCCTGGAATCTCCCACCTCCTCACACCCTACCCAGGGTCCTGCCTAGTCAATCCCAACTTCTCACTCCCTATGCAAGAGTCTGCCTTGTTCTCCACCTCTTCGCTCCCTACACAGGGCCCTGCCTGGTCTCTCCTACCTCCTCACTCCCTACACAGTTCTCTGCCTGTTCTCTCCCATTCCTCAATCCCTACACAGGTCTCTGGGTGGTCTTTCCCACCTCCTTACTAAGTACACAGGTGTTAGCCTGTTTTCTCCCTCCTCCTCACTCCCTACACAGGGCCCTGATATTCTCTCGCACCTGCTCACTCCCTAAACAAGCCACTGCCTGGTCTCTCCACCTCCTTATTCCCTCCACAGGGCCCTGCCTGGTCTCTCCCACCTCCTCACTCTGTACACAGGGCCCTGCCTTGTCTCTCCCACCTGCTCCCTCCCTATACAGCTCCCTGCATGGTCTCTCCCACCTCCTCACTTCCTACACAGGGCTCTGC
Source organism: Loxodonta africana (assembly GCF_030014295.1). Lineage (NCBI taxonomy): Eukaryota > Metazoa > Chordata > Mammalia > Proboscidea > Elephantidae > Loxodonta > Loxodonta africana. The sequence continues at coordinate 2,901,361 of NC_087351.1, forward strand.
CTGATCTCTCCCACATCCTGACTCCCTACTCAGGTATCTGGGTGGTCTCTCCCAACTCCTCACTGTGTATGCAGGGCCTTACCTGTGCTCTATCACCTCCTCACTCCCTACACAGGGCCCTGATGGTCTCTCTCACCTCCTCACTCCCTACACAGGGTCCTGCCTGGTCTCTCTCACTTCCTCAATCCCTACACAGGTCCCTGACTGGTATCTCTACCGCCTTACTTCCTACACACAACCTTGCCTGTTCTCTTCTACATCCTCACTCTGTACACAGGGTCCTACCTGGTCTCTCTCACCTCATCACTCCCTACACAGGGCCCTGCCTGGTCTCTCCTAACACCTCACTCCCTACACAGGGCTCTGCCTGGCCTCTCCCACCTCCTCACTCCCTACACAGGGCCCGGCCTGGTCTCTCCTTCTTCTCAATCCCTACACAGGTCTCTGCCTCTTCTCTCCAAGATACTCCCTACACAGGGCCCTGCCAGGTCTCTCCCAACTCCTCAGTCCCTTCACAGGTCTTTGCCTGGTCTCTCCCACATCTCTGCCTCTTCTCTCCTGCATCCTCACTCCCAACATAGGGCCCTGCCTGGTCTCTCCCACCTTCTCACTTCCTACACAGGACGCTGCCTGGTCTCTCCCACCTCCTCACTCCCTACACAGGTGTCTGCCTGGATTCTCCCACCTCCTCACTCCTTACACAGGGCCCTGCCTCTTCTCTCCCACCTCCTCGCTCCCTACACAGGGCCCTGCCTGGTCTGTCCCTCCTCCTCACTCCCTACAGAGGGCCCTGCCTGGTGTCTCCCTTCTGCTTACTCTCTACATATGTCTCTGTCTGTTCTCTCCCACCTCCTCACTCCCTACACAGAGCCCTGCCTGATCTCTCGCACATTCTCACTCCCTACACAGGACCTGTGTGGTCTCTCCCAACACCTCACTCCCTACACAGGGCCCTGCCTGGATGCTCCCTCCCCCTCACACCCTGCACAGGGTCCTGCTTGGTCTCTCCCACCTCATCACTCCTTACACAGGGCCTGCCTGGTCTCTCCCATCTCCTCACTCCCTAAGCAGGACTCTGCCTGGGTCTCCCTCTTCTTCACTCCCTACACAGGGCCCTGTCTGGTGTCTCCCATCTTCTCTATGCACAGAGCCCTGCCTGGTCTGTCCCACCTCCTCACTCCCTACACTCTTCTCTGCCTCTTCTCTCCCACCTCCTAACTCCCTGCACAGGGCCCTGCCTGGTCTCTCCCATATCCTTACTCCATACAGGGACATGCCTGATCTCTGGCCAACTCACTCCCTACAGAGGGCCCTTCCTGGTCTCTCCCATCTCCTCACTCCCTATGCAGGTCTCTGAATGGTTCTCCCACCTCTTCACTCCCTACACAGGGCCCTGCCTGCTGTCTACCATCTTCTCAGTCCCTACACAGGTTTCTGCCTATTCTCTCCCACCTCCTCACTCCCTACACAGGTCTCTGCCTGGCCTCTCCCACTTCCTCACTCCCTACACAGGTCCCTGCTTCGTCTCTCCCACCTCATCACTCCTTACACAGGGCCCTGCCTGGTCTCTCCTACATCCTCACTCTTTACACAGCATCCTACCTGGTCTCTCTCACCTCCTCACTCCCTATGCAGGTCTCTGCCTGGTCTCTCCTAAGGCCTAACTCCCTACACAGGTCCCTGCCTGGCCTCTCCCACCTCCTCACTCCCTAGACATGGCCGTGCCTGGTTGCTCCCAGCTCCTCACTCCCTACTCAGGGCCCCGCCTTTTCTCTCCCACCTCCTCCATCCCTGTAAACGTCTCTGCCTGGTCTGTCCCACCTCCTTACTCCCTACAGAGTTCTCTGCCTGTTCTCTTCCACATCCTCACTCCTTACACAGGGCCCTTCCTGGTCCCTCCCACTTCCTCACTTCCTACACCTGTCCCTGCCTGGTCTCTTCCATCTCCTCTCTCCCTACTCAGGGCCCTGCCTGGTCTCACCCACCTCCTGACTCGCTACACAGGGCCCTACCTGGTCTCCCCCACCTCCTCAATCCCTACAAAGGTCTCTGTCTGGTCTCTCAACTCTTCACTCCCTACACAGGTTTCTGTCTCTTTTGTCCCACCATCTTACTCCCTATACAATGCCCTGCCTGGTCTCTCACTCTCTATACAGGGCTCTGCATGGTCTCTCCCACCTCCTGACTCCCTTCACAGCACCCAGCCTAGTCCCTCCCACCTCCTCACTCCCTACACAGGTTAGGGTTTAGGGTTTAGTTTAGTGTTCGGGTTATGGTTAAGGATCAGGTTTAGGGGTTAAGGTTAGGTTTTAGGGTTTAGTGTTCGAGTTTAGGGTCAGGGTCAGTTTTTAGTGTCAGGGTCAGGGTTTATGGTCAGGGTTTACGGTCAGGGTCAGGGTCAGGGTTAGGGGTTAGGGTCAGGGTTAGGTTTAGGGTTTGTTTTTATGGTTAGGGTTTAGGGTTTAGGATTAGGGTTGGGGTAAGGTTAGGGCTATGTGTTAGGGCTAGGGGTTAGGGTTTAGTGTTTAGTGATAGAGTTTAGGGTCAGGGTCAGAGTCAGTGTTTAGTGTCAGGGTCAGAGTTTAGGGTCAGGGTTAGGGTCATGGTCAGGGTTAGGGTCATGGTCAGGGTTTAGGGTCATTGTCACGGTTTAGGGTCAGGGTCTGGGTCAGGGTTAGGGGTTAGGGTCAGGGTTAGGTTTAGGGTTTGGGTTTAGGGTTAGGATTTAGGGTTTAGGGTTAGGGCTAGGGTTAGTTTTAGAGGTTAGATGTTAGGGTTAGGGTTAGGGCTAGGGCTTGGTGTTAGGGCTAGGTCTAGGTCTACGGTTTTAGGGCTAGAGTTTAGGGTTAGGGTTAGGGTTTTGGGTTAGGCTTATAAGGTTTAGGGTTAGGGTTTATGGTTAGTGTTAGGGTTAGTGTTAGGGTTTAGGGTTAGGGTTAGGGTTTGGGTTTAGGTTTAGCGGTTAGTGTTAGGGTTAATGTTTAGGGTTAGGTTTTAGGGTTCGAGTTAGTGTTAGGGTTAGGGCTAGGCCTAGGGCTAGGACTTGGGCTAGGGCCTAGGGCTAGGACTAGTGATATGGTTTGGGTTTAGGTTTCAGGTTAGGGTTCATGTTAGGCTTCGTGTTAGGATTTGGGTTATTGTTTTGGGTAAGGGTTATTGTTAGGTTCAGGGCTATTGTAAGGGTTAGGTTTAGGGTTACAGGTGGACTAGCGTTATGATTAGAGTTAGGTTTAAGTTTAGGGTTTGGGTGAGGTTTAGATTTAGGGTTAGGGTTTGGATGAAGTTTAGGATATGGTGAGTGTTATTTTTAAGGTTAGGGCTAGAGTTTGGGTTCGTGTTCAGGTTAGTGTTAAGGTTAGGTTTAAGGTTTGGATTAGGGTTAGGGGTTATGTTTGGGGGTAGGGTTATGTTTAGATTTAGGGTTAGTGTGAAGTTTAGGTTAAGGGTGAGGGTTACGGTTAGGGTTAGGGTAAGGGTGAGGGTTAGGGTCAGAGTTATTGTAAGGGTTAGGTTTAGGGTACTACAGGTGGGCCAAGGTTAAGTTTAGGGTTAGATTTAGGGGTAGAGTTAGGGTTAAAGTTAGGGTGAGCTTTAGCTTAGGGATAGGGTGAAGTTTAAGATAGGCTGAGGGTTAGTGTTAGGGTTATGGCTAAGGTTTGGGTTCGGTTTCAGGTTAGTGTTAAGGTTATGTTTAGGGTTAGGGTTAAGTTTACGGGTTCTTTTTAGTTTTAGGGTAGGGTTAAATTTTAGGTTAGGGTTAAGTTTAGTGTTATGGTTAGGATTAGGGTCACGGTTTGTGTTAGGCTTTGTCGTTTGGGTGAGGGTTAGGGTTAGGGTTCGGGTTGGGTAGGGTTAGGATTATGGTTATGGTAAGGTGTTAAGGGTTAGAGTTTTAGTTTAGGGTTAGGGTTTGGGTGAGGGTTCCGGTTAATCATTGTGGTTCTGGTCATGGTTAGGTTTGGTTTAGGGTTAGGGTTCGGTTTATGATTAGGCTTCGGGTTAGTGTTAGAGTTAGAGTTAGGGTGAGACTTAGGGTTAAGGTTTGGGTTAGGCTTTGGTGTTAGGGGTTAGGGTTTGGGTTAGGGGTTAGGGTTATCTTTAGGGCTTAGGGGTTCAGGTTAGTGTTAGGGTTAGGAATAGCATTAGGGTTAGGGTTGGGGGATATGGTTAGGGGTTAGGATGAGGGTTACGGTTAGTTTTACAGTTAAGGTGAGGGTTTAGGGTAAGTGTTATTTTTAGGGTTAGAGTTAGGGTTAGGTTTAGGGTTAGGGTTAGGTGTAGGGTAAGATTTCGGTTTAGGTTCAGGTTTAGAATTAGAGTTAGTGTTCTATTTAGGATCAAGCTTACAGTTAGAGTTAGGGTTAGGATTACGTCTAAGGTTAGGATTAGGGTTAGGTCTAGGGTTAGGTTCAGGGCTAATGTAAGGCTTAGTTTTAGGGTTACAGTTGGAGTAGTCTTATGGTTAGAGTTTGGTTTAAAGTTAGGGTTTGGGTTAGGTTTAGGTTTAGGGTGAAGGTTAGGGTTAGTGTTGGATGAACCTTAGGACGGGGTGAGGGTTATTCTTATGATTAGGGCTGAAGTTTGATTTTGTGTTCAGGTTAGTGTTAAGGTTAGTTTTAGGGTTCGGGTTAGTGTTAGGAGTTACGTTTAGGGTTAGTGTTAGGTTTAGGTTCAGGGTTAGAGTGATGTTTAGGTTCAGGGTGAGGGTCAAGGTAAGGGTTAGGATTACGGTGAGGATTATACTTAGTGTTAGAGTTTATGTTTAGGGTGTTAGGGTTAGGTTTATGGTTAGGGTAGGGTTAAGTTTAGGGTTAATGTAAGGGTTAGTATTAGATTAGTGTTACTGTTCGTGTTTGGGTTAGGGTTAGGGATAAGTTTAGGGATAGCGGCAGGTTTAGGGTTGGGGATACGGTTAGGGGTTCGGGTGAGGTTTAGTGTTAGGTTTACAGTTAAGGTGAGGGCTTAGGGTAAGTGTTATGGTTAGGGTTAGAGTTAGAGTTAGGGTTAGGGTTAGGGTGAATTTTCAGTTAATAGTGAGGGTTAGGGTAAGGGTTAGGGTTAAGTTTAGGGTTAGGTTTAGGGTGGGGTAAGGTTAGGGTTAAGGCTAGGTTTACGGTCAAGGGTACGTCTAGGTTAGGGTTAGGGTCAGGTGTAGAGTTAGAGTTAGTGCTAGGGCTTAAGGTTAGGGTTCGGGTCAGGTTTAGAGTTATTGTTAGTGTTAGGGTTAGGGTAGAGTTAAGGTTAGGGTTAAGTTTAGGGTTAGGGTAAGGGTTATGTTTAGGTCAGGGTTAGGGTTAGGGATAGGGTTAGGTTTAGGGAAAGGGTTAGGGTTCGTGTGAGGGTTAGTGTTAGATTTACAGTTAAGCTGATGTTTTACAGTGTTACGGTTAGGGTCAGGGTTAGAGTTAGAGTTAGGGTTAAGTTTAGGGTTAGGGCTAGACTGAGAGGATAGTTTAGGGTTAGGTTTAATTTTAGGGTTATGCTTATGGATAGGGTGAAAGTTAAGTTAAGATTAACGTTAGGGTAAATATTAGAGTTAGGCGTTTGGGTTAAGGTTAGGATCAGGTTAGGGTTAGGTTTAGGGTTAGTGTTAGTGTCAGAGTTAGGTTTCGGTGTTTGGGTTAATGTTAGGGTTAGCTTTAGGGTTAGGGTTTAGTTTAAGGTTAGGGTCAGGGTGAAGTTTAAGTTAAGGGTGAGGGTTGAGCTTAGGGTTAGTGTTAGGGGTTAGGGTTAGGGTTAGGGTTAAGGTTAGGATTAGGATTAGGGTTAAGATTAGTTTTAGGGTTAGGGTAAGTGTTACGGTTAAGTCATGCTTAGGTTTAGGGCTAGGTAAAGGTTAGAGATAAGATTAGGTTAAGGGTAGGGTTTAGGTTTAGATGTTAGTGTGAGGGTTAGTGCTAGGTTTCCATTTCTGCTGAGTGTGTAGGGTAAGTTTTAGGGTTAGGATTAGGGTTAGAGATAGATTTAGGGTCAGGGTTAGGATTATGTTTAAGGTTAGGGTTAGGTATATGGTTAGGATTAGGGTTAGGGTCAGGTTTGGGGAGATTTAGTATTATGTTTAGTTTTAGGGCTAGGGTTAGGGTGAAGTTTATGTTAAGCGTGAGGGTTAGTGTTAGGGTTAGGGGTAAGGGTTCAGGTTAGGGTCAGGGTTAGGGTTTGCGTTAGGTTTAGGGTTAGCTTTAGTTTTGGTTAGGGTTAGGATTTGAATGAAGTTAGGGTAGGTTTAGGGTTATGGGTAGGGTGAAATTTTGGTTAGAGTTATTGTTTGGGGTTAGGGTTAGGTTTGAGTTTATCGTAGGGTTAAAGTTAGGGTTAAGGTTAGGTTAGGGTTATGGTCAGGGTTAGGATTAGGATTAGGTTTAGGGTGAGGGTTAGGGTCCGAGTTATTGTAAGGGTTAGTTTTAGGGTTCCAGGTGGGCCAAGGTTAAGGTTAGGGTTAGGTTTAGGGGTAGGGATAGGTTTAGAATTAGGGTGAGCTTTAGGTTAGGGATAGGGTGAAGTTTAAGTTAGGGTGAGGGTTAGGGTTAGGGTTATGGCTAAGGTTTGGGTTAGTTTTCAGGTTAGTGTTAAGGTTGTGTTTCGTGTTAGGGTTAAGTTTACGGGTTCTGTTTAGTTTTAGGGTTAGGGTTATGTTTAAGGTTAGGGTTAGGTTTAGTGTTACAGTTAGGGTTAGGGTTACGTTTTGTGTTAGGCGTTGTGGTTGGGGTGAGGTTTAGGTTTGGGGTTTGGGTTGGGTAGGGTTAGGATTATGGTTACGGTAAGGTGTTAGGTGTTAGAGGTGTAGTTTAGGGTTAGGGATTGGTGAGGGTTCCGGTTAGGCATTGTGGTTCTGGTCATGGTTAGGTTTGGTTTAGGGTTAGGGTTAGGTTTATGATTAGGTTTCGGGTTAGTGTTAGAGTTAGTGTTAGGGTGAGAGCTACCTTTAAGGTTAGGGTTAGGTTTTGGTGTTACGGGTTAGGTTTGGGGTTAGGGTTAGGGTTATCATTAGGGCTTAGGTGTTCAGGTTAGTGTTAGGGTTAGGGATAGCATTAGGGTAAGGGTTGTGGGATACCGCTAGGGGTTAGAGTGAGTGTTACGGTTAGTTTTACATTTAAGGTGAGGGTTTAGGATAAGTGTCCCGATTATCATTAGACATAGAGTTAGGGGTAGGTTTACGTTTAGAGTTAGGTGTAGGGTAAGATTTAGCTTTAGTTTCAGGTTTAGGGGTAGAGTTAGTGTTCTATTTAGGGTCAAGGTTAGAGTTTGGGTTAGGGTTAGGATTAGGTCTAGGGTTAGGATTAGGTTTAGGGTTAGGTTGAGGGGTATTTTAAGGGTTAGGTTTAGGGTTACAGGTGGACTAGCATTATGGTTAGAGTTAGATTTAATGTTAGGGGTTGGGTTAGGTTTAGGTTTAGGACTAAGGTTAGCGTTAGGGTTTGGATGAAGTTTAGGATAGGGTGAGGGTTATTGTTAGGGTTAGGGCTAGACTTTGGGTTTGTGTTCATGTTAGTGCTAAGATTAGGTTTAGGATTCAGGTTAGGGTTAGTGGTTATGTTCAGATTAGGTTTAGGTTTAGGGTTAGTGTGAAGTTTAGGTTAAGGGTGAGGGTTAGGATAAGGGTTTGCATTAGGGTTTGGATTCTAGTTAGTGTTAGAGTTTAGGTTTAGGGTGTTAGGGTTAGGTTTATGGTTAGGGAAGGGTTAAGTTTAGGGTTAATGTTAGGGTTAGCGTTAGATTAGGGTTACTGTTCGTCTTCGGGTTAGGGTTAGGGATAATGTGAGGGATAGATAGCATTAAGTTTAGGGTTGGGGGTACGGTTAAGGGTTAGGGTGAGGGTTAGGTTTAGGTTTACATTGAAGGTGAGGGTTTAGTGTAATTGTTATGGTTAGGGTTAGAGTTAGAGTTAGGCTTATGGTTAGCGTGAAGTTTCAGTTAATAGTCAGGGTTAGGGTTAAGGTTAGAGTTATGCTTAAGGTTAGTGTCATGGTTAGGTTTAGGGTAGGGGTAAGGTTAGGGTTTAGGTTAGGTTTATCGTAAAGGGTAGGGCTAGGTTAGGGTTAGGTTTAGAGTTAGAGTTAGTGTTAGGGTTTAGGGTTAGGGTTAGGGTCAGGTTTAGAGTTATTGTTAGGGTTAGGGTTAAGTTAGAGTTAAGGTTAGTGTTAAGTTTAGGGTTAGGGTAAGGGTTAGGATTAGGTCAGGGTTAAGGTTAGGATTAGGGATAGGGTTAGGGTTAGGGAAAGGGTTAGCGATTCATGTGATGGTTAGTGTTAGGTTTACAGTTTAGCTGATGTTTTAGAGTGTTATGGTTAGGGGTATGGTTAGAGTTAGGGTTAGGGTTAGGGTTAGGTTTAGGGTTAGGGCTAGACTGAGGGGATAGTTTAGGGTTAGGTTTAGTTTCAGGTTAGGCTTAGGCTTACGTTTAGGGTGAAGCATAGGTTAAGGATGAGGGTTAGGACTAGTGTTAGCGTTACGTGTTTCCGTTAAGGTTAGGGTTAGATTTAGGGTTAGGGTTAGTATTAGGGTCAGGTTTACGTGTTTGGGTTAATGCTAGGGTCAGGTTTAGGCTTAGGTTTAGGGTTCAGTTTAGGGTTAGTGTCAGGGTGCATTTAAAGTTAAGGGCGAGTGTTGAGCTTAGGTTAGCGTTAGGGGTTAGGGCTAGGGTTAAGGTTAGGATTAGGTTTAGGGATAAGTTTATGTTTATGCTTAGGTTTAGAGTACATGTTAGGGTTAAGTCATTGTTAGGTTTAGGGCTAGGTTAAGGTCAGAGATAGGGTTAGGTTAAGGGTTGGGGTTAGGTTTAGATGTTAGGGTGAGGGTTAGTTCTAGGTTTCCATTTAAGCTGAGTGTGTAGGGTAAGTTTTAGGGTTAGGATTAGGGTTAGGGTTAGAGTTAGGTTCAGGTTTGGGTTAGGTTTATGGTTAGGATTAGGGTTAGGGTCAGGGTTAGGCGGAGATTTAGTGTTATATTTAGTTTTAGGGTTAGAGTTAGGGTGAAGTTTATGTTAAGCGTGAGGGTTAGGGTTAGGGGTTATGGTTCAGGTTATGGTCCGGGTTAGGGTTAGGTTTACATTTAGGGTTAGGTTTAAGTTTAGTTTTATTTTTGGCTAAGGTTAGGGTTTGAATGAAGTTAGGGCAGGTTTAGGGTTACGGTTAGGGTGAAATTTTGGTTAAGGGTGAGGGTTTGTTTTAGGTTTAGGGTTAGGATTAGAGTTAGGGTGAGTGTTTAGGTTTAGGTTTAAGGTTAAGTTTAGGTTTAGGCTAATGATTAGGTTTAGAGTTAGGGTTAGGGGTTATTGTTTCGGTACGGTTTAGTGTACGGTTATGTTTAGGGTTAAGTATAGTGTTAGGGTAAGAGTTAGAGTTCCATTTACAGTTGAGTGTTTTGGGTGTTACTGTTAGGGTTAGGGCTAGGGTTACAGTTAGAGTTAGGGTTAGAGGTTAGGGTTAGGTGTAAGTTTATGGTAGCCTTAATGTTAGGTTAAGGTTAGGTTAGGGTTAGGGACAGGGTTAGGATTAGGTTTAGGGTGAGGGTTAGGGTCAGAGATATTGTAAGGGTTAGGTTTAGGGTTACAAGTGGGCCAAGGTTAAGGTTAGGGTTAGGTTTAGCGTTAAAGTTAGGGTTAGCTTTAGGTTAGGGATAGGATGAAGTTTAAGATAGGGTGAGGTAAGGTTTGGGTTAGTTTTCGGCTTAGTGTTAAGGTTATGTTTAGGGTTAGGGTTAAGTTTATGGGTTGTGTTTAGTTTTAGGGTTAGGGTTAGATTTTAGGTTAGGGTTAAGTTTAGTGTAACAGTTAAGGTTACGGTTTGTGTTAGGCATTGTGGTTGGGGTGAGGTTTAGGTTTAGGGTTAGGGTTGTGTATGCTTAGGATTATGGTTATGGTAAGGTGTTAGGGGTTAGAAGTGTATTTTAGGGTTGGGGGGTGAGGGTTCTGGTAAAGCATTGTGGTTCTGACCATGTTTAGGTTTGGTTTAGGGTTGCGGTTAGGTTTATGATTAGGTTTCAGGTTAGTGTTCGAGTTAGAGTTAAGGTTTGGGTTAGGCTTTGGTGTTAGGGGTTAGGGTTTGGGTTAGTGTTAGGGTTATTGTTAGGGCTCAGGGGTTCAGGTTAGTGTTAGGGTTAGGGTTACGGATAGCATTAGGGTTAGGGTTACGGATAGCATTAGGGTTAGGGTTGGGGATACGGTTAGGGGTTAGGGTGAGGGTTATGGTTAGTTTTACAGTTTAGGTGAGGGTTTAAGTTAAGTGTCATCATTAGATTTAGAGTTAGGGTTATGTTTAGGGTTATGGTTAGGTGTAGGGCAATATTTAGGTTTAGGTGCGGGTTTAGGGTTAGAGTTAGTGTTCAATTTAGTGTCAAGGTTACATTTAGGGTTAGGGTTAGGTTTAGGTCTAGGGTTAGGATTAGGTTTAGGTTCAGGGCTATTGTAAGGGTTAGGTTTCGGGTTACATTTGGACTAGCGTTATGGTTAGAGTTATGTTTACGGATAGGGTTTGGGTTAGGTTTAGGTTTAGGGTTAGGGTTTGGATGAAGTTTACGATAGGGTGAGGTTTATTTTTATTGTTAGGGCTAGAGTTTGGGTTTGTGTTCAGGTTAGTATTAAGGTTAGGTTTAGGGTTCGGGTTAGGCTTGGTGTTATGTTTAGGGTTAGGGTTAGGTTTAGCGTTAGTATGAAGTTTAGGTTAAGGGTGAGGGTTCAGACAAGGGTTAGGATAAGGGTTAGGGTTTTAGTTAGTGTTAGATGTTAGGTTTAGGGTGTTAGGTTTTTGGTGAGGGTAGGCTTAAGTATATGGTTAGTGCTAGGGTTAGGGTTAGATTAGAGTTACTGTTCGTATTAGGGTTAGGGTTAGAGATAAGGATAGGGAGAGCGTTAGGTTTAGGGTTGCGGAAATGGTTAAGGCTAGGGTGATGGTTAGGGTTAGGTTTACATTTAAGTTTTTGGTTTAGGTTAATTGTTAAGATTAGGGTTAGAGTTAGGGTTAGGGTGAAGTTTCAGAAAATAGTGAGAGTTATGGTTTAGGTTAGAGTTAGGTTTAAGGTTAGTGTTAGGGTTAGATTTAGGGTAGGTGTAAGGTAGGGTTAAGGCTCGGTTTACTGTAAAGGGTTGTGCTAGGTTAGGGTCAGGGTTAGGGTTAGAGTTAGAGTTAGTGCTAGGGTTTAGGTTGAGGGTTAGGGTCAAGTTTAGAGTTATTGCTACGTTTAGGGTTAGTGTTACGGTAGATTTAGGGTTAGGGTTAAGTTTAGGCATACGGTACGGGTTAGGTTTAGGTCAGGTTTAGGTTAGGATTAGGGATAGGTTAGGGTTAGGGAAAGAGTTAGGGGTTCGTGTGGTTGTTAGTGTTAGGTTTATACTTAAGCTGGTGTTTTAGGGTGGTAGGGCTAGGGTTAGGCTTAAAGTTAGGGTTAGGGTTAGATTTAGGGTTAGGGCATAGTTTAGGGTTAATTTTTCTTTAGGGTTAGGTTTAGGTTTAGGTTTTGGGTGAAGATTAGGTTAAGGATGAGGGTTAGGGTTAGTATTAGGGATAGGTGTTTGGGTTCATGTTAGGCTCAGGTTAACGGTTAGGTTTAGTGTTATGCTTAGGATTCGGTTTAGGGTTAGGCTTAGAGAGAAAAGACACATGGTATTCATTTTCTGGATGAGGAACGAGTACGAAGTGTTGGCCTTAAGCTGTTGTGAAGGCTCGTTTTGGCCCAGGGAAAACAAAGCGCCTGGGGAAATCCGATCAAACCCTGGTGTCTTTCCACAGTTCAAAGTGTGGAACTGCAGACTCTTTTCCAAATAAGAGAGTGCACAGGCAACAGCAGCCTGCACGTTTCTCAGTGGAAGGGAGAACTCCCTGACTTCTTCCAGTCCTCTGAGCAAAGCAGGCAGAAGGAGAGAAACTTTCTTTCCTTCCTCTTTTCTGCAATGAATTCCTCATTTGCTCTTGCAAACGCAAGGCTTCTTCTGAAAAACTACATCGCAGGGCATGTATCCTTCCAGAGGAGCAACGACATAGTTTTAGCTTTAACATATTTGGAAAGCACCCAGGGAGAAAAGGCCTTTTCGTATTCTCTTTTTTGTGTGAATTCGGTCATTTCGCACTTGCCAAAAGAGGTTTCCTAGCACAAACTACAAAGTAGTAACTCTCTCCTGGCAGAGTAAAGCCTATGCAGTGTTGCCCTGACGAGATACTGTTGGTGCAGTGAGGCCCAGGGAAAACACATTGCCTAGAGCAATCCTAGCAAAGCCATGTGTTTCCCCACATGAATGTATGTCAGGTTCACTTTTTTGCCAAGAACGGAGCTCAGAGGCAACATCAGATTTTGTGTATCTCAGTGAAAAAAAGAACACTGTGACTTCATCCATTCCTCTGACGAAAGCAGTTAGAAGGAGAAAACCGTCATTTGGTTTCGCTTTCCCGCAATGAGCTAGGCAAATCTGCCCTTCACGAAGGGCAGTTTTCCTCCGGAGAACTGCCTTGCGGTAGCCGTAGTCTGGAAGTGGAACGAGTATGCAGTGTTAGCGTTAAGCTATTGTGAAGGCTGTTTTTGGCCCAGGGAAAACAAAGCGCCTGGGGAATCTTAACAGACCCCAGTGCCTTTCCACGGTTCAAAGTGTGGAACTGCAGACTCTTTTCCAAAGAAGAGCGCGCCCAGGCAACAGCAGCCTGCATGTTTCTCAGTGGAAGGGAGAGCTCCCTGACTTCAGCCAGTCCTCTGAGCAAAGCAGGCAGAAGGAGAGAAACTTTCTTTCCTTCCTCTTTTCTGCAATGAATTCCTCATTTGCTCTTGCAAACGTATGGCTTCTACTGAAAAACTACCTCACGGTGCATGTACCCTTCCAGAGAAGCAACGACATAGTTTTAGCTTTAACTTATTCGGAAAGCACCCAGGGAGAAAAGGCCTTTTCGTATTCTCTTTTCTGTGTGAATTCGGTCATTTCGCACTTGCCAAAAGAGGTTTCCTAGCACAAACTAGAAAGTAATAACTCTCTGCTGGCAGAGTAAATCCTATGCAGTTTTGCCCTGACGAGATACTGTTGGTGCAGTGAGGCCCAGGGAAAACACATTGCCTAGAGCAATCCTAGCAAAGCCATGTGTTTCCCCACATGAATGTATGTCAGGTTCACTTATTTCCAAGAAGAGAGCTCAGAGGCAACATCAGATTTTGTGTATCTCAGTGAAAAAAAGAACACTGTGACTTCATCCATTCCTCTGAAGAAAACATTTAGAAGGAGAAAACAGTCTTTCGGTTTCGCTTTCCCGTAGTGAGCTCGGCAAATCTGCCCTTTGCGAAGGGCAGTTTTCCTCTGGAGAACTGCCTTGCGGTAGCTATATTCTGGAAGTGGAACGAGTATGCTTTAAGCTATTGTGAAGGCTCTTTTTGGCCCAGGGAAAACAAAGCGCCTGGGGAAATCCTAACAAACCCCAGGGCCTTTCCACAGTTCAAAGTGTGGAACTGCAGACTCTTTTCCAAATAAGAGAGCACATAGGGAACAGCATCCTGTATGTTTCTCAGTGGAAGGGAGAACTCCCTGACTTCATCCAGTCCTCTGAGCAAAGCAGGCAGAAGTAGACAAACTTTCTTTCCTTCCTCTTTCCTGCAATGAATTCATTTGCTCTTGCAAACGTATGGCTTCTACTGAAAAACTGCTAATCCTAACCCTAACCCTAATCTTAACACTAAACCTAAACCTAACCCTAACCTGACCCTAACCTTAACCCAAACACCTAAGCAAACACTATCCCTAACACTAACCCTCATCCTTAACCTAAACTTCACCCTAAACCTAAACCTAATCCAAACCCTAAAAGTAAACCTAACCCTAAACTATCCCCTCACTCTAACCCTAAACCTAAACCTAACCCTATCCCTACCTCTAACCCTGACCCTAACCATAACACCCTAAAACATCAGCTTAACTGGAAACCTAACACTAACACTCACACGAACCCCTAACCCTTTCCCTAACCTTAACCCTATAGCTCATTCTGACTCTAACCCTCACCTAAACCTAACCCTTACCCTAACCCTACCCATAAGCCTAACTTTTACTCTCCCCTAACCCTATCCTAAGCCTAACAATAACTCTAAAACTAACCCTAACCCTAACCCTGAACCCTAGAACTAACTCTAAATTTAAACCTAAGTGTAACCATAACCCTCAACCTATCTTAAAATTCGCCCTTTCACTAACCTAAAGGTAACCCTAACTTTAACCCTAACCCTACCTCTAAACCTAACTCTAACCTTAACATTAACCCATCTGTAACCCTAAACCTAACCCTTACAATAATTCTGGCCCTAACCCTCAACCTAAAGCTAATACTAATCCTAACCCTGACCCTAACCATTACCTAACCTTAACCCTACCATGAAGTTAAGCAAAACACTAAACCCTATCCCTAACTCTAACCCTAACCCTAGCCCGAACCCAAACCCTAACGCTAACTCTAACTATGACTCTAACCCACACCCTAAAACTAATCCTAAACCCTAGCACTAACACTAACTCTAAACCTGACCCTAAACCTAGCTTCGCCCTACCCTGTACTGTAAACCTAGCCTTAATCCTAACCATACCACTACCCTAACCCTAACTCTATCTCTAGCCCTAACCCTAACTCCGACCCTAACCCTAACACTAACCTAACCCTAACTCGAACTCTAACCCTAACAATAACAGTTGCCCTAAACACTCACATTAACTGGAAACCTAAACCTAACCCTCACCTTAATCCCTAACTGTATCCCCAGCACTAACCCTAATGCTATCCCTAACCCTAACCCTAACCAGAACCCCTAAGCCCTAATGATAACCCTAACCCTAAAACAAAACCTAACCCCTAACACCAAAGCCTATCCCAAAACTTAACGCCAACTCAAACCCTAATTCTAACACTAACCCTAAACCTAATCATAAACATAACACTAATCCTAAACCAAAGCTAACCATGAACAGAACCACAATGCCTACCCGGAATCTTCACCCAAACCCTAACCCTAAACTACACCTCTAACGCCTAACACCTTACCATAACCATAATCCTAACTCTATCCAACCCTAACCGTAAAAGTAACCCTCACCCCAACCACAACGCCTAACACAACCATAACCCTAACTTTAACCGTAACGCTAAACTTAACCCTAACCTTAAATCTAACCCTAACCCTAAAACTGAACACAACCCCTGAACTTAACCCTAACCCTAAACATAACCTTAACACTAACCTGAAAACAAGCCCAAACCTTAGCCATAACCCTAACCCTCACCCTATCTTAAACTTCACCCTATCCCTAACCTAAAACTCACCCTGACTTTAACCCTAACCCTCCCCATAAACCTAACCCTCACCTTAACCTTGTCCCACCTCTAAGCCTAAACCTAACCCTTACAATAACTCTGACCCTAATCCTCACCCTAAACCTAATTTTAATCCTAACCCTGACCCTAACCTAACCATGACCTTATTTTAAGCCTACCATAAACTTAAACCTAACCCTAACGCCTAACTCTAACTCGAACCATAACCCTAGCCCTACCCCTAACCTTAACAGTAACACTTACCAAAATCCCTCAACTTAAATGTAAATGTAACTCTAAGTCTTACCCTAACCTTAAACTTAACTCTAACTATAACCCTACCCTAAACCTAACTGAAACACTAACCCTTAACCCTAACTCTAACCCTAATCCTTAGCGTAAACTTAAACTGAACCCTAAACCTAATCTTAACCGTTAACCGTAACTCTAAACCTAAACCTTACCCAAACGGAACCTTCACCCTTAAGCAAAATTTCACCGTAACCGTAACTCTAAACCTACCCTAACTTCATTAAAAGCCTAATCCTAACCAAAATTAAAACTAACCCTAACAATAACCCTAACCCTAACGCTAAACCTAAACTTAACCCTAACCCTGACCCTAACTCTAACTCTAACCCTAATCCAACCCTAAAACTTACCCTACAAACTCAACTTAAATGGAAACCTAGCAGTAACCCTCACACTAACATCGAAACCTAACCCCAAAACTTAACCCAACCCTATCTCTAACGATAACCTAGTCCTAAACCTAACCATGACTTAACCCTAACACTTACCCTAACCCTACCTCTAATCCTAAACTTAACCCTAAACTTAATCCTAACCTTAACCCTAACCCCTAACCCTAAACCTAAGCTCAACCCTAACCCTTAACTTAAACTTCGTCTTAACCTTAACCCTAACCCTAACCATAAACCGGACGGCAACATTAACCCAAATACTTAGCCCTAAAGCTAACATTAAGCCTAACCCTAAACCTAACCCTAACCCCCAAACACAACCCTAGCCCACTAAAAAAAATCCCTAACCCCGAACAGAAACAACTCTAACCCCCTAACAGAAACAACTCTAACACCCTGACAGAAACATCCCTAACCCCCTAACGAAAACAACCCTAACCCCCTAACAACAAACAAAACTAACCCCCTAACAACAAACAACACTAACCCCCCTGACAACAATCAATCCTAACCCCCTAACAACAAACAACCCTAACCCCCAACAACAAACAACTCTAACCCCCAACAAACAAACCTAACCCCCTAACAATAACAACCGTAACCCCCTAAGAAACAAACCCAAACCACAACAACAAACAACCCTAACCCCCTAACAACAAACAACCCTAACCCCTAACAACAAACAACCCTAACCCGTAACAAACACAACCCTAACACCCTAAAAAAAACAAAACTAACCCCCTAACAAACAACCGTAACCCCTAACAAGAAACAACCCCAACCCCCTAACAACAAACAACACTAACCCCTTAACTTCAAACAACACTAACCCCCTGACAACAATCAACCCTAACCCCCTAACACAAACAACTCTAACCCCCTAACAAACAAACCTAACCCTCTAACAATAATAACCATAACCCCCTAACAAACAAACCCAAACCAGAACAACAAACTACCCTAACCCCCAACAAGAAACAACCTCAACTCCCTAACAACAAACAACACTAACCCCTTAACATCAAACAACACTACGCCCTAACAACAAACAACCCTAACCCCCAACAACAAACAACACTAACCGCCAAAAACAAACAACTCTAACCCACTAACAACAAACAACACTAACCCCCTAACAACAAACAACCCTAACCCCCTAACAACAAACAACCATAACCCCCAAAAACAAACAACCATAACCCCCTAACAAACAACCCTAACTCCCTAACAACAAAAAACCCAACCCCCTAAGAAACAACCTTAACACCCTAATAACAAAAAACCCTAATCCCTAACAACAAACAATCCTAATCCCCAAAAAACAAACAACCCTAACCCCCTAACAAAAACACTCCTAACCACCTAGCAAACAAACCTAACCCCCTAACAAAAACAACCCTAACACCCTAACAAAAAATACTAACCCCCTAACAAACAACCCTAACCCCCTAACAACAAACAACTCTAACCCCCGAACAACAAACAAAACTAACCCCCTAACAACAAACAACCCTAACCCCCTGACAGCAAACAAACCTAGCCCCTAACAACAAACAACCCTAACCTCCTAATAAACAACCCTAACCCCCTAACAGTAACAACCGTAGCCCCCTAAGAAACAACACTAACCTCCTAACAACAAACAATCTTAACCCCCTAACAACAAACAACCCTAACCCCCTAACAACAAACAAACCTAAACCCCTAAGAACAAACAACCTTCACCCCGTGACAAACACAACCCTAAGACTCTAACAAATACAAAACTAACCCCTAACAAACAACCATAACCCTCTAACAACAAACAAGACTAACCCCCTAACAACAACAACCCTAACCCACTAACAACAAACAACCCTAAGCCCCAACAAACAACCCTAACCCCCTAAGAACAAAAAAACCAACCCCCTAAGGAACAACTCTAACACCCTAACAACAAACAACCCTAACCTCCTATCAACAAACAAGCTTAAACCCCTAAAAACAAACAACCCTAACCTCGTAACAACAAACAACCCTACCCCCTAACAACCAACAATCCTAAGCCCCTAAAAAAAACAACCTTAATCCCCTAACAACAAACAACCCTCACCCTAACAACAAACAACCTTAACCCCCTAACGACAAACAACCCTAACCCCCTAGCAACACACAACCCTAACCCCCTAACAAGAAACAACACTAACCCTCTAACAACACACAACCCTAACCCCGTATCAAACACAACCCTAACACCGTAACAAAAACAAAACTAACCCCCTAACTAACAACTCTAACCCCCTAACAACAAACAAACCTAACCCCTAACAAAAAACAACCATAACCACCTAACAACAAACAACCCTAACCCCTAGCTTTAAACAACCCTACCCCCCTAACAAACAAACATAAACCGCAACAACAAACAACCCTAACCCCCTAACAACAAACAATTATAAGCCCCTAAAAAATAAACCCTAATCCCCTAACAACAAACAACCCTAGCCCCCTAACAACAAACAACCCTAACCCCCTAACAACAAACAACCATAACCCCCTAACAAAAAATCCAAACTCCATAAAAACAAAAAACCCACCCCCTAAGAAACAACCCTAACACCCTAAGAACAAACAACCCTAACCCCCTAACAAAAACAACCATAACCAACTAACAAAACCCTAACCGAGTAACAAAACAACCGTAACCCCCTAAAAACAAACAACGCTAACTTCCTAACAAACACCCCTAACCCCCTAACAAAAACAACCCTATCCCCCAAAAAACAAACCTAACCCCCTAACAGCAAACAACCCTAACCCCCTAATAGCAAACAACCCTAACCCCGTAACAAGC
This sequence comes from Loxodonta africana, assembly GCF_030014295.1. NCBI lineage: Eukaryota > Metazoa > Chordata > Mammalia > Proboscidea > Elephantidae > Loxodonta > Loxodonta africana. The sequence goes on from NC_087351.1 coordinate 2,920,161, forward strand.
ACAACCCTAACACCCTAACAAAAACAACCCTAACACTAAGCAACAAACAACACTAACCCCGTAACAACAAACAACCCTAACCCCGTAACAACAAACAACCCTAACCCCCTAACAACAAAGAACCCTAACCCCCTGACAACAAACACTAACCCTCTAACGACAAACAACACTAACCCCCTAACAACAAACCCTAACCCCCTAACAACAAACAACACTAACCGCCTAACAAAAGGCAAAAAGGAAAGGAAAAAAGGAAGACAGGGAAAAAGGCAAAAACAGAAGGAAAAAGGCAAAAAGTCAAAAGGCAAGGCAAGACAAAAAGTCAAAAATGCAAAGCAAGGCAAGGCAAGAAAAAAGTAAAAAGGCAAAAAGGCACTGCAAGGAAAAGAATAAAGGCTAAAAGGCAAAGTAAAAAGGCAATGCAAAAAGGAAAAGATAAGGCCAAACTTAAAATGGAAAAAAGGCAAAAATCCAAAAAGACAAGGGAATAGACAAGGCAAAAAGGCAAAAACATAAGTAAAGGCAAGGTAAAAAGGAAAAAGGGAGGGCAAAAAGGCAAGGACAAAGGAAAAAAAGCAAGGCAAAATTGCAAATCATAAACACAAAAAGGCAAATCATAAAGGCAAAAAGGCAATGAAAAAGTCACGGGAAAAAGGGAAGAAGTCAAAGCAAAAAGGCAAGAGAAAAGGCAAAAAGGAAAGGAAAAAAGTGGAAAAGACAAGGGAAAAGGGCACGAAAAGAAAAAAGGTAAAAAGGCAAAAGGCAAGACAAGACAAAAAGGCAAAACCACAAGGCAAGACAAAAACGCGAATAAGGCAAGGGAAGGAAAAAGGTAAAAAAAGGCAAAAAGGCAATGCAAGGAAAGGAATAAAAGCGAAAAGGCAAAGCAAAAAGGGAAAAAGGTAATGCAAAAATGCAATAAGAAAAGAGATAAGGCGAAAGTTAAAATGGAACAAAGCAAGGAAAAAACGCAGAAAGACAGACAAAGAAAAAGCAAAAAGGGAAGAAGGCAAGGCAAGGTAAAGAGGCAAAAAAGGAAAAGCAAAAAGGAGGAAAGCAAGACAAAAAAGCAAAAAGGCAAGGCACAAAGGAATAAAGGAAGGGAAAAAAGGCAAAGAGGCAAGGCAAAAGGGCAAAAAGGCAAAAAGATAAGGCAAAAAGGAAAAAAGGCGAAGAGGGAAAAAGTCAAAAAGACAAGGCAAAAAGCTAAAACGGAAGGCTAAAAAGGGAAAAAGGGAAGGAAAAAAGGGAAAAAGGCAAGACAAAATGCCTAAGCAAAAGGATAAAAAGGCAAAAAGATAAGGCAAATGGAAAAAAGCCAAAGAGGCAAAAAGTCAAAAGACAAGGCAGAAAGGGAAAAAGCAAAAAGGCAAGTCATAAAGGCAAAAAGGCAATTGAAAAGGCAAGGTTAAAAGCGAAAATCAAGGCAAAATGGCAACACAAAAGGGAAAAAGGCAAAAAGTATAAAGGAAAGTCAAGGAAAAAAGGAAAAAACAAAAGGCAAGACAAAAAGGCAAAAACGTGAAGCAAGACAAGGCAAGGAAAAAGGCTTAAAGGTAAAAAAGTTAATGCCAGGGTACTAGTTGAGGCAAGGGTCCTAGTGACGGCCAGGGTACTAGTTAAGGCTGGGCTACTAGTCCATTCAAGGCTACTACTTCAGGGTACTAGTTAAGGTTTGGCTACTAGTTAAGAGGACTAGTAAGGCAAGGGTAGACATTAAGACTGTTCCTTAAGGCAAGGCGACTCGTTAAGGGTACTATTTACCACAAGGCTTCTAGTTCAGAATACTAGTTAGGGCCACTGTACTAGTTCAGAGTACTAGTTAAGGCTACTAGTAAGGCAAGGAACGAGTTTAGGCCACTACTTCAGGCAAGAGTACTAGTGTTGTCTACTAGTCGATGCAAGGGTACATGTTAATACTACTGGCTAAGTCCAGGGTGCTAGTTAAGGCAACTGGTTAAGGCAAGGGTAGTAGTTCTGGGTACTGATAAGGCCAGGCTACTAGTTAAGACTACTAGTTAATGCAAGGGTACTAGTTAAGGGGACTTGTTGAGGCAAGGGTAGCCATTAAGACTATTCCTTAAGGCAAGGCTCCTGGTTAAGGGTACACGTTAGGACAAGGCTACCAGTTCAGGATACTAGTTAGGGGCACTGTACTAGTTAAGAGTACTAGTAAAGGCACGGGTGCTAGTTAAGGCTGCTAGTTAAGGCAAGGTACAAATTCAGGCCACTGCTTAAGGCAAGAGTCCTAGTTAAGGCTACTAGTTGATGCAAGAATACAAGTGAATACTACTAGTTAAGGCCAGGGTACTACTTAAGGCAACTGGTTACGGCAAGGGTAGTAGTTCTGGGTACTGATACGGCCAGGGTACTAGTTCAGGCTACTAGTGAATGTGAGGGTACTAGTTAAGGGTACTACTTAAGGCTGCCAGTGAAGGCCAGGGTCTGAGTTAAGGCTACTGGAGAAGGCCAGGGTACCAGTGAAGGCAAGGCTACTAGTTAAGGGTACTAGTTAAGAGAAGGCTACTAGTTCAGGATACGAGTTAGGGGCACTGTCCTAGTTAAGAGTACTAGCTAAGGCACGAGTACTAGTTCAGGACACTACTTAAGGCAAGAGTACTAGTTAAGGCTACTCTTTGATGCAAGTTTACAATTTGAGACTTCTGGTTAAGGCCAGGGTCCTAGTTAAGGCAACTGGTTAAGGCAAGGGTACTAGTTAAGGCAAGGCTACTAGTTAGGGGTAGTAGTGAAGGCTTGGCTACTAGTTAAGGGTACTAGGAAGGCAAGGGCAGACGTTAAGACTATTACTTAAAGCAAGGCTACTAGTTCCGGGTACTAATTCAGACAAGGCTACTCGTTCAGGCTATTCGTTATGGCTGCTGTACTAGTTAAGGCACAGGTACTAGTTAAGGATACTAGTTAAGGCAAGGTCCAAGTGAAGGCTACTACTTAAGGCAAGACGACTAGTTTAGGCTACCAGTGGATTCAAGGGTACAAGTTCATACTACTAGTTAAGACCAGGGTACCAGTTAAGGCAGCTGGTTAAGGCCAGGGTAGGACTTATGGGGACTGAGAAGGCCAGGTACTAGTTAAGACAACTAGTTCATGCGAGGGTACTAGTGAAGGGTACTAGTTGAGGCAAGGCTACTAGTGAAGGCCAGGGTACTAGTGAAGGCTACTGGTGAAGGCCAGGGTCCTAGTTAAGGCAGGGCTACTAGTTCAGGGTACTGGTAAGGCAAGGGCAGACATTAAGACTATTACTTAAGGCAAGGCTACTAGTTAAGGGTACTAGTTCAGACAAGGCTACTAGTTCAGGATACTAGTTAAGGCAAGGGGACTAGTTCAGATTCAGAATTTAGGGTACTTGTCAGGGCAAGGGTACTCTTCAAGGCTAGTTGTCTAGCCTACTGATCTATACCACTAGTCTGACTAGTCCAGCTGTCTTGTCTAGGCTACTAGTCTAGACTTATCTGGTCTACTCTACTCTAGTCTACTTTCGTCTACCCTAGTCTACCCTAGCAAAAACCACCCTACCCTAACCTTTTCGAATCTATTCAATTGGATTCGATTCAAAGCATTTCAATGTGATTGGACGCGATGAGGCTTGAATCGGCTCATTCGGCACCATCAGCTCGATTCAGCTTGAATCGCTTCGATTCAGCTTGTTTCAACTCAATTCGACTTGGTTCAGCCTTATTCGGCTCGATTCGACTCTTTTCTACTCTAGTTTTCTCTATGCAACTCCATTCGACTCCATTCTACTCTGTTCTGTTCTACCCTACCCGACTCTAATCTATTCTAATGGATTCGCTTGGGCGCTATTCGACGCGATTCATCACGTTTTGTTTCCATTGGGCTCGATTCGGCTAGAATTGGCTCTATTCAGCTCTATTCTGCACTATTTCACTCTATTCGACTCTACTCTTCTCTGCTCTACCGTACTGTGCTATCTTCTCTTCCTTCTATTATGTACTGTTCTATTCTATTCTGTTCTACCCTCCCAGCCGCTCCCCTCCCCTTCTCTAATCTTTGATTCTGTTCGAGTCATCGCATTTTCACGCCATTCCACCCGATTAGGCTTGAATCAGATCAATTCGCTTCGAGTCGGTTCGATTGGGCTCCATTTTGCTCCATTCAGCTCCAATGGCATCGATTCTGCTGGATTCTGCTCGATTAGGCCTTCTTTGGCCCTATTCGGCCCAACTATGCTCTATTCGACTCTTTTCTACCCTATTCGTCTCTAGTCGGCTCCGTTCTAATCCATTCCACACCCTTCTGCACTATTCTCCTCTATTCTCGTCTACCCTTCCCTACCCTAATCTATTCGAATGGATTCGATTTGACCCGATTCGAAGCGATTCAACGCGATTCATCTTGTTTTGTCTCCATTCGGCTATGTTCTGCACTATCTGACTCTTTTCTACTCTATTCTATTCTGCTGGATTCTTTCTCTTCTGTTCTGTTCTCTCCTATTCTGTTGGACTCTGTTCTATCCTACCCTACCCAACCCTACTGCACCCCACCCAAACCCACCCTACTTGAATCTATTTGATTCAATTCGATTCACTTCGACGCGATTGGACAGGATTTGACGGGATTCGACAAGGTCCGAAGGCATTTGACGGGATTCAAAGAGATTAGGCGAGATTCCATACGATTCGACGTGATTCAGCAGAATTCTAGGAGATTGGACGCAATTCGAAGTTATTGGACGTGATGGGGCGTGATTCGTCGTGATTCGACGACATTCGATGCAATCCGATGCGATCCGAAGCGATTCGACCCGGTCCGACACAAAACGATGTGATTTGATGCGATTCGACGTGATTCGATGTGATTCGACGCTATTCAGTGACAGTCGGCGTGATTCTGCTTGATTCAGCTCGATTAGGTGCGAATCGGCTCTATATGGCTCCTTTACGTCTCTATTCGGCTCCATTCAGCTCTGTTTTCTCTATTCGTCTCTATTTGGCCTATTCGTCTCTAATCGACTCTATTCGAGTCTATTCGACCCTACTCTTTTCTACTCTATTCTATTCCTTCTATTCTGTTCTAATCTCTTCTAGTCTACTCTACTCTATTCTATTCCACCCTCCTCTCCCCTTCTCTAATCTAGACGTTTGGATTGCATTGGATGCATTGAACGGGATTCGACGTGATTAAGCTTGAATCAGCTCGATTCTATTCCATTTGGCTCTATTCGGTTCGTTTGGCTTGAATTGCTTCGATTCTGCTCAATTCCGCCTCTTTCGGCCCTATTCTGCTCTATTCGACTCTTCTCTACTCTTTTTGTCTCTATTTGACTCCATTCTACTCCATTCTATTTATTCCACACCATTCTACACTATTCTGCTCTACTCTAGCCTACACCACTCTAATTTACTCGAATCGATTAGACGTGATTCCTCTCATTTCGACTCCATTCGGCTCTACTCAGCTGTATTCGAGTCTACCCTATTATACACTAGCCTACTCTATCGTACTCTAGTCTACTCTTCTTTATTTTCTTTATTCTTCCTATTCTGTTCTGTTCTAGTCTACTCTATTCTACCCTACCCTATGCTACCCAACTCTACTCTATTCTAATCCGTTGGATTGGATTGGATTCAACCCATTTGGACACGATTCGGCTCAGTTTGGCTCTATTTAGCTCCGTTCGAATCTATTCTACTCTACTCTGTTTCCCTCTACGCTACTCTAGCCTACTGTTTTCTGTATTCGTTCTGTATTGTTCTGTTCTCTTCTATTCTCTTCTGTTTTATTCTATGCTACTCTACTCTATTCCACCCTGCCATACCCGAACCTCCCCTACTCTAAGCTGTTCAATTCGATTCCATGAATTTGGACACGATTCAGGTCGAATTGGTTCGATTCATGTCCATTCGGCTCCATTTGGCTCGAAGGGTGTCGATTCAACTGGATTAGGCTCAATTCGGCTCCATTAGGCTCGATTTACTGGATTTGGCTCAATTCAGCTCGATTGGGCCCTCTTCGGCCCTCTTCAGCACTATTCGGCTCTATTCGGCTCTTTTCTACTCCTTTCGACTCCATTCGATTGCGTTGCACAGCATTCTACTCCACTCAACACTATTTTACTCTACCCTACCCTAATTGACTGGAATTGGTTCGAGGGGATTCAACGCGATTTGCCTTGTTTCTTCTCCATTTGGCTCGCTTAGACTCTATTCGACTCTGTTCTACTCTACACTATTCTGCTCTGCTCTAACCTTTTGGACTCGATTCTCTTGTATTCTTTTTATTCTCTTTTACTGTGTTCAATTCTCTTCTACTCTATTTTAACCAACCCTACTCTAATCTATTCCACTGGATTCGATTCCACGCATTTCGATGCGATTCGGCTCCAATCGGCTCCGTTGCACTCCATTCATCCCTCTTGGGCTCTAATCGGTCCGATTCAGTTCTAATCGGCTCCATTTCGCCCTGGTCAGTTCTATTCAGCTTGAATAGGCTCTATTCAACTCTATATGGCTCTATGAGTCTACTCAACTCTATTATCTCTTTTCAACGCCATTCTACACCATTCTACTCCATCCGACTGTATTCTTCTCTATTCTATTGTCTTGTACTCTACCCTTGTCTAGTCTATTCTAATCGATTCGATTGGATTGGACTTGAATGGATGGGATTCAATGCAATTCAACGGGATTCGACGCGATCCAGCATGATTCCGCGGGATTCGGCGCCATTCATCTTGATGTCTATCACGTTGGGTCTTTTGGGCTCTATTTTGCTCTAGTCGGCAATATTCAACTCTATTCTTCTAGACTCTGCACTACTCGACCCTATTCTAGTCTTTCAGTTCTCTTCTATCCTGTTCTGTTCTACTGCATTTTGGTCTATCCTACCCTACTCTAACTTAGCCTACTGCAATCTGTTCTATTCTATTCAACAGACTTGAACGGGATTCGACCTGATTCAGGTCCTATCGGCTCGAATCAGCTCCTTTTTGTGCGAATTCAACTCGATTCGGTTGGACTTGGCCCTTTTCCTCTCTATTCAGCTCATTTCGGCAGGATTTGACTCTATTTGACTCTAGTCTACTCTTCTCTATTCTTTCTGGTCTATTCTAATCTATTCTTTTCTACCCTCCCCTCCCCTCATCTTACCTGCCCTACACTAAACTATTGGATTGGATTCGACACTTTTCAACGCGATTCGACATGATTCTTCTCGATTCACCTTGAATTTGGTGGATTCGGCTGCATTCAGCTCTCTTTGGCTCTATTCAACTCTATTGGACTCTATTCTACTGTACTCGTCTCTACTTCATTCTATTCGATTCTTTCTCTTGTGTTCTGTTCTGTTCTAGTCTAACCCCTCCTACTCTACCCTCCTCTACTCTAATCGATTCGATCCGATTCAATGCCTTTCAAGGCGATTCCATGGGATTAGGCTTGAATTGGCTTGATTTCGCTCGAATCGGGTCAATTTGGCTCGATTCTGCTCGATTCAGCATCATTAGGCTCGATCCAAACGTATCCGGCCCTGTTCAGCTCTATTCAACTCTTTTCTACTTTATTCGTCTCTATTTGGCTCCATTCGACTCCATTCCACACCATTCTACTCTGTTCGACTCCATTCTACACTATTCTATTCTCTTCTCCCCCACCCTACTCTCCTCTAATCTATTCGATTCATGGAGATTTGTCTCATTTCCTCTCCATTCGACTCGATTCAGCTCGAATTGGATCTATTCATCTCTATTCTGCACTACTCGACTCTGACTATTCTACTCTACTCCACTCTACTCCATTCTACTCTTTGTATTCTCTTCTCTTCTACTCTGTGCTTCTCTAGTCTATTCCTCTGTGCCCTACCCTATTGAATCCCAGCCTAACCTACACTACTCTAAGCTGTTCTATTGAATTCGATTGCATTCGATTCGACCCGATTGGACACAATTGGACGGGATTCCGTGAGATTTCATGAGATTCAATGGGTTTTGGTGGGATTGGATGGACTTCGACGAGATTCGATGCAATAGGATGTGATTAGGTGCGATTTGGCTCGATCTAGCTTGGCTCATTTTCTGTGTCTCTATTTGGCTCATTCCAGCTCCATTCGGCTCCATTCAGCTCGAATCTGGTCGATTTGACTTGATCGGGCTCGATTGGGCTCGATTGGGCTCCACTCAGCCCTATATGTCCCTATTCAGTGCTATTCCGCTCTATTCAACTCTTTTCTAGTCTATTCATCTCGGTTTGACTGCATTTGACTCCATTCCACACCATTCTACGCTCTTCTATTCGACAGAACCCTATCCCGCCCTAGTCTTTCCTCATCTAGTCTGTTCTTTTCGATTCTGTTGTATTGGATTCTCGTTTTCTCTTTTCTCTATTCCTTCCTATGCTACTCTACCATACCCTACACGAAACTAAGCTATCCTGACTTATCCTCTTCTATTCTATTGGATTCTGTTTTCTCTGTTCTACCGTATGCTACCCTACCTTATGACACCCTTCTGGACCATACCCTACTCCATAAAAAAAGGGGTACTCAAGAAGGGTACTAGTTTGGAAAAGGGACTACCTCAGGCAAGGGGACTAGTTCAGGCTACTAGTTAGGGCCACTGTACTAGTTAAGAGTACTAGTTAATGGACGGGTACTAGTTAAGGCTACTAGGAAGGCAAGGTACAAGTGAAGGCTACTACTTCAGGCAAGCATATTAGTTTAGGCTACTAGTTGATGCAAGGGTACAAGTTCATACTACTAATTAAGGTCAGGGTACTAGTTAAGGCAACTGGTCAAGGCAAGGGTAGTAGCTATGGGTAGCGATAAGGCCAGGGTACTAGTTAAGAGTACTAGTTAAAGCCAGGGTACTAGTTGAGGCAAGGGTCCTAGTGACGGCCAGGGTACTAGTTAAGGCTGGGCTACTAGTCCATTCAAGGCTACTACTTCAGGGTACTAGTTAAGGTTTGGCTACTAGTTAAGAGGACTAGTAAGGCAAGGGTAGACGTTAAGACTGTTCCTTAAGGCAAGGCGACTCGTTAAGGGTACTATTTACCACAAGGCTTCTAGTTCAGAATACTAGTTAGGGCCACTGTACTAGTTCAGAGTACTAGTTAAGGCTACTAGTAAGGCAAGGAACGAGTTTAGGCCACTACTTCAGGCAAGAGTACTAGTGTTGTCTACTAGTCGATGCAAGGGTACATGTTAATACTACTGGCTAAGTCCAGGGTGCTAGTTAAGGCAACTGGTTAAGGCAAGGGTAGTAGTTCTGGGTACTGATAAGGCCAGGCTACTAGTTAAGACTACTAGTTAATGCAAGGGTACTAGTTAAGGGGACTTGTTGAGGCAAGGGTAGCCATTAAGACTATTCCTTAAGGCAAGGCTCCTGGTTAAGGGTACACGTTAGGACAAGGCTACCAGTTCAGGATACTAGTTAGGGGCACTGTACTAGTTAAGAGTACTAGTAAAGGCACGGGTGCTAGTTAAGGCTGCTAGTTAAGGCAAGGTACAAATTCAGGCCACTGCTTAAGGCAAGAGTCCTAGTTAAGGCTACTAGTTGATGCAAGAATACAAGTGAATACTACTAGTTAAGGCCAGGGTACTAGTTAAGGCAACGGGTTACGGCAAGGCTAGTAGTTCTGGGTACTGATACGGCCAGGGTACTAGTTCAGGCTACTAGTGAATGCGAGGGTACTAGTTAAGGGTACTAGTTAAGGCTGCCAGTGAAGGCCAGGGTCTGAGTTAAGGCTACTGGAGAAGGCCAGGGTACTAGTGAAGGCAAGGGTACTAGTTAAGGGTACTAGTTAAGAGAAGGCTACGAGTTCAGGATATGAGTTAGGGGCACTGTACTAGTTAAGAGTACTAGCCAAGGCACGAGTACTAGTTCAGCCCACTACTTAAGGCAAGAGTCCCAGTTAAGGCTACTAGTTGATGCAAGAATACAAGTGAATACTACTAGTTAAGGCCAGGGTACTACTTAAGGCAACTGGTTACGGCAAGGGTAGTATTTCTGGGTACTGATACGGCCAGGGTACTAGTTCAGACTACTAGTGAATGCGAGGGTACTAGTTAAGGGTACTACTTAAGGCTGCCTGTGAAGGCCAGGGTCTGAGTTAAGGCTACTGGAGAAGGCCAGGGTACCAGTGAAGGCAAGGCTACTAGTTAAGGGTACTAGTTAAGAGAAGGCTACTAGTTCAGGATACGAGTTAGGGGCACTGTACTAGTTAAGAGTACTAGCTAAGGCACGAGTACTAGTTCAGGCCACTACTTAAGGCAAGAGTACTAGTTAAGGCTACTCTTTGATGCAAGTTTACAAGTTGAGACTTCTAGTTAAGGCCAGGGTCCTAGTTAAGGCAACTGGTTAAGGCAAGGCTACTAGTTAAGGCAAGGCTACTAGTTCGGGGTAGTAGTGAAGGCTTGGCTACTAGTTAAGGGTACTAGGAAGGCAAGGGCAGATGTTAAGACTATTACTTAAAGCAAGGCTACTAGTTCCGAGTACTAATTCAGACAAGGCTACTAGTTCAGGCTATTCGTTATGGCCGCTGTACTAGTTAAGGCACAGGTACTAGTTAAGGATACTAGTTAAGGCAAGGTCCATGTGAAGGCTACTACTTAAGGCAAGACGACTAGTTTAGGCTACCAGTGGATTCAAGGGTACAAGTTCATACTACTAGTTAAGACCAGGGTACCAGTTAAGGCAGCTGGTTAAGGCCAGGGTAGGACTTATGGGGACTGAGAAGGTCAGGTACTAGTTAAGACAACTAGTTCATGTGAGGGTACTAGTGAAGGGTACTAGTTGAGGCAAGGCTACTAGTGAAGGCCAGGGTACTAGTGAAGGCTACTGGTGAAGGCCAGGGTACTAGTTAAGGCAGGGCTACTAGTTCAGGGTACTGGTAAGGCAAGGGCAGACATTAAGACTATTACTTAAGGCAAGGCTACTAGTTAAGGGTACTAGTTCAGACAAGGCTACTAGTTCAGGATACTAGTTAAGGCAAGGGGACTAGTTCAGATTCAGAATTTAGGGTACTTGTCAGGGCAAGGGTACTCTTCAAGGCTAGTTGTCTAGCCTACTGATCTATACCACTAGTCTGACTAGTCCAGCTGTCTTGTCTAGGCTACTACTCTAGACTTCTCTTGTCTACTCTACTCTAGTCTACTTTCGTCTACCCTAGTCTACCCTAGCAAAAACCACCCTACCCTAACCTTTTCGAATCTATTCAATTGGATTCGATTCAAAGCATTTCAATGTGATTGGACGCGATGAGGCTTGAATCGGCTCATTCGGCACCATCAGCTCGATTCAGCTTGAATCGCTTCGATTCAGCTTGTTTCAACTCAATTCGACTTGGTTCAGCCTTATTCGGCTCGATTCGACTCTTTTCTACTCTAGTTTTCTCTATGCAACTCCATTCGACTCCATTCTACTCTATTCTGTTCTACCCTACCCGACTCTAATCTATTCTAATGGATTCGCTTGGGCGCTATTCGACGCGATTCATCACGTTTTGTTTCCATTGGGCTCGATTCGGCTAGAATTGGCTCTATTCAGCTCTATTCTGCACTATTTCACTCTATTCGACTCTACTCTTCTCTGCTCTACCGTACTGTGCTATCTTCTCTTCCTTCTATTATGTACTGTTCTATTCTATTCTGTTCTACCCTCCCAGCCGCTCCCCTCCCCTTCTCTAATCTTTGATTCTGTTCGAGTCATCGCATTTTCACGCCATTCCACCCGATTAGGCTTGAATCAGATCAATTCGCTTCGAGTCGGTTCGATTGGGCTCCATTTTGCTCCATTCAGCTCCAATGGCATCGATTCTGCTGGATTCTGCTCGATTAGGCCTTCTTTGGCCCTATTCGGCCCAACTATGCTCTATTCGACTCTTTTCTACCCTATTCGTCTCTAGTCGGCTCCGTTCTAATCCATTCCACACTCTTCTGCACTATTCTCCTCTATTCTCGTCTACCCTTCCCTACCCTAATCTATTCGAATGGATTCGATTTGACCCGATTCGAAGCGATTCAACGCGATTCATCTTGTTTTGTCTCCATTCGGCTATGTTCTGCACTATCTGACTCTTTTCTACTCTATTCTATTCTGCTGGATTCTTTCTCTTCTGTTCTGTTCTCTCCTATTCTGTTGGACTCTGTTCTATCCTACCCTACCCAACCCTACTGCACCCCACCCAAACCCACCCTACTTGAATCTATTTGATTCAATTCGATTCACTTCGACGCGATTGGACAGGATTTGACGGGATTCGACAAGGTCCGAAGGCATTTGACGGGATTCAAAGAGATTAGGCGAGATTCCATACGATTCGACGTGATTCAGCAGAATTCTAGGAGATTGGACGCAATTCGAAGTTATTGGACGTGATGGGGCGTGATTCGTCGTGATTCGACGACATTCGATGCAATCCGATGCGATCCGAAGCGATTCGACCCGGTCCGACACAAAACGATGTGATTTGATGCGATTCGACGTGATTCGATGAGATTCGACGCTATTCAGTGACAGTCGGCGTGATTCTGCTTGATTCAGCTCGATTAGGTGCGAATCGGCTCTATATGGCTCCTTTACGTCTCTATTCGGCTCCATTCAGCTCTGTTTTCTCTATTCGTCTCTATTTGGCCTATTCGTCTCTAATCGACTCTATTCGAGTCTATTCGACCCTACTCTTTTCTACTCTATTCTATTCCTTCTATTCTGTTCTAATCTCTTCTAGTCTACTCTACTCTATTCTATTCCACCCTCCTCTCCCCTTCTCTAATCTAGACGTTTGGATTGCATTGGATGCATTGAACGGGATTCGACGTGATTAAGCTTGAATCAGCTCGATTCTATTCCATTTGGCTCTATTCGGTTCGTTTGGCTTGAATTGCTTCGATTCTGCTCAATTCCGCCTCTTTCGGCCCTATTCTGCTCTATTCGACTCTTCTCTACTCTTTTTGTCTCTATTTGACTCCATTCTACTCCATTCTATTTATTCCACACCATTCTACACTATTCTGCTCTACTCTAGCCTACACCACTCTAATTTACTCGAATCGATTAGACGTGATTCCTCTCATTTCGACTCCATTCGGCTCTACTCAGCTGTATTCGAGTCTACCCTATTATACACTAGCCTACGCTATCGTACTCTAGTCTACTCTTCTTTATTTTCTTTATTCTTCCTATTCTGTTCTGTTCTAGTCTACTCTATTCTACCCTACCCTATGCTACCCAACTCTACTCTATTCTAATCCGTTGGATTGGATTGGATTCAACCCATTTGGACACGATTCGGCTCAGTTTGGCTCTATTTAGCTCCGTTCGAATCTATTCTACTCTACTCTGTTTCCCTCTATGCTACTCTAGCCTACTGTTTTCTGTATTCGTTCTGTATTGTTCTGTTCTCTTCTATTCTCTTCTGTTTTATTCTATGCTACTCTACTCTATTCCACCCTGCCATACCCGAACCTCCCCTACTCTAAGCTGTTCAATTCGATTCCATGAATTTGGACACGATTCAGGTCGAATTGGTTCGATTCATGTCCATTCGGCTCCATTTGGCTCGAAGGGTGTCGATTCAACTGGATTAGGCTCAATTCGGCTCCATTAGGCTCGATTTACTGGATTTGGCTCAATTCAGCTCGATTGGGCCCTCTTCGGCCCTCTTCAGCACTATTCGGCTCTATTCGGCTCTTTTCTACTCCTTTCGACTCCATTCGATTGCGTTGCACAGCATTCTACTCCACTCAACACTATTTTACTCTACCCTACCCTAATTGACTGGAATTGGTTCGAGGGGATTCAACGCGATTTGCCTTGTTTCTTCTCCATTTGGCTCGCTTAGACTCTATTCGACTCTGTTCTACTCTACACTATTCTGCTCTGCTCTAACCTTTTGGACTCGATTCTCTTGTATTCTTTTTATTCTCTTTTACTGTGTTCAATTCTCTTCTACTCTATTTTAACCAACCCTACTCTAATCTATTCCACTGGATTCGATTCCACGCATTTCGATGCGATTCGGCTCCAATCGGCTCCGTTGCACTCCATTCATCCCTCTTGGGCTCTAATCGGTTCGATTCAGTTCTAATCGGCTCCATTTCGCCCTGGTCAATTCTATTCAGCTTGAATAGGCTCTATTCAACTCTATATGGCTCTATGAGTCTACTCAACTCTATTATCTCTTTTCAACGCCATTCTACACCATTCTACTCCATCCGACTGTATTCTTCTCTATTCTATTGTCTTGTACTCTACCCTTGTCTAGTCTATTCTAATCGATTCGATTGGATTGGACTTGAATGGATGGGATTCAATGCAATTCAACGGGATTCGATGCGATCCAGCATGATTCCGCGGGATTCGGCGCCATTCATCTTGATGTCTATCACGTTGGGTCTTTTGGGCTCTATTTTGCTCTAGTCGGCAATATTCAACTCTATTCTTCTAGACTCTGCACTACTCGACCCTATTCTAGTCTTTCAGTTCTCTTCTATCCTGTTCTGTTCTACTGCGTTTTGGTCTATCCTACCCTACTCTAACTTAGCCTACTGCAATCTGTTCTATTCTATTCAACAGACTTGAACGGGATTCGACCTGATTCAGGTCCTATCGGCTCGAATCAGCTCCTTTTTGTGCGAATTCAACTCGATTCGGTTGGACTTGGCCCTTTTCCTCTCTATTCAGCTCATTTCGGCAGGATTTGACTCTATTTGACCCTAGTCTACTCTTCTCTATTCTTTCTGGTCTATTCTAATCTATTCTTTTCTACCCTCCCCTCCCCTCATCTTACCTGCCCTACACTAAACTATTGGATTGGATTCGACACTTTTCAACGCGATTCGACATGATTCTTCTCGATTCACCTTGAATTTGGTGGATTCGGCTGCATTCAGCTCTCTTTGGCTCTATTCAACTCTATTGGACTCTATTCTACTGTACTCGTCTCTACTTCATTCTATTCGATTCTTTCTCTTGTGTTCTGTTCTGTTCTAGTCTAACCCCTCCTACTCTACCCTCCTCTACTCTAATCGATTCGATCCGATTCAATGCCTTTCAAGGCGATTCCATGGGATTAGGCTTGAATTGGCTTGATTTCGCTCGAATCGGGTCAATTTGGCTCGATTCTGCTCGATTCAGCATCATTAGGCTCGATCCAAACGTATCCGGCCCTGTTCAGCTCTATTCAACTCTTTTCTACTTTATTCGTCTCTATTTGGCTCCATTCGACTCCATTCCACACCATTCTACTCTGTTCGACTCCATTCTACACTATTCTATTCTCTTCTCCCCCACCCTACTCTCCTCTAATCTATTCGATTCATGGAGATTTGTCTCATTTCCTCTCCATTCGACTCGATTCAGCTCGAATTGGATCTATTCATCTCTATTCTGCACTACTCGACTCTGACTATTCTACTCTACTCCACTCTACTCCATTCTACTCTTTGTATTCTCTTCTCTTCTACTCTATGCTTCTCTAGTCTATTCCTCTGTGCCCTACCCTATTGAATCCCAGCCTAACCTACACTACTCTAAGCTGTTCTATTGAATTCGATTGCATTCGATTCGACCCGATTGGACACAATTGGACGGGATTCGGTGAGATTTCATGAGATTCAATGGGTTTTGGTGGGATTGGATGGACTTCGACGAGATTCGATGCAATAGGATGTGATTAGGTGCGATTTGGCTCGATCTAGCTTGGCTCATTTTCTGTGTCTCTATTTGGCTCATTCCAGCTCCATTCGGCTCCATTCAGCTCGAATCTGGTCGATTTGACTTGATCGGGCTCGACTGGGCTCGATTGGGCTCCACTCAGCCCTATATGTCCCTATTCGGTGCTATTCCGCTCTATTCAACTCTTTTCTAGTCTATTCATCTCGGTTTGACTGCATTTGACTCCATTCCACACCATTCTATGCTCTTCTATTCGACAGAACCCTATCCCGCCCTAGTCTTTCCTCATCTAGTCTGTTCTTTTCGATTCTGTTGTATTGGATTCTCGTTTTCTCTTTTCTCTATTCCTTCCTATGCTACTCTACCATACCCTACACGAAACTAAGCTATCCTGACTTATCCTCTTCTATTCTATTGGATTCTGTTTTCTCTGTTCTACCGTATGCTACCCTACCTTATGACACCCTACTGGACCATACCCTACTCCATAAAAGAAGGGGTACTCAAGAAGGGTACTAGTTTGGAAAAGGGACTACCTAAGGCAAGGGGACTAGTTCAGGCTACTAGTTAGGCCCACTGTACTAGTTAAGAGTACTAGTTAATGGACGGGTACTAGTTAAGGCTACTAGGAAGGCAAGGTACAAGTGAAGGCTACTACTTCAGGCAAGCATATTAGTTTAGGCTACTAGTTGATGCAAGGGTACAAGTTCATACTACTAATTAAGGCCAGGGTACTAGTTAAGGCAACTGGCCAAGGCAAGGGTAGTAGCTATGGGTAGCGATAAGGCCAGGGTACTAGTTAAGAGTACTAGTTAAAGCCAGGGTACTAGTTGAGGCAAGGGTCCTAGTGACGGCCAGGGTACTAGTTAAGCCTGGGCTACTAGTCCATTCAAGGCTACTACTTCAGGGTACTAGTTAAGGTTTGGCTACTAGTTAAGAGGACTAGTAAGGCAAGGGTAGACGTTAAGACTGTTCCTTAAGGCAAGGCGACTCGTTAAGGGTACTATTTACCACAAGGCTTCTAGTTCAGAATACTAGTTAGGGCCACTGTACTAGTTCAGAGTACTAGTTAAGGCTACTAGTAAGGCAAGGAACGAGTTTAGGCCACTACTTCAGGCAAGAGTACTAGTGTTGTCTACTAGTCGATGCAAGGGTACATGTTAATACTACTGGCTAAGTCCAGGGTGCTAGTTAAGGCAACTGGTTAAGGCAAGGGTAGTAGTTCTGGGTACTGATAAGGCCAGGCTACTAGTTAAGACTACTAGTTAATGCAAGGGTACTAGTTAAGGGGACTTGTTGAGGCAAGGGTAGCCATTAAGACTATTCCTTAAGGCAAGGCTCCTGGTTAAGGGTACACGTTAGGACAAGGCTACCATTTCAGGACATTAGTTAGGGGCACTGTACTAGTTAAGAGTACTAGTAAAGGCACGGGTGCTAGTTAAGGCTGCTAGTTAAGGCAAGGTACAAATTCAGGCCACTGCTTAAGGCAAGAGTCCTAGTTAAGGCTACTAGTTGATGCAAGAATACAAGTGAATACTACTAGTTAAGGCCAGGGTACTAGTTAAGGCAACGGGTTACGGCAAGGCTAGTAGTTCTGGGTACTGATACGGCCAGGGTACTAGTTCAGGCTACTAGTGAATGCGAGGGTACTAGTTAAGGGTACTAGTTAAGGCTGCCAGTGAAGGCCAGGGTCTGAGTTAAGGCTACTGGAGAAGGCCAGGGTACTAGTGAAGGCAAGGGTACTAGTTAAGGGTACTAGTTAAGAGAAGGCTACGAGTTCAGGATATGAGTTAGGGGCACTGTACTAGTTAAGAGTACTAGCCAAGGCACGAGTACTAGTTCAGGCCACTACTTAAGGCAAGAGTCCTAGTTAAGGCTACTAGTTGATGCAAGAATACAAGTGAATACTACTAGTTAAGGCCAGGGTACTACTTAAGGCAACTGGTTACGGCAAGGGTAGTATTTCTGGGTACTGATACGGCCAGGGTACTAGTTCAGACTACTAGTGAATGCGAGGGTACTAGTTAAGGGTACTACTTAAGGCTGCCTGTGAAGGCCAGGGTCTGAGTTAAGGCTACTGGAGAAGGCCAGGGTACCAGTGAAGGCAAGGCTACTAGTTAAGGGTACTAGTTAAGAGAAGGCTACTAGTTCAGGATACGAGTTAGGGGCACTGTACTAGTTAAGAGTACTAGCTAAGGCACGAGTACTAGTTCAGCCCACTACTTAAGGCAAGAGTACTAGTTAAGGCTACTCTGATGCAAGTTTACAAGTTGATACTTCTAGTTAAGGCCAGGGTCCTAGTTAAGGCAACTGGTTAAGGCAAGGCTACTAGTTAAGGCAAGGCTACTAGTTCGGGGTAGTAGTGAAGGCTTGGCTACTAGTTAAGGGTACTAGTAAGGCAAGGGCAGACGTTAAGACTATTACTTAAAGCAAGGCTACTAGTTCCGAGTACTAATTCAGACAAGGCTACTAGTTCAGGCTATTCGTTATGGCCGCTGTACTAGTTAAGACACAGGTACTAGTTAAGGATACTAGTTAAGGCAAGGTCCAAGTGAAGGCTACTACTTAAGGCAAGACGACTAGTTTAGGCTACCAGTGGATTCAAGGGTACAAGTTCATACTACTAGTTAAGACCAGGGTACCAGTTAAGGCAGCTGGTTAAGGCCAGGGTAGGACTTATGGGGACTGAGAAGGTCAGGTACTAGTTAAGACAACTAGTTCATGCGAGGGTACTAGTGAAGGGTACTAGTTGAGGCAAGGCTACTAGTGAAGGCCAGGGTACTAGTGAAGGCTACTGGTGAAGGCCAGGGTCCTAGTTAAGGCAGGGCTACTAGTTCAGGGTACTGGTAAGGCAAGGGCAGACATTAAGACTATTACTTAAGGCAAGGCTACTAGTTAAGGGTACTAGTTCAGACAAGGCTACTAGTTCAGGATACTAGTTAAGGCAAGGGGACTAGTTCAGATTCAGAATTTAGGGTACTTGTCAGGGCAAGGGTACTCTTCAAGGCTAGTTGTCTAGCCTACTGATCTATACCACTAGTCTGACTAGTCCAGCTGTCTTGTCTAGGCTACTACTCTAGACTTCTCTTGTCTACTCTACTCTAGTCTACTTTCGTCTACCCTAGTCTACCCTAGCAAAAACCACCCTACCCTAACCTTTTCGAATCTATTCAATTGGATTCGATTCAAAGCATTTCAATGTGATTGGACGCGATGAGGCTTGAATCGGCTCATTCGGCACCATCAGCTCGATTCAGCTTGAATCGCTTCGATTCAGCTTGTTTCAACTCAATTCGACTTGGTTCAGCCTTATTCGGCTCGATTCGACTCTTTTCTACTCTAGTTTTCTCTATGCAACTCCATTCGACTCCATTCTACTCTATTCTGTTCTACCCTACCCGACTCTAATCTATTCTAATGGATTCGCTTGGGCGCTATTCGACGCGATTCATCACGTTTTGTTTCCATTGGGCTCGATTCGGCTAGAATTGGCTCTATTCAGCTCTATTCTGCACTATTTCACTCTATTCGACTCTACTCTTCTCTGCTCTACCGTACTGTGCTATCTTCTCTTCCTTCTATTATGTACTGTTCTATTCTATTCTGTTCTACCCTCCCAGCCGCTCCCCTCCCCTTCTCTAATCTTTGATTCTGTTCGAGTCATCGCATTTTCACGCCATTCCACCCGATTAGGCTTGAATCAGATCAATTCGCTTCGAGTCGGTTCGATTGGGCTCCATTTTGCTCCATTCAGCTCCAATGGCATCGATTCTGCTGGATTCTGCTCGATTAGGCCTTCTTTGGCCCTATTCGGCCCAACTATGCTCTATTCGACTCTTTTCTACCCTATTCGTCTCTAGTCGGCTCCGTTCTAATCCATTCCACACCCTTCTGCACTATTCTCCTCTATTCTCATCTACCCTTCCCTACCCTAATCTATTCGAATGGATTCGATTTGACCCGATTCGAAGCGATTCAACGCGATTCATCTTGTTTTGTCTCCATTCGGCTATGTTCTGCACTATCTGACTCTTTTCTACTCTATTCTATTCTGCTGGATTCTTTCTCTTCTGTTCTGTTCTCTCCTATTCTGTTGGACTCTGTTCTATCCTACCCTACCCAACCCTACTGCACCCCACCCAAACCCACCCTACTTGAATCTATTTGATTCAATTCGATTCACTTCGACGCGATTGGACAGGATTTGACGGGATTCGACAAGGTCCGAAGGCATTTGACGGGATTCAAAGAGATTAGGCGAGATTCCATACGATTCGACGTGATTCAGCAGAATTCTAGGAGATTGGACGCAATTCGAAGTTATTGGACGTGATGGGGCGTGATTCGTCGTGATTCGACGACATTCGATGCAATCCGATGCGATCCGAAGCGATTCGACCCGGTCCGACACAAAACGATGTGATTTGATGCGATTCGACGTGATTCGATGTGATTCGACGCTATTCAGTGACAGTCGGCGTGATTCTGCTTGATTCAGCTCGATTAGGTGCGAATCGGCTCTATATGGCTCCTTTACGTCTCTATTCGGCTCCATTCAGCTCTGTTTTCTCTATTCGTCTCTATTTGGCCTATTCGTCTCTAATCGACTCTATTCGAGTCTATTCGACCCTACTCTTTTCTACTCTATTCTATTCCTTCTATTCTGTTCTAATCTCTTCTAGTCTACTCTACTCTATTCTATTCCACCCTCCTCTCCCCTTCTCTAATCTAGACGTTTGGATTGCATTGGATGCATTGAACGGGATTCGACGTGATTAAGCTTGAATCAGCTCGATTCTATTCCATTTGGCTCTATTCGGTTCGTTTGGCTTGAATTGCTTCGATTCTGCTCAATTCCGCCTCTTTCGGCCCTATTCTGCTCTATTCGACTCTTCTCTACTCTTTTTGTCTCTATTTGACTCCATTCTACTCCATTCTATTTATTCCACACCATTCTACACTATTCTGCTCTACTCTAGCCTACACCACTCTAATTTACTCGAATCGATTAGACGTGATTCCTCTCATTTCGACTCCATTCGGCTCTACTCAGCTGTATTCGAGTCTACCCTATTATACACTAGCCTACTCTATCGTACTCTAGTCTACTCTTCTTTATTTTCTTTATTCTTCCTATTCTGTTCTGTTCTAGTCTACTCTATTCTACCCTACCCTATGCTACCCAACTCTACTCTATTCTAATCCGTTGGATTGGATTGGATTCAACCCATTTGGACACGATTCGGCTCAGTTTGGCTCTATTTAGCTCCGTTCGAATCTATTCTACTCTACTCTGTTTCCCTCTACGCTACTCTAGCCTACTGTTTTCTGTATTCGTTCTGTATTGTTCTGTTCTCTTCTATTCTCTTCTGTTTTATTCTATGCTACTCTACTCTATTCCACCCTGCCATACCCGAACCTCCCCTACTCTAAGCTGTTCAATTCGATTCCATGAATTTGGACACGATTCAGGTCGAATTGGTTCGATTCATGTCCATTCGGCTCCATTTGGCTCGAAGGGTGTCGATTCAACTGGATTAGGCTCAATTCGGCTCCATTAGGCTCGATTTACTGGATTTGGCTCAATTCAGCTCGATTGGGCCCTCTTCGGCCCTCTTCAGCACTATTCGGCTCTATTCGGCTCTTTTCTACTCCTTTCGACTCCATTCGATTGCGTTGCACAGCATTCTACTCCACTCAACACTATTTTACTCTACCCTACCCTAATTGACTGGAATTGGTTCGAGGGGATTCAACGCGATTTGCCTTGTTTCTTCTCCATTTGGCTCGCTTAGACTCTATTCGACTCTGTTCTACTCTACACTATTCTGCTCTGCTCTAACCTTTTGGACTCGATTCTCTTGTATTCTTTTTATTCTCTTTTACTGTGTTCAATTCTCTTCTACTCTATTTTAACCAACCCTACTCTAATCTATTCCACTGGATTCGATTCCACGCATTTCGATGCGATTCGGCTCCAATCGGCTCCGTTGCACTCCATTCATCCCTCTTGGGCTCTAATCGGTTCGATTCAGTTCTAATCGGCTCCATTTCGCCCTGGTCAGTTCTATTCAGCTTGAATAGGCTCTATTCAACTCTATATGGCTCTATGAGTCTACTCAACTCTATTATCTCTTTCAACGCCATTCTACACCATTCTACTCCATCCGACTGTATTCTTCTCTATTCTATTGTCTTGTACTCTACCCTTGTCTAGTCTATTCTAATCGATTCGATTGGATTGGACTTGAATGGATGGGATTCAATGCAACTCAACGGGATTCGACGCGATCCAGCATGATTCCGCGGGATTCGGCGCCATTCATCTTGATGTCTATCACGTTGGGTCTTTTGGGCTCTATTTTGCTCTAGTCGGCAATATTCAACTCTATTCTTCTAGACTCTGCACTACTCGACCCTATTCTAGTCTTTCAGTTCTCTTCTATCCTGTTCTGTTCTACTGCATTTTGGTCTATCCTACCCTACTCTAACTTAGCCTACTGCAATCTGTTCTATTCTATTCAACAGACTTGAACGGGATTCGACCTGATTCAGGTCCTATCGGCTCGAATCAGCTCCTTTTTGTGCGAATTCAACTCGATTCGGTTGGACTTGGCCCTTTTCCTCTCTATTCAGCTCATTTCGGCAGGATTTGACTCTATTTGACCCTAGTCTACTCTTCTCTATTCTTTCTGGTCTATTCTAATCTATTCTTTTCTACCCTCCCCTCCCCTCATCTTACCTGCCCTACACTAAACTATTGGATTGGATTCGACACTTTTCAACGCGATTCGACATGATTCTTCTCGATTCACCTTGAATTTGGTGGATTCGGCTGCATTCAGCTCTCTTTGGCTCTATTCAACTCTATTGGACTCTATTCTACTGTACTCGTCTCTACTTCATTCTATTCGATTCTTTCTCTTGTGTTCTGTTCTGTTCTAGTCTAACCCCTCCTACTCTACCCTCCTCTACTCTAATCGATTCGATCCGATTCAATGCCTTTCAAGGCGATTCCATGGGATTAGGCTTGAATTGGCTTGATTTCGCTCGAATCGGGTCAATTTGGCTCGATTCTGCTCGATTCAGCATCATTAGGCTCGATCCAAACGTATCCGGCCCTGTTCAGCTCTATTCAACTCTTTTCTACTTTATTCGTCTCTATTTGGCTCCATTCGACTCCATTCCACACCATTCTACTCTGTTCGACTCCATTCTACACTATTCTATTCTCTTCTCCCCCACCCTACTCTCCTCTAATCTATTCGATTCATGGAGATTTGTCTCATTTCCTCTCCATTCGACTCGATTCAGCTCGAATTGGATCTATTCATCTCTATTCTGCACTACTCGACTCTGACTATTCTACTCTACTCCACTCTACTCCATTCTACTCTTTGTATTCTCTTCTCTTCTACTCTATGCTTCTCTAGTCTATTCCTCTGTGCCCTACCCTATTGAATCCCAGCCTAACCTACACTACTCTAAGCTGTTCTATTGAATTCGATTGCATTCGATTCGACCCGATTGGACACAATTGGACGGGATTCGGTGAGATTTCATGAGATTCAATGGGTTTTGGTGGGATTGGATGGACTTCGACGAGATTCGATGCAATAGGATGTGATTAGGTGCGATTTGGCTCGATCTAGCTTGGCTCATTTTCTGTGTCTCTATTTGGCTCATTCCAGCTCCATTCGGCTCCAGTCAGCTCGAATCTGGTCGATTTGACTTGATCGGGCTCGATTGGGCTCGATTGGGCTCCACTCAGCCCTATATGTCCCTATTCGGTGCTATTCCGCTCTATTCAACTCTTTTCTAGTCTATTCATCTCGGTTTGACTGCATTTGACTCCATTCCACACCATTCTACGCTCTTCTATTCGACAGAACCCTATCCCGCCCTAGTCTTTCCTCATCTAGTCTGTTCTTTTCGATTCTGTTGTATTGGATTCTCGTTTTCTCTTTTCTCTATTCCTTCCTATGCTACTCTACCATACCCTACACGAAACTAAGCTATCCTGACTTATCCTCTTCTATTCTATTGGATTCTGTTTTCTCTGTTCTACCGTATGCTACCCTACCTTATGACACCCTACTGGACCATACCCTACTCCATAAAAGAAGGGGTACTCAAGAAGGGTACTAGTTTGGAAAAGGGACTACCTAAGGCAAGGGGACTAGTTCAGGCTACTAGTTAGGGCCACTGTACTAGTTAAGAGTACTAGTTAATGGACGGGTACTAGTTAAGGCTACTAGGAAGGCAAGGTACAAGTGAAGGCTACTACTTCAGGCAAGCATATTAGTTTAGGCTACTAGTTGATGCAAGGGTACAAGTTCATACTACTAATTAAGGCCAGGGTACTAGTTAAGGCAACTGGCCAAGGCAAGGGTAGTAGCTATGGGTAGCGATAAGGCCAGGGTACTAGTTAAGAGTACTAGTTAAAGCCAGGGTACTAGTTGAGGCAAGGGTCCTAGTGACGGCCAGGGTACTAGTTAAGCCTGGGCTACTAGTCCATTCAAGGCTACTACTTCAGGGTACTAGTTAAGGTTTGGCTACTAGTTAAGAGGACTAGTAAGGCAAGGGTAGACGTTAAGACTGTTCCTTAAGGCAAGGCGACTCGTTAAGGGTACTATTTACCACAAGGCTTCTAGTTCAGAATACTAGTTAGGGCCACTGTACTAGTTCAGAGTACTAGTTAAGGCTACTAGTAAGGCAAGGAACGAGTTTAGGCCACTACTTCAGGCAAGAGTACTAGTGTTGTCTACTAGTCGATGCAAGGGTACATGTTAATACTACTGGCTAAGTCCAGGGTGCTAGTTAAGGCAACTGGTTAAGGCAAGGGTAGTAGTTCTGGGTACTGATAAGGCCAGGCTACTAGTTAAGACTACTAGTTAATGCAAGGGTACTAGTTAAGGGGACTTGTTGAGGCAAGGGTAGCCATTAAGACTATTCCTTAAGGCAAGGCTCCTGGTTAAGGGTACACGTTAGGACAAGGCTACCATTTCAGGACATTAGTTAGGGGCACTGTACTAGTTAAGAGTACTAGTAAAGGCACGGGTGCTAGTTAAGGCTGCTAGTTAAGGCAAGGTACAAATTCAGGCCACTGCTTAAGGCAAGAGTCCTAGTTAAGGCTACTAGTTGATGCAAGAATACAAGTGAATACTACTAGTTAAGGCCAGGGTACTAGTTAAGGCAACGGGTTACGGCAAGGCTAGTAGTTCTGGGTACTGATACGGCCAGGGTACTAGTTCAGGCTACTAGTGAATGCGAGGGTACTAGTTAAGGGTACTAGTTAAGGCTGCCAGTGAAGGCCAGGGTCTGAGTTAAGGCTACTGGAGAAGGCCAGGGTACTAGTGAAGGCAAGGGTACTAGTTAAGGGTACTAGTTAAGAGAAGGCTATGAGTTCAGGATATGAGTTAGGGGCACTGTACTAGTTAAGAGTACTAGCCAAGGCACGAGTACTAGTTCAGGCCACTACTTAAGGCAAGAGTCCTAGTTAAGGCTACTAGTTGATGCAAGAATACAAGTGAATACTACTAGTTAAGGCCAGGGTACTACTTAAGGCAACTGGTTACGGCAAGGGTAGTATTTCTGGGTACTGATACGGCCAGGGTACTAGTTCAGACTACTAGTGAATGCGAGGGTACTAGTTAAGGGTACTACTTAAGGCTGCCTGTGAAGGCCAGGGTCTGAGTTAAGGCTACTGGAGAAGGCCAGGGTACCAGTGAAGGCAAGGCTACTAGTTAAGGGTACTAGTTAAGAGAAGGCTACTAGTTCAGGATACGAGTTAGGGGCACTGTACTAGTTAAGAGTACTAGCTAAGGCACGAGTACTAGTTCAGCCCACTACTTAAGGCAAGAGTACTAGTTAAGGCTA
Organism: Loxodonta africana; assembly: GCF_030014295.1. Taxonomy (NCBI): domain Eukaryota; kingdom Metazoa; phylum Chordata; class Mammalia; order Proboscidea; family Elephantidae; genus Loxodonta; species Loxodonta africana. Next base: position 2,945,686 of record NC_087351.1, read on the forward strand.
CTCTGATGCAAGTTTACAAGTTGATACTTCTAGTTAAGGCCAGGGTCCTAGTTAAGGCAACTGGTTAAGGCAAGGCTACTAGTTAAGGCAAGGCTACTAGTTCGGGGTAGTAGTGAAGGCTTGGCTACTAGTTAAGGGTACTAGTAAGGCAAGGGCAGACGTTAAGACTATTACTTAAAGCAAGGCTACTAGTTCCGAGTACTAATTCAGACAAGGCTACTAGTTCAGGCTATTCGTTATGGCCGCTGTACTAGTTAAGACACAGGTACTAGTTAAGGATACTAGTTAAGGCAAGGTCCAAGTGAAGGCTACTACTTAAGGCAAGACGACTAGTTTAGGCTACCAGTGGATTCAAGGGTACAAGTTCATACTACTAGTTAAGACCAGGGTACCAGTTAAGGCAGCTGGTTAAGGCCAGGGTAGGACTTATGGGGACTGAGAAGGTCAGGTACTAGTTAAGACAACTAGTTCATGCGAGGGTACTAGTGAAGGGTACTAGTTGAGGCAAGGCTACTAGTGAAGGCCAGGGTACTAGTGAAGGCTACTGGTGAAGGCCAGGGTCCTAGTTAAGGCAGGGCTACTAGTTCAGGGTACTGGTAAGGCAAGGGCAGACATTAAGACTATTACTTAAGGCAAGGCTACTAGTTAAGGGTACTAGTTCAGACAAGGCTACTAGTTCAGGATACTAGTTAAGGCAAGGGGACTAGTTCAGATTCAGAATTTAGGGTACTTGTCAGGGCAAGGGTACTCTTCAAGGCTACTTGTCTAGCCTACTGATCTATACCACTAGTCTGACTAGTCCAGCTGTCTTGTCTAGGCTACTACTCTAGACTTCTCTTGTCTACTCTACTCTAGTCTACTTTCGTCTACCCTAGTCTACCCTAGCAAAAACCACCCTACCCTAACCTTTTCGAATCTATTCAATTGGATTCGATTCAAAGCATTTCAATGTGATTGGACGCGATGAGGCTTGAATCGGCTCATTCGGCACCATCAGCTCGATTCAGCTTGAATCGCTTCGATTCAGCTTGTTTCAACTCAATTCGACTTGGTTCAGCCTTATTCGGCTCGATTCGACTCTTTTCTACTCTAGTTTTCTCTATGCAACTCCATTCGACTCCATTCTACTCTATTCTGTTCTACCCTACCCGACTCTAATCTATTCTAATGGATTCGCTTGGGCGCTATTCGACGCGATTCATCACGTTTTGTTTCCATTGGGCTCGATTCGGCTAGAATTGGCTCTATTCAGCTCTATTCTGCACTATTTCACTCTATTCGACTCTACTCTTCTCTGCTCTACCGTACTGTGCTATCTTCTCTTCCTTCTATTATGTACTGTTCTATTCTATTCTGTTCTACCCTCCCAGCCGCTCCCCTCCCCTTCTCTAATCTTTGATTCTGTTCGAGTCATCGCATTTTCACGCCATTCCACCCGATTAGGCTTGAATCAGATCAATTCGCTTCGAGTCGGTTCGATTGGGCTCCATTTTGCTCCATTCAGCTCCAATGGCATCGATTCTGCTGGATTCTGCTCGATTAGGCCTTCTTTGGCCCTATTCGGCCCAACTATGCTCTATTCGACTCTTTTCTACCCTATTCGTCTCTAGTCGGCTCCGTTCTAATCCATTCCACACCCTTCTGCACTATTCTCCTCTATTCTCATCTACCCTTCCCTACCCTAATCTATTCGAATGGATTCGATTTGACCCGATTCGAAGCGATTCAACGCGATTCATCTTGTTTTGTCTCCATTCGGCTATGTTCTGCACTATCTGACTCTTTTCTACTCTATTCTATTCTGCTGGATTCTTTCTCTTCTGTTCTGTTCTCTCCTATTCTGTTGGACTCTGTTCTATCCTACCCTACCCAACCCTACTGCACCCCACCCAAACCCACCCTACTTGAATCTATTTGATTCAATTCGATTCACTTCGACGCGATTGGACAGGATTTGACGGGATTCGACAAGGTCCGAAGGCATTTGACGGGATTCAAAGAGATTAGGCGAGATTCCATACGATTCGACGTGATTCAGCAGAATTCTAGGAGATTGGACGCAATTCGACGTTATTGGACGTGATGGGGCGTGATTCGTCGTGATTCGACGACATTCGATGCAATCCGATGCGATCCGAAGCGATTCGACCCGGTCCGACACAAAACGATGTGATTTGATGCGATTCGACGTGATTCGATGTGATTCGACGCTATTCAGTGACAGTCGGCGTGATTCTGCTTGATTCAGCTCGATTAGGTGCGAATCGGCTCTATATGGCTCCTTTACGTCTCTATTCGGCTCCATTCAGCTCTGTTTTCTCTATTCGTCTCTATTTGGCCTATTCGTCTCTAATCGACTCTATTCGAGTCTATTCGACCCTACTCTTTTCTACTCTATTCTATTCCTTCTATTCTGTTCTAATCTCTTCTAGTCTACTCTACTCTATTCTATTCCACCCTCCTCTCCCCTTCTCTAATCTAGACGTTTGGATTGCATTGGATGCATTGAACGGGATTCGACGTGATTAAGCTTGAATCAGCTCGATTCTATTCCATTTGGCTCTATTCGGTTCGTTTGGCTTGAATTGCTTCGATTCTGCTCAATTCCGCCTCTTTCGGCCCTATTCTGCTCTATTCGACTCTTCTCTACTCTTTTTGTCTCTATTTGACTCCATTCTACTCCATTCTATTTATTCCACACCATTCTACACTATTCTGCTCTACTCTAGCCTACACCACTCTAATTTACTCGAATCGATTAGACGTGATTCCTCTCATTTCGACTCCATTCGGCTCTACTCAGCTGTATTCGAGTCTACCCTATTATACACTAGCCTACTCTATCGTACTCTAGTCTACTCTTCTTTATTTTCTTTATTCTTCCTATTCTGTTCTGTTCTAGTCTACTCTATTCTACCCTACCCTATGCTACCCAACTCTACTCTATTCTAATCCGTTGGATTGGATTGGATTCAACCCATTTGGACACGATTCGGCTCAGTTTGGCTCTATTTAGCTCCGTTCGAATCTATTCTACTCTACTCTGTTTCCCTCTACGCTACTCTAGCCTACTGTTTTCTGTATTCGTTCTGTATTGTTCTGTTCTCTTCTATTCTCTTCTGTTTTATTCTATGCTACTCTACTCTATTCCACCCTGCCATACCCGAACCTCCCCTACTCTAAGCTGTTCAATTCGATTCCATGAATTTGGACACGATTCAGGTCGAATTGGTTCGATTCATGTCCATTCGGCTCCATTTGGCTCGAAGGGTGTCGATTCAACTGGATTAGGCTCAATTCGGCTCCATTAGGCTCGATTTACTGGATTTGGCTCAATTCAGCTCGATTGGGCCCTCTTCGGCCCTCTTCAGCACTATTCGGCTCTATTCGGCTCTTTTCTACTCCTTTCGACTCCATTCGATTGCGTTGCACAGCATTCTACTCCACTCAACACTATTTTACTCTACCCTACCCTAATTGACTGGAATTGGTTCAAGGGGATTCAACGCGATTTGCCTTGTTTCTTCTCCATTTGGCTCGCTTAGACTCTATTCGACTCTGTTCTACTCTACACTATTCTGCTCTGCTCTAACCTTTTGGACTCGATTCTCTTGTATTCTTTTTATTCTCTTTTACTGTGTTCAATTCTCTTCTACTCTATTTTAACCAACCCTACTCTAATCTATTCCACTGGATTCGATTCCACGCATTTCGATGCGATTCGGCTCCAATCGGCTCCGTTGCACTCCATTCATCCCTCTTGGGCTCTAATCGGTTCGATTCAGTTCTAATCGGCTCCATTTCGCCCTGGTCAGTTCTATTCAGCTTGAATAGGCTCTATTCAACTCTATATGGCTCTATGAGTCTACTCAACTCTATTATCTCTTTCAACGCCATTCTACACCATTCTACTCCATCCGACTGTATTCTTCTCTATTCTATTGTCTTGTACTCTACCCTTGTCTAGTCTATTCTAATCGATTCGATTGGATTGGACTTGAATGGATGGGATTCAATGCAACTCAACGGGATTCGACGCGATCCAGCATGATTCCGCGGGATTCGGCGCCATTCATCTTGATGTCTATCACGTTGGGTCTTTTGGGCTCTATTTTGCTCTAGTCGGCAATATTCAACTCTATTCTTCTAGACTCTGCACTACTCGACCCTATTCTAGTCTTTCAGTTCTCTTCTATCCTGTTCTGTTCTACTGCATTTTGGTCTATCCTACCCTACTCTAACTTAGCCTACTGCAATCTGTTCTATTCTATTCAACAGACTTGAACGGGATTCGACCTGATTCAGGTCCTATCGGCTCGAATCAGCTCCTTTTTGTGCGAATTCAACTCGATTCGGTTGGACTTGGCCCTTTTCCTCTCTATTCAGCTCATTTCGGCAGGATTTGACTCTATTTGACCCTAGTCTACTCTTCTCTATTCTTTCTGGTCTATTCTAATCTATTCTTTTCTACCCTCCCCTCCCCTCATCTTACCTGCCCTACACTAAACTATTGGATTGGATTCGACACTTTTCAACGCGATTCGACATGATTCTTCTCGATTCACCTTGAATTTGGTGGATTCGGCTGCATTCAGCTCTCTTTGGCTCTATTCAACTCTATTGGACTCTATTCTACTGTACTCGTCTCTACTTCATTCTATTCGATTCTTTCTCTTGTGTTCTGTTCTGTTCTAGTCTAACCCCTCCTACTCTACCCTCCTCTACTCTAATCGATTCGATCCGATTCAATGCCTTTCAAGGCGATTCCATGGGATTAGGCTTGAATTGGCTTGATTTCGCTCGAATCGGGTCAATTTGGCTCGATTCTGCTCGATTCAGCATCATTAGGCTCGATCCAAACGTATCCGGCCCTGTTCAGCTCTATTCAACTCTTTTCTACTTTATTCGTCTCTATTTGGCTCCATTCGACTCCATTCCACACCATTCTACTCTGTTCGACTCCATTCTACACTATTCTATTCTCTTCTCCCCCACCCTACTCTCCTCTAATCTATTCGATTCATGGAGATTTGTCTCATTTCCTCTCCATTCGACTCGATTCAGCTCGAATTGGATCTATTCATCTCTATTCTGCACTACTCGACTCTGACTATTCTACTCTACTCCACTCTACTCCATTCTACTCTTTGTATTCTCTTCTCTTCTACTCTATGCTTCTCTAGTCTATTCCTCTGTGCCCTACCCTATTGAATCCCAGCCTAACCTACACTACTCTAAGCTGTTCTATTGAATTCGATTGCATTCGATTCGACCCGATTGGACACAATTGGACGGGATTCGGTGAGATTTCATGAGATTCAATGGGTTTTGGTGGGATTGGATGGACTTCGACGAGATTCGATGCAATAGGATGTGATTAGGTGCGATTTGGCTCGATCTAGCTTGGCTCATTTTCTGTGTCTCTATTTGGCTCATTCCAGCTCCATTCGGCTCCAGTCAGCTCGAATCTGGTCGATTTGACTTGATCGGGCTCGATTGGGCTCGATTGGGCTCCACTCAGCCCTATATGTCCCTATTCGGTGCTATTCCGCTCTATTCAACTCTTTTCTAGTCTATTCATCTCGGTTTGACTGCATTTGACTCCATTCCACACCATTCTACGCTCTTCTATTCGACAGAACCCTATCCCGCCCTAGTCTTTCCTCATCTAGTCTGTTCTTTTCGATTCTGTTGTATTGGATTCTCGTTTTCTCTTTTCTCTATTCCTTCCTATGCTACTCTACCATACCCTACACGAAACTAAGCTATCCTGACTTATCCTCTTCTATTCTATTGGATTCTGTTTTCTCTGTTCTACCGTATGCTACCCTACCTTATGACACCCTACTGGACCATACCCTACTCCATAAAAGAAGGGGTACTCAAGAAGGGTACTAGTTTGGAAAAGGGACTACCTAAGGCAAGGGGACTAGTTCAGGCTACTAGTTAGGGCCACTGTACTAGTTAAGAGTACTAGTTAATGGACGGGTACTAGTTAAGGCTACTAGGAAGGCAAGGTACAAGTGAAGGCTACTACTTCAGGCAAGCATATTAGTTTAGGCTACTAGTTGATGCAAGGGTACAAGTTCATACTACTAATTAAGGCCAGGGTACTAGTTAAGGCAACTGGCCAAGGCAAGGGTAGTAGCTATGGGTAGCGATAAGGCCAGGGTACTAGTTAAGAGTACTAGTTAAAGCCAGGGTACTAGTTGAGGCAAGGGTCCTAGTGACGGCCAGGGTACTAGTTAAGCCTGGGCTACTAGTCCATTCAAGGCTACTACTTCAGGGTACTAGTTAAGGTTTGGCTACTAGTTAAGAGGACTAGTAAGGCAAGGGTAGACGTTAAGACTGTTCCTTAAGGCAAGGCGACTCGTTAAGGGTACTATTTACCACAAGGCTTCTAGTTCAGAATACTAGTTAGGGCCACTGTACTAGTTCAGAGTACTAGTTAAGGCTACTAGTAAGGCAAGGAACGAGTTTAGGCCACTACTTCAGGCAAGAGTACTAGTGTTGTCTACTAGTCGATGCAAGGGTACATGTTAATACTACTGGCTAAGTCCAGGGTGCTAGTTAAGGCAACTGGTTAAGGCAAGGGTAGTAGTTCTGGGTACTGATAAGGCCAGGCTACTAGTTAAGACTACTAGTTAATGCAAGGGTACTAGTTAAGGGGACTTGTTGAGGCAAGGGTAGCCATTAAGACTATTCCTTAAGGCAAGGCTCCTGGTTAAGGGTACACGTTAGGACAAGGCTACCATTTCAGGACATTAGTTAGGGGCACTGTACTAGTTAAGAGTACTAGTAAAGGCACGGGTGCTAGTTAAGGCTGCTAGTTAAGGCAAGGTACAAATTCAGGCCACTGCTTAAGGCAAGAGTCCTAGTTAAGGCTACTAGTTGATGCAAGAATACAAGTGAATACTACTAGTTAAGGCCAGGGTACTAGTTAAGGCAACGGGTTACGGCAAGGCTAGTAGTTCTGGGTACTGATACGGCCAGGGTACTAGTTCAGGCTACTAGTGAATGCGAGGGTACTAGTTAAGGGTACTAGTTAAGGCTGCCAGTGAAGGCCAGGGTCTGAGTTAAGGCTACTGGAGAAGGCCAGGGTACTAGTGAAGGCAAGGGTACTAGTTAAGGGTACTAGTTAAGAGAAGGCTATGAGTTCAGGATATGAGTTAGGGGCACTGTACTAGTTAAGAGTACTAGCCAAGGCACGAGTACTAGTTCAGGCCACTACTTAAGGCAAGAGTCCTAGTTAAGGCTACTAGTTGATGCAAGAATACAAGTGAATACTACTAGTTAAGGCCAGGGTACTACTTAAGGCAACTGGTTACGGCAAGGGTAGTATTTCTGGGTACTGATACGGCCAGGGTACTAGTTCAGACTACTAGTGAATGCGAGGGTACTAGTTAAGGGTACTACTTAAGGCTGCCTGTGAAGGCCAGGGTCTGAGTTAAGGCTACTGGAGAAGGCCAGGGTACCAGTGAAGGCAAGGCTACTAGTTAAGGGTACTAGTTAAGAGAAGGCTACTAGTTCAGGATACGAGTTAGGGGCACTGTACTAGTTAAGAGTACTAGCTAAGGCACGAGTACTAGTTCAGCCCACTACTTAAGGCAAGAGTACTAGTTAAGGCTACTCTGATGCAAGTTTACAAGTTGATACTTCTAGTTAAGGCCAGGGTCCTAGTTAAGGCAACTGGTTAAGGCAAGGCTACTAGTTAAGGCAAGGCTACTAGTTCGGGGTAGTAGTGAAGGCTTGGCTACTAGTTAAGGGTACTAGTAAGGCAAGGGCAGACGTTAAGACTATTACTTAAAGCAAGGCTACTAGTTCCGAGTACTAATTCAGACAAGGCTACTAGTTCAGGCTATTCGTTATGGCCGCTGTACTAGTTAAGGCACAGGTACTAGTTAAGGATACTAGTTAAGGCAAGGTCCAAGTGAAGGCTACTACTTAAGGCAAGACGACTAGTTTAGGCTACCAGTGGATTCAAGGGTACAAGTTCATACTACTAGTTAAGACCAGGGTACCAGTTAAGGCAGCTGGTTAAGGCCAGGGTAGGACTTATGGGGACTGAGAAGGTCAGGTACTAGTTAAGACAACTAGTTCATGCGAGGGTACTAGTGAAGGGTACTAGTTGAGGCAAGGCTACTAGTGAAGGCCAGGGTACTAGTGAAGGCTACTGGTGAAGGCCAGGGTCCTAGTTAAGGCAGGGCTACTAGTTCAGGGTACTGGTAAGGCAAGGGCAGACATTAAGACTATTACTTAAGGCAAGGCTACTAGTTAAGGGTACTAGTTCAGACAAGGCTACTAGTTCAGGATACTAGTTAAGGCAAGGGGACTAGTTCAGATTCAGAATTTAGGGTACTTGTCAGGGCAAGGGTACTCTTCAAGGCTAGTTGTCTAGCCTACTGATCTATACCACTAGTCTGACTAGTCCAGCTGTCTTGTCTAGGCTACTACTCTAGACTTCTCTTGTCTACTCTACTCTAGTCTACTTTCGTCTACCCTAGTCTACCCTAGCAAAAACCACCCTACCCTAACCTTTTCGAATCTATTCAATTGGATTCGATTCAAAGCATTTCAATGTGATTGGACGCGATGAGGCTTGAATCGGCTCATTCGGCACCATCAGCTCGATTCAGCTTGAATCGCTTCGATTCAGCTTGTTTCAACTCAATTCGACTTGGTTCAGCCTTATTCGGCTCGATTCGACTCTTTTCTACTCTAGTTTTCTCTATGCAACTCCATTCGACTCCATTCTACTCTATTCTGTTCTACCCTACCCGACTCTAATCTATTCTAATGGATTCGCTTGGGCGCTATTCGACGCGATTCATCACGTTTTGTTTCCATTGGGCTCGATTCGGCTAGAATTGGCTCTATTCAGCTCTATTCTGCACTATTTCACTCTATTCGACTCTACTCTTCTCTGCTCTACCGTACTGTGCTATCTTCTCTTCCTTCTATTATGTACTGTTCTATTCTATTCTGTTCTACCCTCCCAGCCGCTCCCCTCCCCTTCTCTAATCTTTGATTCTGTTCGAGTCATCGCATTTTCACGCCATTCCACCCGATTAGGCTTGAATCAGATCAATTCGCTTCGAGTCGGTTCGATTGGGCTCCATTTTGCTCCATTCAGCTCCAATGGCATCGATTCTGCTGGATTCTGCTCGATTAGGCCTTCTTTGGCCCTATTCGGCCCAACTATGCTCTATTCGACTCTTTTCTACCCTATTCGTCTCTAGTCGGCTCCGTTCTAATCCATTCCACACCCTTCTGCACTATTCTCCTCTATTCTCATCTACCCTTCCCTACCCTAATCTATTCGAATGGATTCGATTTGACCCGATTCGAAGCGATTCAACGCGATTCATCTTGTTTTGTCTCCATTCGGCTATGTTCTGCACTATCTGACTCTTTTCTACTCTATTCTATTCTGCTGGATTCTTTCTCTTCTGTTCTGTTCTCTCCTATTCTGCTGGACTCTGTTCTATCCTACCCTACCCAACCCTACTGCACCCCACCCAAACCCACCCTACTTGAATCTATTTGATTCAATTCGATTCACTTCGACGCGATTGGACAGGATTTGACGGGATTCGACAAGGTCCGAAGGCATTTGACGGGATTCAAAGAGATTAGGCGAGATTCCATACGATTCGACGTGATTCAGCAGAATTCTAGGAGATTGGACGCAATTCGAAGTTATTGGACGTGATGGGGCGTGATTCGTCGTGATTCGACGACATTCGATGCAATCCGATGCGATCCGAAGCGATTCGACCCGGTCCGACACAAAACGATGTGATTTGATGCGATTCGACGTGATTCGATGTGATTCGACGCTATTCAGTGACAGTCGGCGTGATTCTGCTTGATTCAGCTCGATTAGGTGCGAATCGGCTCTATATGGCTCCTTTACGTCTCTATTCGGCTCCATTCAGCTCTGTTTTCTCTATTCGTCTCTATTTGGCCTATTCGTCTCTAATCGACTCTATTCGAGTCTATTCGACCCTACTCTTTTCTACTCTATTCTATTCCTTCTATTCTGTTCTAATCTCTTCTAGTCTACTCTACTCTATTCTATTCCACCCTCCTCTCCCCTTCTCTAATCTAGACGTTTGGATTGCATTGGATGCATTGAACGGGATTCGACGTGATTAAGCTTGAATCAGCTCGATTCTATTCCATTTGGCTCTATTCGGTTCGTTTGGCTTGAATTGCTTCGATTCTGCTCAATTCCGCCTCTTTCGGCCCTATTCTGCTCTATTCGACTCTTCTCTACTCTTTTTGTCTCTATTTGACTCCATTCTACTCCATTCTATTTATTCCACACCATTCTACACTATTCTGCTCTACTCTAGCCTACACCACTCTAATTTACTCGAATCGATTAGACGTGATTCCTCTCATTTCGACTCCATTCGGCTCTACTCAGCTGTATTCGAGTCTACCCTATTATACACTAGCCTACTCTATCGTACTCTAGTCTACTCTTCTTTATTTTCTTTATTCTTCCTATTCTGTTCTGTTCTAGTCTACTCTATTCTACCCTACCCTATGCTACCCAACTCTACTCTATTCTAATCCGTTGGATTGGATTGGATTCAACCCATTTGGACACGATTCGGCTCAGTTTGGCTCTATTTAGCTCCGTTCGAATCTATTCTACTCTACTCTGTTTCCCTCTACGCTACTCTAGCCTACTGTTTTCTGTATTCGTTCTGTATTGTTCTGTTCTCTTCTATTCTCTTCTGTTTTATTCTATGCTACTCTACTCTATTCCACCCTGCCATACCCGAACCTCCCCTACTCTAAGCTGTTCAATTCGATTCCATGAATTTGGACACGATTCAGGTCGAATTGGTTCGATTCATGTCCATTCGGCTCCATTTGGCTCGAAGGGTGTCGATTCAACTGGATTAGGCTCAATTCGGCTCCATTAGGCTCGATTTACTGGATTTGGCTCAATTCAGCTCGATTGGGCCCTCTTCGGCCCTCTTCAGCACTATTCGGCTCTATTCGGCTCTTTTCTACTCCTTTCGACTCCATTCGATTGCGTTGCACAGCATTCTACTCCACTCAACACTATTTTACTCTACCCTACCCTAATTGACTGGAATTGGTTCGAGGGGATTCAACGCGATTTGCCTTGTTTCTTCTCCATTTGGCTCGCTTAGACTCTATTCGACTCTGTTCTACTCTACACTATTCTGCTCTGCTCTAACCTTTTGGACTCGATTCTCTTGTATTCTTTTTATTCTCTTTTACTGTGTTCAATTCTCTTCTACTCTATTTTAACCAACCCTACTCTAATCTATTCCACTGGATTCGATTCCACGCATTTCGATGCGATTCGGCTCCAATCGGCTCCGTTGCACTCCATTCATCCCTCTTGGGCTCTAATCGGTCCGATTCAGTTCTAATCGGCTCCATTTCGCCCTGGTCAGTTCTATTCAGCTTGAATAGGCTCTATTCAACTCTATATGGCTCTATGAGTCTACTCAACTCTATTATCTCTTTTCAACGCCATTCTACACCATTCTACTCCATCCGACTGTATTCTTCTCTATTCTATTGTCTTGTACTCTACCCTTGTCTAGTCTATTCTAATCGATTCGATTGGATTGGACTTGAATGGATGGGATTCAATGCAATTCAACGGGATTCGATGCGATCCAGCATGATTCCGCGGGATTCGGCGCCATTCATCTTGATGTCTATCACGTTGGGTCTTTTGGGCTCTATTTTGCTCTAGTCGGCAATATTCAACTCTATTCTTCTAGACTCTGCACTACTCGACCCTATTCTAGTCTTTCAGTTCTCTTCTATCCTGTTCTGTTCTACTGCGTTTTGGTCTATCCTACCCTACTCTAACTTAGCCTACTGCAATCTGTTCTATTCTATTCAACAGACTTGAACGGGATTCGACCTGATTCAGGTCCTATCGGCTCGAATCAGCTCCTTTTTGTGCGAATTCAACTCGATTCGGTTGGACTTGGCCCTTTTCCTCTCTATTCAGCTCATTTCGGCAGGATTTGACTCTATTTGACCCTAGTCTACTCTTCTCTATTCTTTCTGGTCTATTCTAATCTATTCTTTTCTACCCTCCCCTCCCCTCATCTTACCTGCCCTACACTAAACTATTGGATTGGATTCGACACTTTTCAACGCGATTCGACATGATTCTTCTCGATTCACCTTGAATTTGGTGGATTCGGCTGCATTCAGCTCTCTTTGGCTCTATTCAACTCTATTGGACTCTATTCTACTGTACTCGTCTCTACTTCGTTCTATTCGATTCTTTCTCTTGTGTTCTGTTCTGTTCTAGTCTAACCCCTCCTACTCTACCCTCCTCTACTCTAATCGATTCGATCCGATTCAATGCCTTTCAAGGCGATTCCATGGGATTAGGCTTGAATTGGCTTGATTTCGCTCGAATCGGGTCAATTTGGCTCGATTCTGCTCGATTCAGCATCATTAGGCTCGATCCAAACGTATCCGGCCCTGTTCAGCTCTATTCAACTCTTTTCTACTTTATTCGTCTCTATTTGGCTCCATTCGACTCCATTCCACACCATTCTACTCTGTTCGACTCCATTCTACACTATTCTATTCTCTTCTCCCCCACCCTACTCTCCTCTAATCTATTCGATTCATGGAGATTTGTCTCATTTCCTCTCCATTCGACTCGATTCAGCTCGAATTGGATCTATTCATCTCTATTCTGCACTACTCGACTCTGACTATTCTACTCTACTCCACTCTACTCCATTCTACTCTTTGTATTCTCTTCTCTTCTACTCTATGCTTCTCTAGTCTATTCCTCTGTGCCCTACCCTATTGAATCCCAGCCTAACCTACACTACTCTAAGCTGTTCTATTGAATTCGATTGCATTCGATTCGACCCGATTGGACACAATTGGACGGGATTCGGTGAGATTTCATGAGATTCAATGGGTTTTGGTGGGATTGGATGGACTTCGACGAGATTCGATGCAATAGGATGTGATTAGGTGCGATTTGGCTCGATCTAGCTTGGCTCATTTTCTGTGTCTCTATTTGGCTCATTCCAGCTCCATTCGGCTCCAGTCAGCTCGAATCTGGTCGATTTGACTTGATCGGGCTCGACTGGGCTCGATTGGGCTCCACTCAGCCCTATATGTCCCTATTCGGTGCTATTCTGCTCTATTCAACTCTTTTCTAGTCTATTCATCTCGGTTTGACTGCATTTGACTCCATTCCACACCATTCTACGCTCTTCTATTCGACAGAACCCTATCCCGCCCTAGTCTTTCCTCATCTAGTCTGTTCTTTTCGATTCTGTTGTATTGGATTCTCGTTTTCTCTTTTCTCTATTCCTTCCTATGCTACTCTACCATACCCTACACGAAACTAAGCTATCCTGACTTATCCTCTTCTATTCTATTGGATTCTGTTTTCTCTGTTCTACCGTATGCTACCCTACCTTATGACACCCTACTGGACCATACCCTACTCCATAAAAGAAGGGGTACTCAAGAAGGGTACTAGTTTGGAAAAGGGACTACCTAAGGCAAGGGGACTAGTTCAGGCTACTAGTTAGGGCCACTGTACTAGTTAAGAGTACTAGTTAATGGACGGGTACTAGTTAAGGCTACTAGGAAGGCAAGGTACAAGTGAAGGCTACTACTTCAGGCAAGCATATTAGTTTAGGCTACTAGTTGATGCAAGGGTACAAGTTCATACTACTAATTAAGGCCAGGGTACTAGTTAAGGCAACTGGCCAAGGCAAGGGTAGTAGCTATGGGTAGCGATAAGGCCAGGGTACTAGTTAAGAGTACTAGTTAAAGCCAGGGTACTAGTTGAGGCAAGGGTCCTAGTGACGGCCAGGGTACTAGTTAAGCCTGGGCTACTAGTCCATTCAAGGCTACTACTTCAGGGTACTAGTTAAGGTTTGGCTACTAGTTAAGAGGACTAGTAAGGCAAGGGTAGACGTTAAGACTGTTCCTTAAGGCAAGGCGACTCGTTAAGGGTACTATTTACCACAAGGCTTCTAGTTCAGAATACTAGTTAGGGCCACTGTACTAGTTCAGAGTACTAGTTAAGGCTACTAGTAAGGCAAGGAACGAGTTTAGGCCACTACTTCAGGCAAGAGTACTAGTGTTGTCTACTAGTCGATGCAAGGGTACATGTTAATACTACTGGCTAAGTCCAGGGTGCTAGTTAAGGCAACTGGTTAAGGCAAGGGTAGTAGATATGGGTACTGATAAGGCCAGGCTACTAGTTAAGACTACTAGTTAATGCAAGGGTACTAGTTAAGGGGACTTGTTGAGGCAAGGGTAGCCATTAAGACTATTCCTTAAGGCAAGGCTCCTGGTTAAGGGTACACGTTAGGACAAGGCTACCATTTCAGGACATTAGTTAGGGGCACTGTACTAGTTAAGAGTACTAGTAAAGGCACGGGTGCTAGTTAAGGCTGCTAGTTAAGGCAAGGTACAAATTCAGGCCACTGCTTAAGGCAAGAGTCCTAGTTAAGGCTACTAGTTGATGCAAGAATACAAGTGAATACTACTAGTTAAGGCCAGGGTACTAGTTAAGGCAACGGGTTACGGCAAGGCTAGTAGTTCTGGGTACTGATACGGCCAGGGTACTAGTTCAGGCTACTAGTGAATGCGAGGGTACTAGTTAAGGGTACTAGTTAAGGCTGCCAGTGAAGGCCAGGGTCTGAGTTAAGGCTACTGGAGAAGGCCAGGGTACTAGTGAAGGCAAGGGTACTAGTTAAGGGTACTAGTTAAGAGAAGGCTATGAGTTCAGGATATGAGTTAGGGGCACTGTACTAGTTAAGAGTACTAGCCAAGGCACGAGTACTAGTTCAGGCCACTACTTAAGGCAAGAGTCCTAGTTAAGGCTACTAGTTGATGCAAGAATACAAGTGAATACTACTAGTTAAGGCCAGGGTACTACTTAAGGCAACTGGTTACGGCAAGGGTAGTATTTCTGGGTACTGATACGGCCAGGGTACTAGTTCAGACTACTAGTGAATGCGAGGGTACTAGTTAAGGGTACTACTTAAGGCTGCCTGTGAAGGCCAGGGTCTGAGTTAAGGCTACTGGAGAAGGCCAGGGTACCAGTGAAGGCAAGGCTACTAGTTAAGGGTACTAGTTAAGAGAAGGCTACTAGTTCAGGATACGAGTTAGGGGCACTGTACTAGTTAAGAGTACTAGCTAAGGCACGAGTACTAGTTCAGCCCACTACTTAAGGCAAGAGTACTAGTTAAGGCTACTCTGATGCAAGTTTACAAGTTGATACTTCTAGTTAAGGCCAGGGTCCTAGTTAAGGCAACTGGTTAAGGCAAGGCTACTAGTTAAGGCAAGGCTACTAGTTCGGGGTAGTAGTGAAGGCTTGGCTACTAGTTAAGGGTACTAGTAAGGCAAGGGCAGACGTTAAGACTATTACTTAAAGCAAGGCTACTAGTTCCGAGTACTAATTCAGACAAGGCTACTAGTTCAGGCTATTCGTTATGGCCGCTGTACTAGTTAAGGCACAGGTACTAGTTAAGGATACTAGTTAAGGCAAGGTCCAAGTGAAGGCTACTACTTAAGGCAAGACGACTAGTTTAGGCTACCAGTGGATTCAAGGGTACAAGTTCATACTACTAGTTAAGACCAGGGTACCAGTTAAGGCAGCTGGTTAAGGCCAGGGTAGGACTTATGGGGACTGAGAAGGTCAGGTACTAGTTAAGACAACTAGTTCATGCGAGGGTACTAGTGAAGGGTACTAGTTGAGGCAAGGCTACTAGTGAAGGCCAGGGTACTAGTGAAGGCTACTGGTGAAGGCCAGGGTCCTAGTTAAGGCAGGGCTACTAGTTCAGGGTACTGGTAAGGCAAGGGCAGACATTAAGACTATTACTTAAGGCAAGGCTACTAGTTAAGGGTACTAGTTCAGACAAGGCTACTAGTTCAGGATACTAGTTAAGGCAAGGGGACTAGTTCAGATTCAGAATTTAGGGTACTTGTCAGGGCAAGGGTACTCTTCAAGGCTAGTTGTCTAGCCTACTGATCTATACCACTAGTCTGACTAGTCCAGCTGTCTTGTCTAGGCTACTACTCTAGACTTCTCTTGTCTACTCTACTCTAGTCTACTTTCGTCTACCCTAGTCTACCCTAGCAAAAACCACCCTACCCTAACCTTTTCGAATCTATTCAATTGGATTCGATTCAAAGCATTTCAATGTGATTGGACGCGATGAGGCTTGAATCGGCTCATTCGGCACCATCAGCTCGATTCAGCTTGAATCGCTTCGATTCAGCTTGTTTCAACTCAATTCGACTTGGTTCAGCCTTATTCGGCTCGATTCGACTCTTTTCTACTCTAGTTTTCTCTATGCAACTCCATTCGACTCCATTCTACTCTATTCTGTTCTACCCTACCCGACTCTAATCTATTCTAATGGATTCGCTTGGGCGCTATTCGACGCGATTCATCACGTTTTGTTTCCATTGGGCTCGATTCGGCTAGAATTGGCTCTATTCAGCTCTATTCTGCACTATTTCACTCTATTCGACTCTACTCTTCTCTGCTCTACCGTACTGTGCTATCTTCTCTTCCTTCTATTATGTACTGTTCTATTCTATTCTGTTCTACCCTCCCAGCCGCTCCCCTCCCCTTCTCTAATCTTTGATTCTGTTCGAGTCATCGCATTTTCACGCCATTCCACCCGATTAGGCTTGAATCAGATCAATTCGCTTCGAGTCGGTTCGATTGGGCTCCATTTTGCTCCATTCAGCTCCAATGGCATCGATTCTGCTGGATTCTGCTCGATTAGGCCTTCTTTGGCCCTATTCGGCCCAACTATGCTCTATTCGACTCTTTTCTACCCTATTCGTCTCTAGTCGGCTCCGTTCTAATCCATTCCACACCCTTCTGCACTATTCTCCTCTATTCTCATCTACCCTTCCCTACCCTAATCTATTCGAATGGATTCGATTTGACCCGATTCGAAGCGATTCAACGCGATTCATCTTGTTTTGTCTCCATTCGGCTATGTTCTGCACTATCTGACTCTTTTCTACTCTATTCTATTCTGCTGGATTCTTTCTCTTCTGTTCTGTTCTCTCCTATTCTGTTGGACTCTGTTCTATCCTACCCTACCCAACCCTACTGCACCCCACCCAAACCCACCCTACTTGAATCTATTTGATTCAATTCGATTCACTTCGACGCGATTGGACAGGATTTGACGGGATTCGACAAGGTCCGAAGGCATTTGACGGGATTCAAAGAGATTAGGCGAGATTCCATACGATTCGACGTGATTCAGCAGAATTCTAGGAGATTGGACGCAATTCGACGTTATTGGACGTGATGGGGCGTGATTCGTCGTGATTCGACGACATTCGATGCAATCCGATGCGATCCGAAGCGATTCGACCCGGTCCGACACAAAACGATGTGATTTGATGCGATTCGACGTGATTCGATGTGATTCGACGCTATTCAGTGACAGTCGGCGTGATTCTGCTTGATTCAGCTCGATTAGGTGCGAATCGGCTCTATATGGCTCCTTTACGTCTCTATTCGGCTCCATTCAGCTCTGTTTTCTCTATTCGTCTCTATTTGGCCTATTCGTCTCTAATCGACTCTATTCGAGTCTATTCGACCCTACTCTTTTCTACTCTATTCTATTCCTTCTATTCTGTTCTAATCTCTTCTAGTCTACTCTACTCTATTCTATTCCACCCTCCTCTCCCCTTCTCTAATCTAGACGTTTGGATTGCATTGGATGCATTGAACGGGATTCGACGTGATTAAGCTTGAATCAGCTCGATTCTATTCCATTTGGCTCTATTCGGTTCGTTTGGCTTGAATTGCTTCGATTCTGCTCAATTCCGCCTCTTTCGGCCCTATTCTGCTCTATTCGACTCTTCTCTACTCTTTTTGTCTCTATTTGACTCCATTCTACTCCATTCTATTTATTCCACACCATTCTACACTATTCTGCTCTACTCTAGCCTACACCACTCTAATTTACTCGAATCGATTAGACGTGATTCCTCTCATTTCGACTCCATTCGGCTCTACTCAGCTGTATTCGAGTCTACCCTATTATACACTAGCCTACTCTATCGTACTCTAGTCTACTCTTCTTTATTTTCTTTATTCTTCCTATTCTGTTCTGTTCTAGTCTACTCTATTCTACCCTACCCTATGCTACCCAACTCTACTCTATTCTAATCCGTTGGATTGGATTGGATTCAACCCATTTGGACACGATTCGGCTCAGTTTGGCTCTATTTAGCTCCGTTCGAATCTATTCTACTCTACTCTGTTTCCCTCTACGCTACTCTAGCCTACTGTTTTCTGTATTCGTTCTGTATTGTTCTGTTCTCTTCTATTCTCTTCTGTTTTATTCTATGCTACTCTACTCTATTCCACCCTGCCATACCCGAACCTCCCCTACTCTAAGCTGTTCAATTCGATTCCATGAATTTGGACACGATTCAGGTCGAATTGGTTCGATTCATGTCCATTCGGCTCCATTTGGCTCGAAGGGTGTCGATTCAACTGGATTAGGCTCAATTCGGCTCCATTAGGCTCGATTTACTGGATTTGGCTCAATTCAGCTCGATTGGGCCCTCTTCGGCCCTCTTCAGCACTATTCGGCTCTATTCGGCTCTTTTCTACTCCTTTCGACTCCATTCGATTGCGTTGCACAGCATTCTACTCCACTCAACACTATTTTACTCTACCCTACCCTAATTGACTGGAATTGGTTCAAGGGGATTCAACGCGATTTGCCTTGTTTCTTCTCCATTTGGCTCGCTTAGACTCTATTCGACTCTGTTCTACTCTACACTATTCTGCTCTGCTCTAACCTTTTGGACTCGATTCTCTTGTATTCTTTTTATTCTCTTTTACTGTGTTCAATTCTCTTCTACTCTATTTTAACCAACCCTACTCTAATCTATTCCACTGGATTCGATTCCACGCATTTCGATGCGATTCGGCTCCAATCGGCTCCGTTGCACTCCATTCATCCCTCTTGGGCTCTAATCGGTTCGATTCAGTTCTAATCGGCTCCATTTCGCCCTGGTCAGTTCTATTCAGCTTGAATAGGCTCTATTCAACTCTATATGGCTCTATGAGTCTACTCAACTCTATTATCTCTTTCAACGCCATTCTACACCATTCTACTCCATCCGACTGTATTCTTCTCTATTCTATTGTCTTGTACTCTACCCTTGTCTAGTCTATTCTAATCGATTCGATTGGATTGGACTTGAATGGATGGGATTCAATGCAACTCAACGGGATTCGACGCGATCCAGCATGATTCCGCGGGATTCGGCGCCATTCATCTTGATGTCTATCACGTTGGGTCTTTTGGGCTCTATTTTGCTCTAGTCGGCAATATTCAACTCTATTCTTCTAGACTCTGCACTACTCGACCCTATTCTAGTCTTTCAGTTCTCTTCTATCCTGTTCTGTTCTACTGCATTTTGGTCTATCCTACCCTACTCTAACTTAGCCTACTGCAATCTGTTCTATTCTATTCAACAGACTTGAACGGGATTCGACCTGATTCAGGTCCTATCGGCTCGAATCAGCTCCTTTTTGTGCGAATTCAACTCGATTCGGTTGGACTTGGCCCTTTTCCTCTCTATTCAGCTCATTTCGGCAGGATTTGACTCTATTTGACCCTAGTCTACTCTTCTCTATTCTTTCTGGTCTATTCTAATCTATTCTTTTCTACCCTCCCCTCCCCTCATCTTACCTGCCCTACACTAAACTATTGGATTGGATTCGACACTTTTCAACGCGATTCGACATGATTCTTCTCGATTCACCTTGAATTTGGTGGATTCGGCTGCATTCAGCTCTCTTTGGCTCTATTCAACTCTATTGGACTCTATTCTACTGTACTCGTCTCTACTTCATTCTATTCGATTCTTTCTCTTGTGTTCTGTTCTGTTCTAGTCTAACCCCTCCTACTCTACCCTCCTCTACTCTAATCGATTCGATCCGATTCAATGCCTTTCAAGGCGATTCCATGGGATTAGGCTTGAATTGGCTTGATTTCGCTCGAATCGGGTCAATTTGGCTCGATTCTGCTCGATTCAGCATCATTAGGCTCGATCCAAACGTATCCGGCCCTGTTCAGCTCTATTCAACTCTTTTCTACTTTATTCGTCTCTATTTGGCTCCATTCGACTCCATTCCACACCATTCTACTCTGTTCGACTCCATTCTACACTATTCTATTCTCTTCTCCCCCACCCTACTCTCCTCTAATCTATTCGATTCATGGAGATTTGTCTCATTTCCTCTCCATTCGACTCGATTCAGCTCGAATTGGATCTATTCATCTCTATTCTGCACTACTCGACTCTGACTATTCTACTCTACTCCACTCTACTCCATTCTACTCTTTGTATTCTCTTCTCTTCTACTCTATGCTTCTCTAGTCTATTCCTCTGTGCCCTACCCTATTGAATCCCAGCCTAACCTACACTACTCTAAGCTGTTCTATTGAATTCGATTGCATTCGATTCGACCCGATTGGACACAATTGGACGGGATTCGGTGAGATTTCATGAGATTCAATGGGTTTTGGTGGGATTGGATGGACTTCGACGAGATTCGATGCAATAGGATGTGATTAGGTGCGATTTGGCTCGATCTAGCTTGGCTCATTTTCTGTGTCTCTATTTGGCTCATTCCAGCTCCATTCGGCTCCATTCAGCTCGAATCTGGTCGATTTGACTTGATCGGGCTCGACTGGGCTCGATTGGGCTCCACTCAGCCCTATATGTCCCTATTCGGTGCTATTCCGCTCTATTCAACTCTTTTCTAGTCTATTCATCTCGGTTTGACTGCATTTGACTCCATTCCACACCATTCTACGCTCTTCTATTCGACAGAACCCTATCCCGCCCTAGTCTTTCCTCATCTAGTCTGTTCTTTTCGATTCTGTTGTATTGGATTCTCGTTTTCTCTTTTCTCTATTCCTTCCTATGCTACTCTACCATACCCTACACGAAACTAAGCTATCCTGACTTATCCTCTTCTATTCTATTGGATTCTGTTTTCTCTGTTCTACCGTATGCTACCCTACCTTATGACACCCTACTGGACCATACCCTACTCCATAAAAGAAGGGGTACTCAAGAAGGGTACTAGTTTGGAAAAGGGACTACCTAAGGCAAGGGGACTAGTTCAGGCTACTAGTTAGGGCCACTGTACTAGTTAAGAGTACTAGTTAATGGACGGGTACTAGTTAAGGCTACTAGGAAGGCAAGGTACAAGTGAAGGCTACTACTTCAGGCAAGCATATTAGTTTAGGCTACTAGTTGATGCAAGGGTACAAGTTCATACTACTAATTAAGGCCAGGGTACTAGTTAAGGCAACTGGCCAAGGCAAGGGTAGTAGCTATGGGTAGCGATAAGGCCAGGGTACTAGTTAAGAGTACTAGTTAAAGCCAGGGTACTAGTTGAGGCAAGGGTCCTAGTGACGGCCAGGGTACTAGTTAAGCCTGGGCTACTAGTCCATTCAAGGCTACTACTTCAGGGTACTAGTTAAGGTTTGGCTACTAGTTAAGAGGACTAGTAAGGCAAGGGTAGACGTTAAGACTGTTCCTTAAGGCAAGGCGACTCGTTAAGGGTACTATTTACCACAAGGCTTCTAGTTCAGAATACTAGTTAGGGCCACTGTACTAGTTCAGAGTACTAGTTAAGGCTACTAGTAAGGCAAGGAACGAGTTTAGGCCACTACTTCAGGCAAGAGTACTAGTGTTGTCTACTAGTCGATGCAAGGGTACATGTTAATACTACTGGCTAAGTCCAGGGTGCTAGTTAAGGCAACTGGTTAAGGCAAGGGTAGTAGTTCTGGGTACTGATAAGGCCAGGCTACTAGTTAAGACTACTAGTTAATGCAAGGGTACTAGTTAAGGGGACTTGTTGAGGCAAGGGTAGCCATTAAGACTATTCCTTAAGGCAAGGCTACTGGTTAAGGGTACTCGTTAGGACAAGGCTACCATTTCAGGACATTAGTTAGGGGCACTGTACTAGTTAAGAGTACTAGTAAAGGCACGGGTGCTAGTTAAGGCTGCTAGTTAAGGCAAGGTACAAATTCAGGCCACTGCTTAAGGCAAGAGTCCTAGTTAAGGCTACTAGTTGATGCAAGAATACAAGTGAATACTACTAGTTAAGGCCAGGGTACTAGTTAAGGCAACGGGTTACGGCAAGGCTAGTAGTTCTGGGTACTGATACGGCCAGGGTACTAGTTCAGGCTACTAGTGAATGCGAGGGTACTAGTTAAGGGTACTAGTTAAGGCTGCCAGTGAAGGCCAGGGTCTGAGTTAAGGCTACTGGAGAAGGCCAGGGTACTAGTGAAGGCAAGGGTACTAGTTAAGGGTACTAGTTAAGAGAAGGCTACGAGTTCAGGATATGAGTTAGGGGCACTGTACTAGTTAAGAGTACTAGCCAAGGCACGAGTACTAGTTCAGGCCACTACTTAAGGCGAGTCCTAGTTAAGGCTACTAGTTGATGCAAGAATACAAGTGAATACTACTAGTTAAGGCCAGGGTACTACTTAAGGCAACTGGTTACGGCAAGGGTAGTATTTCTGGGTACTGATACGGCCAGGGTACTAGTTCAGACTACTAGTGAATGCAAGGGTACTAGTTAAGCGTACTACTTAAGGCTGCCTGTGAAGGCCAGGGTCTGAGTTAAGGCTACTGGAGAAGGCCAGGGTACCAGTGAAGGCAAGGCTACTAGTTAAGGGTACTAGTTAAGAGAAGGCTACTAGTTCAGGATACGAGTTAGGGGCACTGTACTAGTTAAGAGTACTAGCTAAGGCACGAGTACTAGTTCAGGCCACTACTTAAGGCAAGAGTACTAGTTAAGGCTACTCTTTGATGCAAGTTTACAAGTTGAGACTTCTAGTTAAGGCCAGGGTCCTAGTTAAGGCAACTGGTTAAGGCAAGGCTACTAGTTAAGGCAAGGCTACTAGTTCGGGGTAGTAGTGAAGGCTTGGCTACTAGTTAAGGGTACTAGGAAGGCAAGGGCAGATGTTAAGACTATTACTTAAAGCAAGGCTACTAGTTCCGAGTACTAATTCAGACAAGGCTACTAGTTCAGGCTATTCGTTATGGCCGCTGTACTAGTTAAGGCACAGGTACTAGTTAAGGATACTAGTTAAGGCAAGGTCCAAGTGAAGGCTACTACTTAAGGCAAGACGACTAGTTTAGGCTACCAGTGGATTCAAGGGTACAAGTTCATACTACTAGTTAAGACCAGGGTACCAGTTAAGGCAGCTGGTTAAGGCCAGGGTAGGACTTATGGGGACTGAGAAGGTCAGGTACTAGTTAAGACAACTAGTTCATGTGAGGGTACTAGTGAAGGGTACTAGTTGAGGCAAGGCTACTAGTGAAGGCCAGGGTACTAGTGAAGGCTACTGGTGAAGGCCAGGGTCCTAGTTAAGGCAGGGCTACTAGTTCAGGGTACTGGTAAGGCAAGGGCAGACATTAAGACTATTACTTAAGGCAAGGCTACTAGTTAAGGGTACTAGTTCAGACAAGGCTACTAGTTCAGGATACTAGTTAAGGCAAGGGGACTAGTTCAGATTCAGAATTTAGGGTACTTGTCAGGGCAAGGGTACTCTTCAAGGCTAGTTGTCTAGCCTACTGATCTATACCACTAGTCTGACTAGTCCAGCTGTCTTGTCTAGGCTACTACTCTAGACTTCTCTTGTCTACTCTACTCTAGTCTACTTTCGTCTACCCTAGTCTACCCTAGCAAAAACCACCCTACCCTAACCTTTTCGAATCTATTCAATTGGATTCGATTCAAAGCATTTCAATGTGATTGGACGCGATGAGGCTTGAATCGGCTCATTCGGCACCATCAGCTCGATTCAGCTTGAATCGCTTCGATTCAGCTTGTTTCAACTCAATTCGACTTGGTTCAGCCTTATTCGGCTCGATTCGACTCTTTTCTACTCTAGTTTTCTCTATGCAACTCCATTCGACTCCATTCTACTCTATTCTGTTCTACCCTACCCGACTCTAATCTATTCTAATGGATTCGCTTGGGCGCTATTCGACGCGATTCATCACGTTTTGTTTCCATTGGGCTCGATTCGGCTAGAATTGGCTCTATTCAGCTCTATTCTGCACTATTTCACTCCATTCGACTCTACTCTTCTCTGCTCTACCGTACTGTGCTATCTTCTCTTCCTTCTATTATGTACTGTTCTATTCTATTCTGTTCTACCCTCCCAGCCGCTCCCCTCCCCTTCTCTAATCTTTGATTCTGTTCGAGTCATCGCATTTTCACGCCATTCCACCCGATTAGGCTTGAATCAGATCAATTCGCTTCGAGTCGGTTCGATTGGGCTCCATTTTGCTCCATTCAGCTCCAATGGCATCGATTCTGCTGGATTCTGCTCGATTAGGCCTTCTTTGGCCCTATTCGGCCCAACTATGCTCTATTCGACTCTTTTCTACCCTATTCGTCTCTAGTCGGCTCCGTTCTAATCCATTCCACACCCTTCTGCACTATTCTCCTCTATTCTCGTCTACCCTTCCCTACCCTAATCTATTCGAATGGATTCGATTTGACCCGATTCGAAGCGATTCAACGCGATTCATCTTGTTTTGTCTCCATTCGGCTATGTTCTGCACTATCTGACTCTTTTCTACTCTATTCTATTCTGCTGGATTCTTTCTCTTCTGTTCTGTTCTCTCCTATTCTGTTGGACTCTGTTCTATCCTACCCTACCCAACCCTACTGCACCCCACCCAAACCCACCCTACTTGAATCTATTTGATTCAATTCGATTCACTTCGACGCGATTGGACAGGATTTGACGGGATTCGACAAGGTCCGAAGGCATTTGACGGGATTCAAAGAGATTAGGCGAGATTCCATACGATTCGACGTGATTCAGCAGAATTCTAGGAGATTGGACGCAATTCGAAGTTATTGGACGTGATGGGGCGTGATTCGTCGTGATTCGACGACATTCGATGCAATCCGATGCGATCCGAAGCGATTCGACCCGGTCCGACACAAAACGATGTGATTTGATGCGATTCGACGTGATTCGATGTGATTCGACGCTATTCAGTGACAGTCGGCGTGATTCTGCTTGATTCAGCTCGATTAGGTGCGAATCGGCTCTATATGGCTCCTTTACGTCTCTATTCGGCTCCATTCAGCTCTGTTTTCTCTATTCGTCTCTATTTGGCCTATTCGTCTCTAATCGACTCTATTCGAGTCTATTCGACCCTACTCTTTTCTACTCTATTCTATTCCTTCTATTCTGTTCTAATCTCTTCTAGTCTACTCTACTCTATTCTATTCCACCCTCCTCTCCCCTTCTCCAATCTAGACGTTTGGATTGCATTGGATGCATTGAACGGGATTCGACGTGATTAAGCTTGAATCAGCTCGATTCTATTCCATTTGGCTCTATTCGGTTCGTTTGGCTTGAATTGCTTCGATTCTGCTCAATTCCGCCTCTTTCGGCCCTATTCTGCTCTATTCGACTCTTCTCTACTCTTTTTGTCTCTATTTGACTCCATTCTACTCCATTCCATTTATTCCACACCATTCTACACTATTCTGCTCTACTCTAGCCTACACCACTCTAATTTACTCGAATCGATTAGACGTGATTCCTCTCATTTCGACTCCATTCGGCTCTACTCAGCTGTATTCGAGTATACCCTATTATACACTAGCCTACGCTATCGTACTCTAGTCTACTCTTCTTTATTTTCTTTATTCTTCCTATTCTGTTCTGTTCTAGTCTACTCTATTCTACCCTACCCTATGCTACCCAACTCTACTCTATTCTAATCCGTTGGATTGGATTGGATTCAACCCATTTGGACACGATTCGGCTCAGTTTGGCTCTATTTAGCTCCGTTCGAATCTATTCTACTCTACTCTGTTTCCCTCTACGCTACTCTAGCCTACTGTTTTCTGTATTCGTTCTGTATTGTTCTGTTCTCTTCTATTCTCTTCTGTTTTATTCTATGCTACTCTACTCTATTCCACCCTGCCATACCCGAACCTCCCCTACTCTAAGCTGTTCAATTCGATTCCATGAATTTGGACACGATTCAGGTCGAATTGGTTCGATTCATGTCCATTCGGCTCCATTTGGCTCGAAGGGTGTCGATTCAACTGGATTAGGCTCAATTCGGCTCCATTAGGCTCGATTTACTGGATTTGGCTCAATTCAGCTCGATTGGGCCCTCTTCGGCCCTCTTCAGCACTGTTCGGCTCTATTCGGCTCTTTTCTACTCCTTTCGACTCCATTCGATTGCGCTGCACAGCATTCTACTCCACTCAACACTATTTTACTCTACCCTACCCTAATTGACTGGAATTGGTTCGAGGGGATTCAACGCGATTTGCCTTGTTTCTTCTCCATTTGGCTCGCTTAGACTCTATTCGACTCTGTTCTACTCTACACTATTCTGCTCTGCTCTAACCTTTTGGACTCGATTCTCTTGTATTCTTTTTATTCTCTTTTACTGTGTTCAATTCTCTTCTACTCTATTTTAACCAACCCTACTCTAATCTATTCCACTGGATTCGATTCCACGCATTTCGATGCGATTCGGCTCCAATCGGCTCCGTTGCACTCCATTCATCCCTCTTGGGCTCTAATCGGTTCGATTCAGTTCTAATCGGCTCCATTTCGCCCTGGTCAATTCTATTCAGCTTGAATAGGCTCTATTCAACTCTATATGGCTCTATGAGTCTACTCAACTCTATTATCTCTTTTCAACGCCATTCTACACCATTCTACTCCATCCGACTGTATTCTTCTCTATTCTATTGTCTTGTACTCTACCCTTGTCTAGTCTATTCTAATCGATTCGATTGGATTGGACTTGAATGGATGGGATTCAATGCAATTCAACGGGATTCGACGCGATCCAGCATGATTCCGCGGGATTCGGCGCCATTCATCTTGATGTCTATCACGTTGGGTCTTTTGGGCTCTATTTTGCTCTAGTCGGCAATATTCAACTCTATTCTTCTAGACTCTGCACTACTCGACCCTATTCTAGTCTTTCAGTTCTCTTCTATCCTGTTCTGTTCTACTGCATTTTGGTCTATCCTACCCTACTCTAACTTAGCCTACTGCAATCTGTTCTATTCTATTCAACAGACTTGAACGGGATTCGACCTGATTCAGGTCCTATCGGCTCGAATCAGCTCCTTTTTGTGCGAATTCAACTCGATTCGGTTGGACTTGGCCCTTTTCCTCTCTATTCAGCTCATTTCGGCAGGATTTGACTCTATTTGACCCTAGTCTACTCTTCTCTATTCTTTCTGGTCTATTCTAATCTATTCTTTTCTACCCTCCCCTCCCCTCATCTTACCTGCCCTACACTAAACTATTGGATTGGATTCGACACTTTTCAACGCGATTCGACATGATTCTTCTCGATTCACCTTGAATTTGGTGGATTCGGCTGCATTCAGCTCTCTTTGGCTCTATTCAACTCTATTGGACTCTATTCTACTGTACTCGTCTCTACTTCATTCTATTCGATTCTTTCTCTTGTGTTCTGTTCTGTTCTAGTCTAACCCCTCCTACTCTACCCTCCTCTACTCTAATCGATTCGATCCGATTCAATGCCTTTCAAGGCGATTCCATGGGATTAGGCTTGAATTGGCTTGATTTCGCTCGAATCGGGTCAATTTGGCTCGATTCTGCTCGATTCAGCATCATTAGGCTCGATCCAAACGTATCCGGCCCTGTTCAGCTCTATTCAACTCTTTTCTACTTTATTCGTCTCTATTTGGCTCCATTCGACTCCATTCCACACCATTCTACTCTGTTCGACTCCATTCTACACTATTCTATTCTCTTCTCCCCCACCCTACTCTCCTCTAATCTATTCGATTCATGGAGATTTGTCTCATTTCCTCTCCATTCGACTCGATTCAGCTCGAATTGGATCTATTCATCTCTATTCTGCACTACTCGACTCTGACTATTCTACTCTACTCCACTCTACTCCATTCTACTCTTTGTATTCTCTTCTCTTCTACTCTATGCTTCTCTAGTCTATTCCTCTGTGCCCTACCCTATTGAATCCCAGCCTAACCTACACTACTCTAAGCTGTTCTATTGAATTCGATTGCATTCGATTCGACCCGATTGGACACAATTGGACGGGATTCGGTGAGATTTCATGAGATTCAATGGGTTTTGGTGGGATTGGATGGACTTCGACGAGATTCGATGCAATAGGATGTGATTAGGTGCGATTTGGCTCGATCTAGCTTGGCTCATTTTCTGTGTCTCTATTTGGCTCATTCCAGCTCCATTCGGCTCCATTCAGCTCGAATCTGGTCGATTTGACTTGATCGGGCTCGACTGGGCTCGATTGGGCTCCACTCAGCCCTATATGTCCCTATTCGGTGCTATTCCGCTCTATTCAACTCTTTTCTAGTCTATTCATCTCGGTTTGACTGCATTTGACTCCATTCCACACCATTCTACGCTCTTCTATTCGACAGAACCCTATCCCGCCCTAGTCTTTCCTCATCTAGTCTGTTCTTTTCGATTCTGTTGTATTGGATTCTCGTTTTCTCTTTTCTCTATTCCTTCCTATGCTACTCTACCATACCCTACACGAAACTAAGCTATCCTGACTTATCCTCTTCTATTCTATTGGATTCTGTTTTCTCTGTTCTACCGTATGCTACCCTACCTTATGACACCCTACTGGACCATACCCTACTCCATAAAAGAAGGGGTACTCAAGAAGGGTACTAGTTTGGAAAAGGGACTACCTAAGGCAAGGGGACTAGTTCAGGCTACTAGTTAGGGCCACTGTACTAGTTAAGAGTACTAGTTAATGGACGGGTACTAGTTAAGGCTACTAGGAAGGCAAGGTACAAGTGAAGGCTACTACTTCAGGCAAGCATATTAGTTTAGGCTACTAGTTGATGCAAGGGTACAAGTTCATACTACTAATTAAGGCCAGGGTACTAGTTAAGGCAACTGGCCAAGGCAAGGGTAGTAGCTATGGGTAGCGATAAGGCCAGGGTACTAG
Source organism: Loxodonta africana (assembly GCF_030014295.1). Lineage (NCBI taxonomy): Eukaryota > Metazoa > Chordata > Mammalia > Proboscidea > Elephantidae > Loxodonta > Loxodonta africana. The sequence goes on from NC_087351.1 coordinate 2,974,753, forward strand.
TTAAGAGTACTAGTTAAAGCCAGGGTACTAGTTGAGGCAAGGGTCCTAGTGACGGCCAGGGTACTAGTTAAGCCTGGGCTACTAGTCCATTCAAGGCTACTACTTCAGGGTACTAGTTAAGGTTTGGCTACTAGTTAAGAGGACTAGTAAGGCAAGGGTAGACGTTAAGACTGTTCCTTAAGGCAAGGCGACTCGTTAAGGGTACTATTTACCACAAGGCTTCTAGTTCAGAATACTAGTTAGGGCCACTGTACTAGTTCAGAGTACTAGTTAAGGCTACTAGTAAGGCAAGGAACGAGTTTAGGCCACTACTTCAGGCAAGAGTACTAGTGTTGTCTACTAGTCGATGCAAGGGTACATGTTAATACTACTGGCTAAGTCCAGGGTGCTAGTTAAGGCAACTGGTTAAGGCAAGGGTAGTAGATATGGGTACTGATAAGGCCAGGCTACTAGTTAAGACTACTAGTTAATGCAAGGGTACTAGTTAAGGGGACTTGTTGAGGCAAGGGTAGCCATTAAGACTATTCCTTAAGGCAAGGCTCCTGGTTAAGGGTACACGTTAGGACAAGGCTACCATTTCAGGACATTAGTTAGGGGCACTGTACTAGTTAAGAGTACTAGTAAAGGCACGGGTGCTAGTTAAGGCTGCTAGTTAAGGCAAGGTACAAATTCAGGCCACTGCTTAAGGCAAGAGTCCTAGTTAAGGCTACTAGTTGATGCAAGAATACAAGTGAATACTACTAGTTAAGGCCAGGGTACTAGTTAAGGCAACGGGTTACGGCAAGGCTAGTAGTTCTGGGTACTGATACGGCCAGGGTACTAGTTCAGGCTACTAGTGAATGCGAGGGTACTAGTTAAGGGTACTAGTTAAGGCTGCCAGTGAAGGCCAGGGTCTGAGTTAAGGCTACTGGAGAAGGCCAGGGTACTAGTGAAGGCAAGGGTACTAGTTAAGGGTACTAGTTAAGAGAAGGCTACGAGTTCAGGATATGAGTTAGGGGCACTGTACTAGTTAAGAGTACTAGCCAAGGCACGAGTACTAGTTCAGCCCACTACTTAAGGCAAGAGTCCTAGTTAAGGCTACTAGTTGATGCAAGAATACAAGTGAATACTACTAGTTAAGGCCAGGGTACTACTTAAGGCAACTGGTTACGGCAAGGGTAGTATTTCTGGGTACTGATACGGCCAGGGTACTAGTTCAGACTACTAGTGAATGCGAGGGTACTAGTTAAGGGTACTACTTAAGGCTGCCTGTGAAGGCCAGGGTCTGAGTTAAGGCTACTGGAGAAGGCCAGGGTACCAGTGAAGGCAAGGCTACTAGTTAAGGGTACTAGTTAAGAGAAGGCTACTAGTTCAGGATACGAGTTAGGGGCACTGTACTAGTTAAGAGTACTAGCTAAGGCACGAGTACTAGTTCAGGCCACTACTTAAGGCAAGAGTACTAGTTAAGGCTACTCTTTGATGCAAGTTTACAAGTTGAGACTTCTAGTTAAGGCCAGGGTCCTAGTTAAGGCAACTGGTTAAGGCAAGGCTACTAGTTAAGGCAAGGCTACTAGTTCGGGGTAGTAGTGAAGGCTTGGCTACTAGTTAAGGGTACTAGGAAGGCAAGGGCAGATGTTAAGACTATTACTTAAAGCAAGGCTACTAGTTCCGAGTACTAATTCAGACAAGGCTACTAGTTCAGGCTATTCGTTATGGCCGCTGTACTAGTTAAGGCACAGGTACTAGTTAAGGATACTAGTTAAGGCAAGGTCCAAGTGAAGGCTACTACTTAAGGCAAGACGACTAGTTTAGGCTACCAGTGGATTCAAGGGTACAAGTTCATACTACTAGTTAAGACCAGGGTACCAGTTAAGGCAGCTGGTTAAGGCCAGGGTAGGACTTATGGGGACTGAGAAGGTCAGGTACTAGTTAAGACAACTAGTTCATGTGAGGGTACTAGTGAAGGGTACTAGTTGAGGCAAGGCTACTAGTGAAGGCCAGGGTACTAGTGAAGGCTACTGGTGAAGGCCAGGGTACTAGTTAAGGCAGGGCTACTAGTTCAGGGTACTGGTAAGGCAAGGGCAGACATTAAGACTATTACTTAAGGCAAGGCTACTAGTTAAGGGTACTAGTTCAGACAAGGCTACTAGTTCAGGATACTAGTTAAGGCAAGGGGACTAGTTCAGATTCAGAATTTAGGGTACTTGTCAGGGCAAGGGTACTCTTCAAGGCTAGTTGTCTAGCCTACTGATCTATACCACTAGTCTGACTAGTCCAGCTGTCTTGTCTAGGCTACTACTCTAGACTTCTCTTGTCTACTCTACTCTAGTCTACTTTCGTCTACCCTAGTCTACCCTAGCAAAAACCACCCTACCCTAACCTTTTCGAATCTATTCAATTGGATTCGATTCAAAGCATTTCAATGTGATTGGACGCGATGAGGCTTGAATCGGCTCATTCGGCACCATCAGCTCGATTCAGCTTGAATCGCTTCGATTCAGCTTGTTTCAACTCAATTCGACTTGGTTCAGCCTTATTCGGCTCGATTCGACTCTTTTCTACTCTAGTTTTCTCTATGCAACTCCATTCGACTCCATTCTACTCTATTCTGTTCTACCCTACCCGACTCTAATCTATTCTAATGGATTCGCTTGGGCGCTATTCGACGCGATTCATCACGTTTTGTTTCCATTGGGCTCGATTCGGCTAGAATTGGCTCTGTTCAGCTCTATTCTGCACTATTTCACTCTATTCGACTCTACTCTTCTCTGCTCTACCGTACTGTGCTATCTTCTCTTCCTTCTATTATGTACTGTTCTATTCTATTCTGTTCTACCCTCCCAGCCGCTCCCCTCCCCTTCTCTAATCTTTGATTCTGTTCGAGTCATCGCATTTTCACGCCATTCCACCCGATTAGGCTTGAATCAGATCAATTCGCTTCGAGTCGGTTCGATTGGGCTCCATTTTGCTCCATTCAGCTCCAATGGCATCGATTCTGCTGGATTCTGCTCGATTAGGCCTTCTTTGGCCCTATTCGGCCCAACTATGCTCTATTCGACTCTTTTCTACCCTATTCGTCTCTAGTCGGCTCCGTTCTAATCCATTCCACACCCTTCTGCACTATTCTCCTCTATTCTCGTCTACCCTTCCCTACCCTAATCTATTCGAATGGATTCGATTTGACCCGATTCGAAGCGATTCAACGCGATTCATCTTGTTTTGTCTCCATTCGGCTATGTTCTGCACTATCTGACTCTTTTCTACTCTATTCTATTCTGCTGGATTCTTTCTCTTCTGTTCTGTTCTCTCCTATTCTGTTGGACTCTGTTCTATCCTACCCTACCCAACCCTACTGCACCCCACCCAAACCCACCCTACTTGAATCTATTTGATTCAATTCGATTCACTTCGACGCGATTGGACAGGATTTGACGGGATTCGACAAGGTCCGAAGGCATTTGACGGGATTCAAAGAGATTAGGCGAGATTCCATACGATTCGACGTGATTCAGCAGAATTCTAGGAGATTGGACGCAATTCGAAGTTATTGGACGTGATGGGGCGTGATTCGTCGTGATTCGACGAAATTCGATGCAATCCGATGCGATCCGAAGCGATTCGACCCGGTCCGACACAAAACGATGTGATTTGATGCGATTCGACGTGATTCGATGTGATTCGACGCTATTCAGTGACAGTCGGCGTGATTCTGCTTGATTCAGCTCGATTAGGTGCGAATCGGCTCTATATGGCTCCTTTACGTCTCTATTCGGCTCCATTCAGCTCTGTTTTCTCTATTCGTCTCTATTTGGCCTATTCGTCTCTAATCGACTCTATTCGAGTCTATTCGACCCTACTCTTTTCTACTCTATTCTATTCCTTCTATTCTGTTCTAATCTCTTCTAGTCTACTCTACTCTATTCTATTCCACCCTCCTCTCCCCTTCTCCAATCTAGACGTTTGGATTGCATTGGATGCATTGAACGGGATTCGACGTGATTAAGCTTGAATCAGCTCGATTCTATTCCATTTGGCTCTATTCGGTTCGTTTGGCTTGAATTGCTTCGATTCTGCTCAATTCCGCCTCTTTCGGCCCTATTCTGCTCTATTCGACTCTTCTCTACTCTTTTTGTCTCTATTTGACTCCATTCTACTCCATTCCATTTATTCCACACCATTCTACACTATTCTGCTCTACTCTAGCCTACACCACTCTAATTTACTCGAATCGATTAGACGTGATTCCTCTCATTTCGACTCCATTCGGCTCTACTCAGCTGTATTCGAGTATACCCTATTATACACTAGCCTACGCTATCGTACTCTAGTCTACTCTTCTTTATTTTCTTTATTCTTCCTATTCTGTTCTGTTCTAGTCTACTCTATTCTACCCTACCCTATGCTACCCAACTCTACTCTATTCTAATCCGTTGGATTGGATTGGATTCAACCCATTTGGACACGATTCGGCTCAGTTTGGCTCTATTTAGCTCCGTTCGAATCTATTCTACTCTACTCTGTTTCCCTCTACGCTACTCTAGCCTACTGTTTTCTGTATTCGTTCTGTATTGTTCTGTTCTCTTCTATTCTCTTCTGTTTTATTCTATGCTACTCTACTCTATTCCACCCTGCCATACCCGAACCTCCCCTACTCTAAGCTGTTCAATTCGATTCCATGAATTTGGACACGATTCAGGTCGAATTGGTTCGATTCATGTCCATTCGGCTCCATTTGGCTCGAAGGGTGTCGATTCAACTGGATTAGGCTCAATTCGGCTCCATTAGGCTCGATTTACTGGATTTGGCTCAATTCAGCTCGATTGGGCCCTCTTCGGCCCTCTTCAGCACTGTTCGGCTCTATTCGGCTCTTTTCTACTCCTTTCGACTCCATTCGATTGCGCTGCACAGCATTCTACTCCACTCAACACTATTTTACTCTACCCTACCCTAATTGACTGGAATTGGTTCGAGGGGATTCAACGCGATTTGCCTTGTTTCTTCTCCATTTGGCTCGCTTAGACTCTATTCGACTCTGTTCTACTCTACACTATTCTGCTCTGCTCTAACCTTTTGGACTCGATTCTCTTGTATTCTTTTTATTCTCTTTTACTGTGTTCAATTCTCTTCTACTCTATTTTAACCAACCCTACTCTAATCTATTCCACTGGATTCGATTCCACGCATTTCGATGCGATTCGGCTCCAATCGGCTCCGTTGCACTCCATTCATCCCTCTTGGGCTCTAATCGGTTCGATTCAGTTCTAATCGGCTCCATTTCGCCCTGGTCAATTCTATTCAGCTTGAATAGGCTCTATTCAACTCTATATGGCTCTATGAGTCTACTCAACTCTATTATCTCTTTCAACGCCATTCTACACCATTCTACTCCATCCGACTGTATTCTTCTCTATTCTATTGTCTTGTACTCTACCCTTGTCTAGTCTATTCTAATCGATTCGATTGGATTGGACTTGAATGGATGGGATTCAATGCAACTCAACGGGATTCGACGCGATCCAGCATGATTCCGCGGGATTCGGCGCCATTCATCTTGATGTCTATCACGTTGGGTCTTTTGGGCTCTATTTTGCTCTAGTCGGCAATATTCAACTCTATTCTTCTAGACTCTGCACTACTCGACCCTATTCTAGTCTTTCAGTTCTCTTCTATCCTGTTCTGTTCTACTGCATTTTGGTCTATCCTACCCTACTCTAACTTAGCCTACTGCAATCTGTTCTATTCTATTCAACAGACTTGAACGGGATTCGACCTGATTCAGGTCCTATCGGCTCGAATCAGCTCCTTTTTGTGCGAATTCAACTCGATTCGGTTGGACTTGGCCCTTTTCCTCTCTATTCAGCTCATTTCGGCAGGATTTGACTCTATTTGACCCTAGTCTACTCTTCTCTATTCTTTCTGGTCTATTCCAATCTATTCTTTTCTACCCTCCCCTCCCCTCATCTTACCTGCCCTACACTAAACTATTGGATTGGATTCGACACTTTTCAACGCGATTCGACATGATTCTTCTCGATTCACCTTGAATTTGGTGGATTCGGCTGCATTCAGCTCTCTTTGGCTCTATTCAACTCTATTGGACTCTATTCTACTGTACTCGTCTCTACTTCATTCTATTCGATTCTTTCTCTTGTGTTCTGTTCTGTTCTAGTCTAACCCCTCCTACTCTACCCTCCTCTACTCTAATCGATTCGATCCGATTCAATGCCTTTCAAGGCGATTCCATGGGATTAGGCTTGAATTGGCTTGATTTAGCTCGATTTGGCTTGAATCGGGTCAATTTGGCTTGATTCTGCTCGATTCAGCATCATTAGGCTCGATCCAAACTTATCCGGCCCTGTTCAGCTCTATTCAACTCTTTTCTACTTTATTCGTCTCTATTTGGCTCCATTCGACTCCATTCCACACCATTCTACTCTGTTCGACCCCATTCTACACTATTCTGTTCTCTTCTCCCCCACCCTACTCTCCTCTAATCTATTCGATTCATGGAGATTTGTCTCATTTCCTCTCCATTCGACTCGATTCAGCTCGAATTGGATCTATTCATCTCTATTCTGCACTACTCGACTCTGACTATTCTACTCTACTCCACTCTACTCCATTCTACTCTTTGTATTCTCTTCTCTTCTACTCTATGCTTCTCTAGTCTATTCCTCTGTGCCCTACCCTATTGAATCCCAGCCTAACCTACACTACTCTAAGCTGTTCTATTGAATTCGATTGCATTCGATGCGACCCGATTGGACACAATTGGACGGGATTCGGTGAGATTTCATGAGATTCAATGGGTTTTGGTGGGATTGGATGGACTTCGACGAGATTCGATGCAATAGGATGTGATTAGGTGCGATTTGGCTCGATCTAGCTTGGCTCATTTTCTGTGTCTCTATTTGGCTCATTCCAGCTCCATTCGGCTCCAGTCAGCTCGAATCTGGTCGATTTGACTTGATCGGGCTCGATTGGGCTCGATTGGGCTCCACTCAGCCCTATATGTCCCTATTCGGTGCTATTCCGCTCTATTCAACTCTTTTCTAGTCTATTCATCTCGGTTTGACTGCATTTGACTCCATTCCACACCATTCTATGCTCTTCTATTCGACAGAACCCTATCCCGCCCTAGTCTTTCCTCATCTAGTCTGTTCTTTTCGATTCTGTTGTATTGGATTCTCGTTTTCTCTTTTCTCTATTCCTTCCTATGCTACTCTACCATACCCTACACGAAACTAAGCTATTCTGACTTATCCTCTTCTATTCTATTGGATTCTGTTTTCTCTGTTCTACCGTATGCTACCCTACCTTATGACACCCTACTGGACCATACCCTACTCCATAAAAGAAGGGGTACTCAAGAAGGGTACTAGTTTGGAAAAGGGACTACCTAAGGCAAGGGGACTAGTTCAGGCTACTAGTTAGGGCCACTGTACTAGTTAAGAGTACTAGTTAATGGACGGGTACTAGTTAAGGCTACTAGGAAGGCAAGGTACAAGTGAAGGCTACTACTTCAGGCAAGCATATTAGTTTAGGCTACTAGTTGATGCAAGGGTACAAGTTCATACTACTAATTAAGGCCAGGGTACTAGTTAAGGCAACTGGCCAAGGCAAGGGTAGTAGCTATGGGTAGCGATAAGGCCAGGGTACTAGTTAAGAGTACTAGTTAAAGCCAGGGTACTAGTTGAGGCAAGGGTCCTAGTGACGGCCAGGGTACTAGTTAAGCCTGGGCTACTAGTCCATTCAAGGCTACTACTTCAGGGTACTAGTTAAGGTTTGGCTACTAGTTAAGAGGACTAGTAAGGCAAGGGTAGACGTTAAGACTGTTCCTTAAGGCAAGGCGACTCGTTAAGGGTACTATTTACCACAAGGCTTCTAGTTCAGAATACTAGTTAGGGCCACTGTACTAGTTCAGAGTACTAGTTAAGGCTACTAGTAAGGCAAGGAACGAGTTTAGGCCACTACTTCAGGCAAGAGTACTAGTGTTGTCTACTAGTCGATGCAAGGGTACATGTTAATACTACTGGCTAAGTCCAGGGTGCTAGTTAAGGCAGCTGGTTAAGGCCAGGGTAGGACTTATGGGGACTGAGAAGGTCAGGTACTAGTTAAGACAACTAGTTAATGCGAGGGTACTAGTGAAGGGTACTAGTTGAGGCAAGGCTACTAGTGAAGGCCAGGGTACTAGTGAAGGCTACTGGTGAAGGCCAGGGTCCTAGTTAAGGCAGGGCTACTAGTTCAGGGTACTGGTAAGGCAAGGGCAGACATTAAGACTATTACTTAAGGCAAGGCTACTAGTTAAGGGTACTAGTTCAGACAAGGCTACTAGTTCAGGATACTAGTTAAGGCAAGGGGACTAGTTCAGATTCAGAATTTAGGGTACTTGTCAGGGCAAGGGTACTCTTCAAGGCTAGTTGTCTAGCCTACTGATCTATACCACTAGTCTGACTAGTCCAGCTGTCTTGTCTAGGCTACTACTCTAGACTTCTCTTGTCTACTCTACTCTAGTCTACTTTCGTCTACCCTAGTCTACCCTAGCAAAAACCACCCTACCCTAACCTTTTCGAATCTATTCAATTGGATTCGATTCAAAGCATTTCAATGTGATTGGACGCGATGAGGCTTGAATCGGCTCATTCGGCACCATCAGCTCGATTCAGCTTGAATCGCTTCGATTCAGCTTGTTTCAACTCAATTCGACTTGGTTCAGCCTTATTCGGCTCGATTCGACTCTTTTCTACTCTAGTTTTCTCTATGCAACTCCATTCGACTCCATTCTACTCTATTCTGTTCTACCCTACCCGACTCTAATCTATTCTAATGGATTCGCTTGGGCGCTATTCGACGCGATTCATCACGTTTTGTTTCCATTGGGCTCGATTCGGCTAGAATTGGCTCTATTCAGCTCTATTCTGCACTATTTCACTCTATTCGACTCTACTCTTCTCTGCTCTACCGTACTGTGCTATCTTCTCTTCCTTCTATTATGTACTGTTCTATTCTATTCTGTTCTACCCTCCCAGCCGCTCCCCTCCCCTTCTCTAATCTTTGATTCTGTTCGAGTCATCGCATTTTCACGCCATTCCACCCGATTAGGCTTGAATCAGATCAATTCGCTTCGAGTCGGTTCGATTGGGCTCCATTTTGCTCCATTCAGCTCCAATGGCATCGATTCTACTGGATTCTGCTCGATTAGGCCTTCTTTGGCCCTATTCGGCCCAACTATGCTCTATTCGACTCTTTTCTACCCTATTCGTCTCTAGTCGGCTCCGTTCTAATCCATTCCACACCCTTCTGCACTATTCTCCTCTATTCTCGTCTACCCTTCCCTACCCTAATCTATTCGAATGGATTCGATTTGACCCGATTCGAAGCGATTCAACGCGATTCATCTTGTTTTGTCTCCATTCGGCTATGTTCTGCACTATCTGACTCTTTTCTACTCTATTCTATTCTGCTGGATTCTTTCTCTTCTGTTCTGTTCTCTCCTATTCTGTTGGACTCTGTTCTATCCTACCCTACCCAACCCTACTGCACCCCACCCAAACCCACCCTACTTGAATCTATTTGATTCAATTCGATTCACTTCGACGCGATTGGACAGGATTTGACGGGATTCGACAAGGTCCGAAGGCATTTGACGGGATTCAAAGAGATTAGGCGAGATTCCATACGATTCGACGTGATTCAGCAGAATTCTAGGAGATTGGACGCAATTCGAAGTTATTGGACGTGATGGGGCGTGATTCGTCGTGATTCGACGACATTCGATGCAATCCGATGCGATCCGAAGCGATTCGACCCGGTCCGACACAAAACGATGTGATTTGATGCGATTCGACGTGATTCGATGTGATTCGACGCTATTCAGTGACAGTCGGCGTGATTCTGCTTGATTCAGCTCGATTAGGTGCGAATCGGCTCTATATGGCTCCTTTACGTCTCTATTCGGCTCCATTCAGCTCTGTTTTCTCTATTCGTCTCTATTTGGCCTATTCGTCTCTAATCGACTCTATTCGAGTCTATTCGACCCTACTCTTTTCTACTCTATTCTATTCCTTCTATTCTGTTCTAATCTCTTCTAGTCTACTCTACTCTATTCTATTCCACCCTCCTCTCCCCTTCTCCAATCTAGACGTTTGGATTGCATTGGATGCATTGAACGGGATTCGACGTGATTAAGCTTGAATCAGCTCGATTCTATTCCATTTGGCTCTATTCGGTTCGTTTGGCTTGAATTGCTTCGATTCTGCTCAATTCCGCCTCTTTCGGCCCTATTCTGCTCTATTCGACTCTTCTCTACTCTTTTTGTCTCTATTTGACTCCATTCTACTCCATTCCATTTATTCCACACCATTCTACACTATTCTGCTCTACTCTAGCCTACACCACTCTAATTTACTTGAATCGATTAGACGTGATTCCTCTCATTTCGACTCCATTCGGCTCTACTCAGCTGTATTCGAGTCTACCCTATTATACACTAGCCTACTCTATCGTACTCTAGTCTACTCTTCTTTATTTTCTTTATTCTTCCTATTCTGTTCTGTTCTAGTCTACTCTATTCTACCCTACCCTATGCTACCCAACTCTACTCTATTCTAATCCGTTGGATTGGATTGGATTCAACCCATTTGGACACGATTCGGCTCAGTTTGGCTCTATTTAGCTCCGTTCGAATCTATTCTACTCTACTCTGTTTCCCTCTATGCTACTCTAGCCTACTGTTTTCTGTATTCGTTCTGTATTGTTCTGTTCTCTTCTATTCTCTTCTGTTTTATTCTATGCTACTCTACTCTATTCCACCCTGCCATACCCGAACCTCCCCTACTCTAAGCTGTTCAATTCGATTCCATGAATTTGGACACGATTCAGGTCGAATTGGTTCGATTCATGTCCATTCGGCTCCATTTGGCTCGAAGGGTGTCGATTCAACTGGATTAGGCTCAGTTCGGCTCCATTAGGCTCGATTTACTGGATTTGGCTCAATTCAGCTCGATTGGGCCCTCTTCGGCCCTCTTCAGCACTATTCGGCTCTATTCGGCTCTTTTCTGCTCCTTTCGACTCCATTCGATTGCGCTGCACAGCATTCTACTCCACTCAACACTATTTTACTCTACCCTACCCTAATTGACTGGAATTGGTTCGAGGGGATTCAACGCGATTTGCCTTGTTTCTTCTCCATTTGGCTCGCTTAGACTCTATTCGACTCTGTTCTACTCTACACTATTCTGCTCTGCTCTAACCTTTTGGACTCGATTCTCTTGTATTCTTTTTATTCTCTTTTACTGTGTTCAATTCTCTTCTACTCTATTTTAACCAACCCTACTCTAATCTATTCCACTGGATTCGATTCCACGCATTTCGATGCGATTCGGCTCCAATCGGCTCCGTTGCACTCCATTCATCCCTCTTGGGCTCTAATCGGTTCGATTCAGTTCTAATCGGCTCCATTTCGCCCTGGTCAATTCTATTCAGCTTGAATAGGCTCTATTCAACTCTATATGGCTCTATGAGTCTACTCAACTCTATTATGTCTTTTCAACGCCATTCTACACCATTCTACTCCATCCGACTGTATTCTTCTCTATTCTATTGTCTTGTACTCTACCCTTGTCTAGTCTATTCTAATCGATTTGATTGGATTGGACTTGAATGGATGGGATTCAATGCAATTCAACGGGATTCGACGCGATCCAGCATGATTCCGCGGGATTCGGCGCCATTCATCTTGATGTCTATCACGTTGGGTCTTTTGGGCTCTATTTTGCTCTAGTCGGCAATATTCAACTCTATTCTTCTAGACTCTGCACTACTCGACCCTATTCTAGTCTTTCAGTTCTCTTCTATCCTGTTCTGTTCTACTGCATTTTGGTCTATCCTACCCTACTCTAACTTAGCCTACTGCAATCTGTTCTATTCTATTCAACAGACTTGAACGGGATTCGACCTGATTCAGGTCCTATCGGCTCGAATCAGCTCCTTTTTGTGCGAATTCAACTCGATTCGGTTGGACTTGGCCCTTTTCCTCTCTATTCAGCTCATTTCGGCAGGATTTGACTCTATTTGACCCTAGTCTACTCTTCTCTATTCTTTCTGGTCTATTCTAATCTATTCTTTTCTACCCTCCCCTCCCCTCATCTTACCTGCCCTACACTAAACTATTGGATTGGATTCGACACTTTTCAACGCGATTCGACATGATTCTTCTCGATTCACCTTGAATTTGGTGGATTCGGCTGCATTCAGCTCTCTTTGGCTCTATTCAACTCTATTGGACTCTATTCTACTGTACTCGTCTCTACTTCATTCTATTCGATTCTTTCTCTTGTGTTCTGTTCTGTTCTAGTCTAACCCCTCCTACTCTACCCTCCTCTACTCTAATCGATTCGATCCGATTCAATGCCTTTCAAGGCGATTCCATGGGATTAGGCTTGAATTGGCTTGATTTCGCTCGAATCGGGTCAATTTGGCTCGATTCTGCTCGATTCAGCATCATTAGGCTCGATCCAAACGTATCCGGCCCTGTTCAGCTCTATTCAACTCTTTTCTACTTTATTCGTCTCTATTTGGCTCCATTCGACTCCATTCCACACCATTCTACTCTGTTCGACTCCATTCTACACTATTCTATTCTCTTCTCCCCCACCCTACTCTCCTCTAATCTATTCGATTCATGGAGATTTGTCTCATTTCCTCTCCATTCGACTCGATTCAGCTCGAATTGGATCTATTCATCTCTATTCTGCACTACTCGACTCTGACTATTCTACTCTACTCCACTCTACTCCATTCTACTCTTTGTATTCTCTTCTCTTCTACTCTATGCTTCTCTAGTCTATTCCTCTGTGCCCTACCCTATTGAATCCCAGCCTAACCTACACTACTCTAAGCTGTTCTATTGAATTCGATTGCATTCGATTCGACCCGATTGGACACAATTGGACGGGATTCGGTGAGATTTCATGAGATTCAATGGGTTTTGGTGGGATTGGATGGACTTCGACGAGATTCGATGCAATAGGATGTGATTAGGTGCGATTTGGCTCGATCTAGCTTGGCTCATTTTCTGTGTCTCTATTTGGCTCATTCCAGCTCCATTCGGCTCCATTCAGCTCGAATCTGGTCGATTTGACTTGATCGGGCTCGACTGGGCTCGATTGGGCTCCACTCAGCCCTATATGTCCCTATTCGGTGCTATTCCGCTCTATTCAACTCTTTTCTAGTCTATTCATCTCGGTTTGACTGCATTTGACTCCATTCCACACCATTCTACGCTCTTCTATTCGACAGAACCCTATCCCGCCCTAGTCTTTCCTCATCTAGTCTGTTCTTTTCGATTCTGTTGTATTGGATTCTCGTTTTCTCTTTTCTCTATTCCTTCCTATGCTACTCTACCATACCCTACATGAAACTAAGCTATCCTGACTTATCCTCTTCTATTCTATTGGATTCTGTTTTCTCTGTTCTACCGTATGCTACCCTACCTTATGACACCCTACTGGACCATACCCTACTCCATAAAAAAAGGGGTACTCAAGAAGGGTACTAGTTTGGAAAAGGGACTACCTAAGGCAAGGGGACTAGTTCAGGCTACTAGTTAGGGCCACTGTACTAGTTAAGAGTACTAGTTAATGGACGGGTACTAGTTAAGGCTACTAGGAAGGCAAGGTACAAGTGAAGGCTACTACTTCAGGCAAGCATATTAGTTTAGGCTACTAGTTGATGCAAGGGTACAAGTTCATACTACTAATTAAGGCCAGGGTACTAGTTAAGGCAACTGGCCAAGGCAAGGGTAGTAGCTATGGGTAGCGATAAGGCCAGGGTACTAGTTAAGAGTACTAGTTAAAGCCAGGGTACTAGTTGAGGCAAGGGTCCTAGTGACGGCCAGGGTACTAGTTAAGCCTGGGCTACTAGTCCATTCAAGGCTACTACTTCAGGGTACTAGTTAAGGTTTGGCTACTAGTTAAGAGGACTAGTAAGGCAAGGGTAGACGTTAAGACTGTTCCTTAAGGCAAGGCGACTCGTTAAGGGTACTATTTACCACAAGGCTTCTAGTTCAGAATACTAGTTAGGGCCACTGTACTAGTTCAGAGTACTAGTTAAGGCTACTAGTAAGGCAAGGAACGAGTTTAGGCCACTACTTCAGGCAAGAGTACTAGTGTTGTCTACTAGTCGATGCAAGGGTACATGTTAATACTACTGGCTAAGTCCAGGGTGCTAGTTAAGGCAACTGGTTAAGGCAAGGGTAGTAGATATGGGTACTGATAAGGCCAGGCTACTAGTTAAGACTACTAGTTAATGCAAGGGTACTAGTTAAGGGGACTTGTTGAGGCAAGGGTAGCCATTAAGACTATTCCTTAAGGCAAGGCTCCTGGTTAAGGGTACTCGTTAGGACAAGGCTACCAGTTCAGGATACTAGTTAGGGGCACTGTACTAGTTAAGAGTACTAGTAAAGGCACGGGTGCTAGTTAAGGCTGCTAGTTAAGGCAAGGTACAAATTCAGGCCACTGCTTAAGGCAAGAGTCCTAGTTAAGGCTACTAGTTGATGCAAGAATACAAGTGAATACTACTAGTTAAGGCCAGGGTACTAGTTAAGGCAACGGGTTACGGCAAGGCTAGTAGTTCTGGGTACTGATACGGCCAGGGTACTAGTTCAGGCTACTAGTGAATGCGAGGGTACTAGTTAAGGGTACTAGTTAAGGCTGCCAGTGAAGGCCAGGGTCTGAGTTAAGGCTACTGGAGAAGGCCAGGGTACTAGTGAAGGCAAGGGTACTAGTTAAGGGTACTAGTTAAGAGAAGGCTACGAGTTCAGGATATGAGTTAGGGGCACTGTACTAGTTAAGAGTACTAGCCAAGGCACGAGTACTAGTTCAGGCCACTACTTAAGGCAAGAGTCCTAGTTAAGGCTACTAGTTGATGCAAGAATACAAGTGAATACTACTAGTTAAGGCCAGGGTACTACTTAAGGCAACTGGTTACGGCAAGGGTAGTATTTCTGGGTACTGATACGGCCAGAGTACTAGTTCAGACTACTAGTGAATGCAAGGGTACTAGTTAAGCGTACTACTTAAGGCTGCCTGTGAAGGCCAGGGTCTGAGTTAAGGCTCCTGGAGAAGGCCAGGGTACCAGTGAAGGCAAGGCTACTAGTTAAGGGTACTAGTTAAGAGAAGGCTACTAGTTCAGGATACGAGTTAGGGGCACTGTACTAGTTAAGAGTACTAGCTAAGGCACGAGTACTAGTTCAGGCCACTACTTAAGGCAAGAGTACTAGTTAAGGCTACTCTTTGATGCAAGTTTACAAGTTGAGACTTCTAGTTAAGGCCAGGGTCCTAGTTAAGGCAACTGGTTAAGGCAAGGCTACTAGTTAAGGCAAGGCTACTAGTTCGGGGTAGTAGTGAAGGCTTGGCTACTAGTTAAGGGTACTAGGAAGGCAAGGGCAGATGTTAAGACTATTACTTAAAGCAAGGCTACTAGTTCCGAGTACTAATTCAGACAAGGCTACTAGTTCAGGCTATTCGTTATGGCCGCTGTACTAGTTAAGGCACAGGTACTAGTTAAGGATACTAGTTAAGGCAAGGTCCAAGTGAAGGCTACTACTTAAGGCAAGACGACTAGTTTAGGCTACCAGTGGATTCAAGGGTACAAGTTCATACTACTAGTTAAGACCAGGGTACCAGTTAAGGCAGCTGGTTAAGGCCAGGGTAGGACTTATGGGGACTGAGAAGGTCAGGTACTAGTTAAGACAACTAGTTCATGTGAGGGTACTAGTGAAGGGTACTAGTTGAGGCAAGGCTACTAGTGAAGGCCAGGGTACTAGTGAAGGCTACTGGTGAAGGCCAGGGTCCTAGTTAAGGCAGGGCTACTAGTTCAGGGTACTGGTAAGGCAAGGGCAGACATTAAGACTATTACTTAAGGCAAGGCTACTAGTTAAGGGTACTAGTTCAGACAAGGCTACTAGTTCAGGATACTAGTTAAGGCAAGGGGACTAGTTCAGATTCAGAATTTAGGGGACTTGTCAGGGCAAGGGTACTCTTCAAGGCTAGTTGTCTAGCCTACTGATCTATACCACTAGTCTGACTAGTCCAGCTGTCTTGTCTAGGCTACTAGTCTAGACTTCTCTGGTCTACTCTACTCTAGTCTACTTTCGTCTACCCTAGTCTACCCTAGCAAAAACCACCCTACCCTAACCTTTTCGAATCTATTCAATTGGATTCGATTCAAAGCATTTCAATGTGATTGGACGCGATGAGGCTTGAATCGGCTCATTCGGCACCATCAGCTCGATTCAGCTTGAATCGCTTCGATTCAGCTTGTTTCAACTCAATTCGACTTGGTTCAGCCTTATTCGGCTCGATTCGACTCTTTTCTACTCTAGTTTTCTCTATGCAACTCCATTCGACTCCATTCTACTCTATTCTGTTCTACCCTACCCGACTCTAATCTATTCTAATGGATTCGCTTGGGCGCTATTCGACGCGATTCATCACGTTTTGTTTCCATTGGGCTCGATTCGGCTAGAATTGGCTCTATTCAGCTCTATTCTGCACTATTTCACTCTATTCGACTCTACTCTTCTCTGCTCTACCGTACTGTGCTATCTTCTCTTCCTTCTATTATGTACTGTTCTATTCTATTCTGTTCTACCCTCCCAGCCGCTCCCCTCCCCTTCTCTAATCTTTGATTCTGTTCGAGTCATCGCATTTTCACGCCATTCCACCCGATTAGGCTTGAATCAGATCAATTCGCTTCGAGTCGGTTCGATTGGGCTCCATTTTGCTCCATTCAGCTCCAATGGCATCGATTCTGCTGGATTCTGCTCGATTAGGCCTTCTTTGGCCCTATTCGGCCCAACTATGCTCTATTCGACTCTTTTCTACCCTATTCGTCTCTAGTCGGCTCCGTTCTAATCCATTCCACACCCTTCTGCACTATTCTCCTCTATTCTCGTCTACCCTTCCCTACCCTAATCGATTCGAATGGATTCGATTTGACCCGATTCGAAGCGATTCAACGCGATTCATCTTGTTTTGTCTCCATTCGGCTATGTTCTGCACTATCTGACTCTTTTCTACTCTATTCTATTCTGCTGGATTCTTTCTCTTCTGTTCTGTTCTCTCCTATTCTGTTGGACTCTGTTCTATCCTACCCTACCCAACCCTACTGCACCCCACCCAAACCCACCCTACTTGAATCTATTTGATTCAATTCGATTCACTTCGACGCGATTGGACAGGATTTGACGGGATTCGACAAGGTCCGAAGGCATTTGACGGGATTCAAAGAGATTAGGCGAGATTCCATACGATTCGACGTGATTCAGCAGAATTCTAGGAGATTGGACGCAATTCGAAGTTATTGGACGTGATGGGGCGTGATTCGTCGTGATTCGACGACATTCGATGCAATCCGATGCGATCCGAAGCGATTCGACCCGGTCCGACACAAAACGATGTGATTTGATGCGATTCGACGTGATTCGATGTGATTCGACGCTATTCAGTGACAGTCGGCGTGATTCTGCTTGATTCAGCTCGATTAGGTGCGAATCGGCTCTATATGGCTCCTTTACGTCTCTATTCGGCTCCATTCAGCTCTGTTTTCTCTATTCGTCTCTATTTGGCCTATTCGTCTCTAATCGACTCTATTCGAGTCTATTCGACCCTACTCTTTTCTACTCTATTCTATTCCTTCTATTCTGTTCTAATCTCTTCTAGTCTACTCTACTCTATTCTATTCCACCCTCCTCTCCCCTTCTCCAATCTAGACGTTTGGATTGCATTGGATGCATTGAACGGGATTCGACGTGATTAAGCTTGAATCAGCTCGATTCTATTCCATTTGGCTCTATTCGGTTCGTTTGGCTTGAATTGCTTCGATTCTGCTCAATTCCGCCTCTTTCGGCCCTATTCTGCTCTATTCGACTCTTCTCTACTCTTTTTGTCTCTATTTGACTCCATTCTACTCCATTCCATTTATTCCACACCATTCTACACTATTCTGCTCTACTCTAGCCTACACCACTCTAATTTACTTGAATCGATTAGACGTGATTCCTCTCATTTCGACTCCATTCGGCTCTACTCAGCTGTATTCGAGTCTACCCTATTATACACTAGCCTACTCTATCGTACTCTAGTCTACTCTTCTTTATTTTCTTTATTCTTCCTATTCTGTTCTGTTCTAGTCTATTCTACCCTACCCTATGCTACCCAACTCTACTCTATTCTAATCCGTTGGATTGGATTGGATTCAACCCATTTGGACACGATTCGGCTCAGTTTGGCTCTATTTAGCTCCGTTCGAATCTATTCTACTCTACTCTGTTTCCCTCTACGCTACTCTAGCCTACTGTTTTCTGTATTCGTTCTGTATTGTTCTGTTCTCTTCTATTCTCTTCTGTTTTATTCTATGCTACTCTACTCTATTCCACCCTGCCATACCCGAACCTCCCCTACTCTAAGCTGTTCAATTCGATTCCATGAATTTGGACACGATTCAGGTCGAATTGGTTCGATTCATGTCCATTCAGCTCCATTTGGCTCGAAGGGTGTCGATTCAACTGGATTAGGCTCAATTCGGCTCCATTAGGCTCGATTTACTGGATTTGGCTCAATTCAGCTCGATTGGGCCCTCTTCGGCCCTCTTCAGCACTATTCGGCTCTATTCGGCTCTTTTCTGCTCCTTTCGACTCCATTCGATTGCGCTGCACAGCATTCTACTCCACTCAACACTATTTTACTCTACCCTACCCTAATTGACTGGAATTGGTTCGAGGGGATTCAACGCGATTTGCCTTGTTTCTTCTCCATTTGGCTCGCTTAGACTCTATTCGACTCTGTTCTACTCTACACTATTCTGCTCTGCTCTAACCTTTTGGACTCGATTCTCTTGTATTCTTTTTATTCTCTTTTACTGTGTTCAATTCTCTTCTACTCTATTTTAACCAACCCTACTCTAATCTATTCCACTGGATTCGATTCCACGCATTTCGATGCGATTCGGCTCCAATCGGCTCCGTTGCACTCCATTCATCCCTCTTGGGCTCTAATCGGTTCGATTCAGTTCTAATCGGCTCCATTTCGCCCTGGTCAATTCTATTCAGCTTGAATAGGCTCTATTCAACTCTATATGGCTCTATGAGTCTACTCAACTCTATTATGTCTTTTCAACGCCATTCTACACCATTCTACTCCATCCGACTGTATTCTTCTCTATTCTATTGTCTTGTACTCTACCCTTGTCTAGTCTATTCTAATCGATTCGATTGGATTGGACTTGAATGGATGGGATTCAATGCAACTCAACGGGATTCGACGCGATCCAGCATGATTCCGCGGGATTCGGCGCCATTCATCTTGATGTCTATCACGTTGGGTCTTTTGGGCTCTATTTTGCTCTAGTCGGCAATATTCAACTCTATTCTTCTAGACTCTGCACTACTCGACCCTATTCTAGTCTTTCAGTTCTCTTCTATCCTGTTCTGTTCTACTGCATTTTGGTCTATCCTACCCTACTCTAACTTAGCCTACTGCAATCTGTTCTATTCTATTCAACAGACTTGAACGGGATTCGACCTGATTCAGGTCCTATCGGCTCGAATCAGCTCCTTTTCGTGCGAATTCAACTCGATTCGGTTGGACTTGGCCCTTTTCCTCTCTATTCAGCTCATTTCGGCAGGATTTGACTCTATTTGACCCTAGTCTACTCTTCTCTATTCTTTCTGGTCTATTCTAATCTATTCTTTTCTACCCTCCCCTCCCCTCATCTTACCTGCCCTACACTAAACTATTGGATTGGATTCGACACTTTTCAACGCGATTCGACATGATTCTTCTCGATTCACCTTGAATTTGGTGGATTCGGCTGCATTCAGCTCTCTTTGGCTCTATTCAACTCTATTGGACTCTATTCTACTGTACTCGTCTCTACTTCATTCTATTCGATTCTTTCTCTTGTGTTCTGTTCTGTTCTAGTCTAACCCCTCCTACTCTACCCTCCTCTACTCTAATCGATTCGATCCGATTCAATGCCTTTCAAGGCGATTCCATGGGATTAGGCTTGAATTGGCTTGATTTCGCTCGAATCGGGTCAATTTGGCTCGATTCTGCTCGATTCAGCATCATTAGGCTCGATCCAAACGTATCCGGCCCTGTTCAGCTCTATTCAACTCTTTTCTACTTTATTCGTCTCTATTTGGCTCCATTCGACTCCATTCCACACCATTCTACTCTGTTCGACTCCATTCTACACTATTCTATTCTCTTCTCCCCCACCCTACTCTCCTCTAATCTATTCGATTCATGGAGATTTGTCTCATTTCCTCTCCATTCGACTCGATTCAGCTCGAATTGGATCTATTCATCTCTATTCTGCACTACTCGACTCTGACTATTCTACTCTACTCCACTCTACTCCATTCTACTCTTTGTATTCTCTTCTCTTCTACTCTATGCTTCTCTAGTCTATTCCTCTGTGCCCTACCCTATTGAATCCCAGCCTGACCTACGCTACTCTAAGCTGTTCTATTGAATTCGATTGCATTCGATGCGACCCGATTGGACACAATTGGACGGGATTCGGTGAGATTTCATGAGATTCAATGGGTTTTGGTGGGATTGGATGGACTTCGACGAGATTCGATGCAATAGGATGTGATTAGGTGCGATTTGGCTCGATCTAGCTTGGCTCATTTTCTGTGTCTCTATTTGGCTCATTCCAGCTCCATTCGGCTCCAGTCAGCTCGAATCTGGTCGATTTGACTTGATCGGGCTCGACTGGGCTCGATTGGGCTCCACTCAGCCCTATATGTCCCTATTCAGTGCTATTCCGCTCTATTCAACTCTTTTCTAGTCTATTCATCTCGGTTTGACTGCATTTGACTCCATTCCACACCATTCTACGCTCTTCTATTCGACAGAACCCTATCCCGCCCTAGTCTTTCCTCATCTAGTCTCTTCTTTTCGATTCTGTTGTATTGGATTCTCGTTTTCTCTTTTCTCTATTCCTTCCTATGCTACTCTACCATACCCTACACGAAACTAAGCTATCCTGACTTATCCTCTTCTATTCTATTGGATTCTGTTTTCTCTGTTCTACCGTATGCTACCCTACCTTATGACACCCTACTGGACCATACCCTACTCCATAAAAAAAGGGGTACTCAAGAAGGGTACTAGTTTGGAAAAGGGACTACCTAAGGCAAGGGGACTAGTTCAGGCTACTAGTTAGGGCCACTGTACTAGTTAAGAGTACTAGTTAATGGACGGGTACTAGTTAAGGCTACTAGGAAGGCAAGGTACAAGTGAAGGCTACTACTTCAGGCAAGCATATTAGTTTAGGCTACTAGTTGATGCAAGGGTACAAGTTCATACTACTAATTAAGGCCAGGGTACTAGTTAAGGCAACTGGCCAAGGCAAGGGTAGTAGCTATGGGTAGCGATAAGGCCAGGGTACTAGTTAAGAGTACTAGTTAAAGCCAGGGTACTAGTTGAGGCAAGGGTCCTAGTGACGGCCAGGGTACTAGTTAAGCCTGGGCTACTAGTCCATTCAAGGCTACTACTTCAGGGTACTAGTTAAGGTTTGGCTACTAGTTAAGAGGACTAGTAAGGCAAGGGTAGACGTTAAGACTGTTCCTTAAGGCAAGGCGACTCGTTAAGGGTACTATTTACCACAAGGCTTCTAGTTCAGAATACTAGTTAGGGCCACTGTACTAGTTCAGAGTACTAGTTAAGGCTACTAGTAAGGCAAGGAACGAGTTTAGGCCACTACTTCAGGCAAGAGTACTAGTGTTGTCTACTAGTCGATGCAAGGGTACATGTTAATACTACTGGCTAAGTCCAGGGTGCTAGTTAAGGCAACTGGTTAAGGCAAGGGTAGTAGATATGGGTACTGATAAGGCCAGGCTACTAGTTAAGACTACTAGTTAATGCAAGGGTACTAGTTAAGGGGACTTGTTGAGGCAAGGGTAGCCATTAAGACTATTCCTTAAGGCAAGGC
This sequence comes from Loxodonta africana, assembly GCF_030014295.1. Classification (NCBI taxonomy): domain Eukaryota; kingdom Metazoa; phylum Chordata; class Mammalia; order Proboscidea; family Elephantidae; genus Loxodonta; species Loxodonta africana. The sequence continues at coordinate 2,996,737 of NC_087351.1, forward strand.
TCCTGGTTAAGGGTACACGTTAGGACAAGGCTACCAGTTCAGGATACTAGTTAGGGGCACTGTACTAGTTAAGAGTACTAGTAAAGGCACGGGTGCTAGTTAAGGCTGCTAGTTAAGGCAAGGTACAAATTCAGGCCACTGCTTAAGGCAAGAGTCCTAGTTAAGGCTACTAGTTGATGCAAGAATACAAGTGAATACTACTAGTTAAGGCCAGGGTACTAGTTAAGGCAACGGGTTACGGCAAGGCTAGTAGTTCTGGGTACTGATACGGCCAGGGTACTAGTTCAGGCTACTAGTGAATGCGAGGGTACTAGTTAAGGGTACTAGTTAAGGCTGCCAGTGAAGGCCAGGGTCTGAGTTAAGGCTACTGGAGAAGGCCAGGGTACTAGTGAAGGCAAGGGTACTAGTTAAGGGTACTAGTTAAGAGAAGGCTACGAGTTCAGGATATGAGTTAGGGGCACTGTACTAGTTAAGAGTACTAGCCAAGGCACGAGTACTAGTTCAGGCCACTACTTAAGGCAAGAGTCCCAGTTAAGGCTACTAGTTGATGCAAGAATACAAGTGAATACTACTAGTTAAGGCCAGGGTACTACTTAAGGCAACTGGTTACGGCAAGGGTAGTAGTTCTGGGTACTGATACGGCCAGGGTACTAGTTCAGACTACTAGTGAATGCGAGGGTACTAGTTAAGGGTACTACTTAAGGCTGCCTGTGAAGGCCAGGGTCTGAGTTAAGGCTACTGGAGAAGGCCAGGGTACCAGTGAAGGCAAGGCTACTAGTTAAGGGTACTAGTTAAGAGAAGGCTACTAGTTCAGGATACGAGTTAGGGGCACTGTACTAGTTAAGAGTACTAGCTAAGGCACGAGTACTAGTTCAGGCCACTACTTAAGGCAAGAGTACTAGTTAAGGCTACTCTTTGATGCAAGTTTACAAGTTGAGACTTCTAGTTAAGGCCAGGGTCCTAGTTAAGGCAACTGGTTAAGGCAAGGCTACTAGTTAAGGCAAGGCTACTAGTTCGGGGTAGTAGTGAAGGCTTGGCTACTAGTTAAGGGTACTAGGAAGGCAAGGGCAGATGTTAAGACTATTACTTAAAGCAAGGCTACTAGTTCCGAGTACTAATTCAGACAAGGCTACTAGTTCAGGCTATTCGTTATGGCCGCTGTACTAGTTAAGGCACAGGTACTAGTTAAGGATACTAGTTAAGGCAAGGTCCAAGTGAAGGCTACTACTTAAGGCAAGACGACTAGTTTAGGCTACCAGTGGATTCAAGGGTACAAGTTCATACTACTAGTTAAGACCAGGGTACCAGTTAAGGCAGCTGGTTAAGGCCAGGGTAGGACTTATGGGGACTGAGAAGGTCAGGTACTAGTTAAGACAACTAGTTCATGTGAGGGTACTAGTGAAGGGTACTAGTTGAGGCAAGGCTACTAGTGAAGGCCAGGGTACTAGTGAAGGCTACTGGTGAAGGCCAGGGTACTAGTTAAGGCAGGGCTACTAGTTCAGGGTACTGGTAAGGCAAGGGCAGACATTAAGACTATTACTTAAGGCAAGGCTACTAGTTAAGGGTACTAGTTCAGACAAGGCTACTAGTTCAGGATACTAGTTAAGGCAAGGGGACTAGTTCAGATTCAGAATTTAGGGTACTTGTCAGGGCAAGGGTACTCTTCAAGGCTAGTTGTCTAGCCTACTGATCTATACCACTAGTCTGACTAGTCCAGCTGTCTTGTCTAGGCTACTACTCTAGACTTCTCTTGTCTACTCTACTCTAGTCTACTTTCGTCTACCCTAGTCTACCCTAGCAAAAACCACCCTACCCTAACCTTTTCGAATCTATTCAATTGGATTCGATTCAAAGCATTTCAATGTGATTGGACGCGATGAGGCTTGAATCGGCTCATTCGGCACCATCAGCTCGATTCAGCTTGAATCGCTTCGATTCAGCTTGTTTCAACTCAATTCGACTTGGTTCAGCCTTATTTGGCTCGATTCGACTCTTTTCTACTCTAGTTTTCTCTATGCAACTCCATTCGACTCCATTCTACTCTATTCTGTTCTACCCTACCCGACTCTAATCTATTCTAATGGATTCGCTTGGGCGCTATTCGACGCGATTCATCACGTTTTGTTTCCATTGGGCTCGATTCGGCTAGAATTGGCTCTATTCAGCTCTATTCTGCACTATTTCACTCTATTCGACTCTACTCTTCTCTGCTCTACCGTACTGTGCTATCTTCTCTTCCTTCTATTATGTACTGTTCTATTCTATTCTGTTCTACCCTCCCAGCCGCTCCCCTCCCCTTCTCTAATCTTTGATTCTGTTCGAGTCATCGCATTTTCACGCCATTCCACCCGATTAGGCTTGAATCAGATCAATTCGCTTCGAGTCGGTTCGATTGGGCTCCATTTTGCTCCATTCAGCTCCAATGGCATCGATTCTGCTGGATTCTGCTCGATTAGGCCTTCTTTGGCCCTATTCGGCCCAACTATGCTCTATTCGACTCTTTTCTACCCTATTCGTCTCTAGTCGGCTCCGTTCTAATCCATTCCACACCCTTCTGCACTATTCTCCTCTATTCTCGTCTACCCTTCCCTACCCTAATCGATTCGAATGGATTCGATTTGACCCGATTCGAAGCGATTCAACGCGATTCATCTTGTTTTGTCTCCATTCGGCTATGTTCTGCACTATCTGACTCTTTTCTACTCTATTCTATTCTGCTGGATTCTTTCTCTTCTGTTCTGTTCTCTCCTATTCTGTTGGACTCTGTTCTATCCTACCCTACCCAACCCTACTGCACCCCACCCAAACCCACCCTACTTGAATCTATTTGATTCAATTCGATTCACTTCGACGCGATTGGACAGGATTTGACGGGATTCGACAAGGTCCGAAGGCATTTGACGGGATTCAAAGAGATTAGGCGAGATTCCATACGATTCGACGTGATTCAGCAGAATTCTAGGAGATTGGACGCAATTCGACGTTATTGGACGTGATGGGGCGTGATTCGTCGTGATTCGACGACATTCGATGCAATCCGATGCGATCCGAAGCGATTCGACCCGGTCCGACACAAAACGATGTGATTTGATGCGATTCGACGTGATTCGATGTGATTCGACGCTATTCAGTGACAGTCGGCGTGATTCTGCTTGATTCAGCTCGATTAGGTGCGAATCGGCTCTATATGGCTCCTTTACGTCTCTATTCGGCTCCATTCAGCTCTGTTTTCTCTATTCGTCTCTATTTGGCCTATTCGTCTCTAATCGACTCTATTCGAGTCTATTCGACCCTACTCTTTTCTACTCTATTCTATTCCTTCTATTCTGTTCTAATCTCTTCTAGTCTACTCTACTCTATTCTATTCCACCCTCCTCTCCCCTTCTCCAATCTAGACGTTTGGATTGCATTGGATGCATTGAACGGGATTCGACGTGATTAAGCTTGAATCAGCTCGATTCTATTCCATTTGGCTCTATTCGGTTCGTTTGGCTTGAATTGCTTCGATTCTGCTCAATTCCGCCTCTTTCGGCCCTATTCTGCTCTATTCGACTCTTCTCTACTCTTTTTGTCTCTATTTGACTCCATTCTACTCCATTCTATTTATTCCACACCATTCTACACTATTCTGCTCTACTCTAGCCTACACCACTCTAATTTACTCGAATCGATTAGACGTGATTCCTCTCATTTCGACTCCATTCGGCTCTACTCAGCTGTATTCGAGTCTACCCTATTATACACTAGCCTACTCTATCGTACTCTAGTCTACTCTTCTTTATTTTCTTTATTCTTCCTATTCTGTTCTGTTCTAGTCTACTCTATTCTACCCTACCCTATGCTACCCAACTCTACTCTATTCTAATCCGTTGGATTGGATTGGATTCAACCCATTTAGACACGATTCGGCTCAGTTTGGCTCTATTTAGCTCCGTTCGAATCTATTCTACTCTACTCTGTTTCCCTCTACGCTAATCTAGCCTACTGTTTTCTGTATTCGTTCTGTATTGTTCTGTTCTCTTCTATTCTCTTCTGTTTTATTCTATGCTACTCTACTCTATTCCACCCTGCCATACCCGAACCTCCCCTACTCTAAGCTGTTCAATTCGATTCCATGAATTTGGACACGATTCAGGTCGAATTGGTTCGATTCATGTCCATTCGGCTCCATTTGGCTCGAAGGGTGTCGATTCAACTGGATTAGGCTCAATTCGGCTCCATTAGGCTCGATTTACTGGATTTGGCTCAATTCAGCTCGATTGGGCCCTCTTCGGCCCTCTTCAGCACTATTCGGCTCTATTCGGCTCTTTTCTACTCCTTTCGACTCCATTCGATTGCGCTGCACAGCATTCTACTCCACTCAACACTATTTTACTCTACCCTACCCTAATTGACTGGAATTGGTTCGAGGGGATTCAACGCGATTTGCCTTGTTTCTTCTCCATTTGGCTCGCTTAGACTCTATTCGACTCTGTTCTACTCTACACTATTCTGCTCTGCTCTAACCTTTTGGACTCGATTCTCTTGTATTCTTTTTATTCTCTTTTACTGTGTTCAATTCTCTTCTACTCTATTTTAACCAACCCTACTCTAATCTATTCCACTGGATTCGATTCCACGCATTTCGATGCGATTCGGCTCCAATCGGCTCCGTTGCACTCCATTCATCCCTCTTGGGCTCTAATCGGTTCGATTCAGTTCTAATCGGCTCCATTTCGCCCTGGTCAATTCTATTCAGCTTGAATAGGCTCTATTCAACTCTATATGGCTCTATGAGTCTACTCAACTCTATTATGTCTTTTCAACGCCATTCTACACCATTCTACTCCATCCGACTGTATTCTTCTCTATTCTATTGTCTTGTACTCTACCCTTGTCTAGTCTATTCTAATCGATTCGATTGGATTGGACTTGAATGGATGGGATTCAATGCAATTCAACGGGATTCGACGCGATCCAGCATGATTCCGCGGGATTCGGCGCCATTCATCTTGATGTCTATCACGTTGGGTCTTTTGGGCTCTATTTTGCTCTAGTCGGCAATATTCAACTCTATTCTTCTAGACTCTGCACTACTCGACCCTATTCTAGTCTTTCAGTTCTCTTCTATCCTGTTCTGTTCTACTGCATTTTGGTCTATCCTACCCTACTCTAACTTAGCCTACTGCAATCTGTTCTATTCTATTCAACAGACTTGAACGGGATTCGACCTGATTCAGGTCCTATCGGCTCGAATCAGCTCCTTTTTGTGCGAATTCAACTCGATTCGGTTGGACTTGGCCCTTTTCCTCTCTATTCAGCTCATTTCGGCAGGATTTGACTCTATTTGACCCTAGTCTACTCTTCTCTATTCTTTCTGGTCTATTCTAATCTATTCTTTTCTACCCTCCCCTCCCCTCATCTTACCTGCCCTACACTAAACTATTGGATTGGATTCGACACTTTTCAACGCGATTCGACATGATTCTTCTCGATTCACCTTGAATTTGGTGGATTCGGCTGCATTCAGCTCTCTTTGGCTCTATTCAACTCTATTGGACTCTATTCTACTGTACTCGTCTCTACTTCATTCTATTCGATTCTTTCTCTTGTGTTGTGTTCTGTTCTAGTCTAACCCCTCCTACTCTACCCTCCTCTACTCTAATCGATTCGATCCGATTCAATGCCTTTCAAGGCGATTCCATGGGATTAGGCTTGAATTGGCTTGATTTCGCTCGAATCGGGTCAATTTGGCTCGATTCTGCTCGATTCAGCATCATTAGGCTCGATCCAAACGTATCCGGCCCTGTTCAGCTCTATTCAACTCTTTTCTACTTTATTCGTCTCTATTTGGCTCCATTCGACTCCATTCCACACCATTCTACTCTGTTCGACTCCATTCTACACTATTCTATTCTCTTCTCCCCCACCCTACTCTCCTCTAATCTATTCGATTCATGGAGATTTGTCTCATTTCCTCTCCATTCGACTCGATTCAGCTCGAATTGGATCTATTCATCTCTATTCTGCACTACTCGACTCTGACTATTCTACTCTACTCCACTCTACTCCATTCTACTCTTTGTATTCTCTTCTCTTCTACTCTATGCTTCTCTAGTCTATTCCTCTGTGCCCTACCCTATTGAATCCCAGCCTGACCTACGCTACTCTAAGCTGTTCTATTGAATTCGATTGCATTCGATGCGACCCGATTGGACACAATTGGACGGGATTCGGTGAGATTTCATGAGATTCAATGGGTTTTGGTGGGATTGGATGGACTTCGACGAGATTCGATGCAATAGGATGTGATTAGGTGCGATTTGGCTCGATCTAGCTTGGCTCATTTTCTGTGTCTCTATTTGGCTCATTCCAGCTCCATTCGGCTCCAGTCAGCTCGAATCTGGTCGATTTGACTTGATCGGGCTCGACTGGGCTCGATTGGGCTCCACTCAGCCCTATATGTCCCTATTCAGTGCTATTCCGCTCTATTCAACTCTTTTCTAGTCTATTCATCTCGGTTTGACTGCATTTGACTCCATTCCACACCATTCTACGCTCTTCTATTCGACAGAACCCTATCCCGCCCTAGTCTTTCCTCATCTAGTCTCTTCTTTTCGATTCTGTTGTATTGGATTCTCGTTTTCTCTTTTCTCTATTCCTTCCTATGCTACTCTACCATACCCTACACGAAACTAAGCTATCCTGACTTATCCTCTTCTATTCTATTGGATTCTGTTTTCTCTGTTCTACCGTATGCTACCCTACCTTATGACACCCTACTGGACCATACCCTACTCCATAAAAAAAGGGGTACTCAAGAAGGGTACTAGTTTGGAAAAGGGACTACCTAAGGCAAGGGGACTAGTTCAGGCTACTAGTTAGGGCCACTGTACTAGTTAAGAGTACTAGTTAATGGACGGGTACTAGTTAAGGCTACTAGGAAGGCAAGGTACAAGTGAAGGCTACTACTTCAGGCAAGCATATTAGTTTAGGCTACTAGTTGATGCAAGGGTACAAGTTCATACTACTAATTAAGGCCAGGGTACTAGTTAAGGCAACTGGCCAAGGCAAGGGTAGTAGCTATGGGTAGCGATAAGGCCAGGGTACTAGTTAAGAGTACTAGTTAAAGCCAGGGTACTAGTTGAGGCAAGGGTCCTAGTGACGGCCAGGGTACTAGTTAAGCCTGGGCTACTAGTCCATTCAAGGCTACTACTTCAGGGTACTAGTTAAGGTTTGGCTACTAGTTAAGAGGACTAGTAAGGCAAGGGTAGACGTTAAGACTGTTCCTTAAGGCAAGGCGACTCGTTAAGGGTACTATTTACCACAAGGCTTCTAGTTCAGAATACTAGTTAGGGCCACTGTACTAGTTCAGAGTACTAGTTAAGGCTACTAGTAAGGCAAGGAACGAGTTTAGGCCACTACTTCAGGCAAGAGTACTAGTGTTGTCTACTAGTCGATGCAAGGGTACATGTTAATACTACTGGCTAAGTCCAGGGTGCTAGTTAAGGCAACTGGTTAAGGCAAGGGTAGTAGTTCTGGGTACTGATAAGGCCAGGCTACTAGTTAAGACTACTAGTTAATGCAAGGGTACTAGTTAAGGGGACTTGTTGAGGCAAGGGTAGCCATTAAGACTATTCCTTAAGGCAAGGCTCCTGGTTAAGGGTACACGTTAGGACAAGGCTACCAGTTCAGGATACTAGTTAGGGGCACTGTACTAGTTAAGAGTACTAGTAAAGGCACGGGTGCTAGTTAAGGCTGCTAGTTAAGGCAAGGTACAAATTCAGGCCACCGCTTAAGGCAAGAGTCCTAGTTAAGGCTACTAGTTGATGCAAGAATACAAGTGAATACTACTAGTTAAGGCCAGGGTACTAGTTAAGGCAACGGGTTACGGCAAGGCTAGTAGTTCTGGGTACTGATACGGCCAGGGTACTAGTTCAGGCTACTAGTGAATGCGAGGGTACTAGTTAAGGGTACTAGTTAAGGCTGCCAGTGAAGGCCAGGGTCTGAGTTAAGGCTACTGGAGAAGGCCAGGGTACTAGTGAAGGCAAGGGTACTAGTTAAGGGTACTAGTTAAGAGAAGGCTATGAGTTCAGGATATGAGTTAGGGGCACTGTACTAGTTAAGAGTACTAGCCAAGGCACGAGTACTAGTTCAGGCCACTACTTAAGGCAAGAGTCCCAGTTAAGGCTACTAGTTGATGCAAGAATACAAGTGAATACTACTAGTTAAGGCCAGGGTACTACTTAAGGCAACTGGTTACGGCAAGGGTAGTAGTTCTGGGTACTGATACGGCCAGGGTACTAGTTCAGACTACTAGTGAATGCGAGGGTACTAGTTAAGGGTACTACTTAAGGCTGCCTGTGAAGGCCAGGGTCTGAGTTAAGGCTACTGGAGAAGGCCAGGGTACCAGTGAAGGCAAGGCTACTAGTTAAGGGTACTAGTTAAGAGAAGGCTACTAGTTCAGGATACGAGTTAGGGGCACTGTACTAGTTAAGAGTACTAGCTAAGGCACGAGTACTAGTTCAGGCCACTACTTAAGGCAAGAGTACTAGTTAAGGCTACTCTTTGATGCAAGTTTACAAGTTGAGACTTCTAGTTAAGGCCAGGGTCCTAGTTAAGGCAACTGGTTAAGGCAAGGCTACTAGTTAAGGCAAGGCTACTAGTTCGGGGTAGTAGTGAAGGCTTGGCTACTAGTTAAGGGTACTAGGAAGGCAAGGGCAGATGTTAAGACTATTACTTAAAGCAAGGCTACTAGTTCCGAGTACTAATTCAGACAAGGCTACTAGTTCAGGCTATTCGTTATGGCCGCTGTACTAGTTAAGGCACAGGTACTAGTTAAGGATACTAGTTAAGGCAAGGTCCAAGTGAAGGCTACTACTTAAGGCAAGACGACTAGTTTAGGCTACCAGTGGATTCAAGGGTACAAGTTCATACTACTAGTTAAGACCAGGGTACCAGTTAAGGCAGCTGGTTAAGGCCAGGGTAGGACTTATGGGGACTGAGAAGGTCAGGTACTAGTTAAGACAACTAGTTCATGTGAGGGTACTAGTGAAGGGTACTAGTTGAGGCAAGGCTACTAGTGAAGGCCAGGGTACTAGTGAAGGCTACTGGTGAAGGCCAGGGTACTAGTTAAGGCAGGGCTACTAGTTCAGGGTACTGGTAAGGCAAGGGCAGACATTAAGACTATTACTTAAGGCAAGGCTACTAGTTAAGGGTACTAGTTCAGACAAGGCTACTAGTTCAGGATACTAGTTAAGGCAAGGGGACTAGTTCAGATTCAGAATTTAGGGTACTTGTCAGGGCAAGGGTACTCTTCAAGGCTAGTTGTCTAGCCTACTGATCTATACCACTAGTCTGACTAGTCCAGCTGTCTTGTCTAGGCTACTACTCTAGACTTCTCTTGTCTACTCTACTCTAGTCTACTTTCGTCTACCCTAGTCTACCCTAGCAAAAACCACCCTACCCTAACCTTTTCGAATCTATTCAATTGGATTCGATTCAAAGCATTTCAATGTGATTGGACGCGATGAGGCTTGAATCGGCTCATTCGGCACCATCAGCTCGATTCAGCTTGAATCGCTTCGATTCAGCTTGTTTCAACTCAATTCGACTTGGTTCAGCCTTATTTGGCTCGATTCGACTCTTTTCTACTCTAGTTTTCTCTATGCAACTCCATTCGACTCCATTCTACTCTATTCTGTTCTACCCTACCCGACTCTAATCTATTCTAATGGATTCGCTTGGGCGCTATTCGACGCGATTCATCACGTTTTGTTTCCATTGGGCTCGATTCGGCTAGAATTGGCTCTATTCAGCTCTATTCTGCACTATTTCACTCTATTCGACTCTACTCTTCTCTGCTCTACCGTACTGTGCTATCTTCTCTTCCTTCTATTATGTACTGTTCTATTCTATTCTGTTCTACCCTCCCAGCCGCTCCCCTCCCCTTCTCTAATCTTTGATTCTGTTCGAGTCATCGCATTTTCACGCCATTCCACCCGATTAGGCTTGAATCACATCAATTCGCTTCGAGTCGGTTCGATTGGGCTCCATTTTGCTCCATTCAGCTCCAATGGCATCGATTCTGCTGGATTCTGCTCGATTAGGCCTTCTTTGGCCCTATTCGGCCCAACTATGCTCTATTCGACTCTTTTCTACCCTATTCGTCTCTAGTCGGCTCCGTTCTAATCCATTCCACACCCTTCTGCACTATTCTCCTCTATTCTCGTCTACCCTTCCCTACCCTAATCGATTCGAATGGATTCGATTTGACCCGATTCGAAGCGATTCAACGCGATTCATCTTGTTTTGTCTCCATTCGGCTATGTTCTGCACTATCTGACTCTTTTCTACTCTATTCTATTCTGCTGGATTCTTTCTCTTCTGTTCTGTTCTCTCCTATTCTGTTGGACTCTGTTCTATCCTACCCTACCCAACCCTACTGCACCCCACCCAAACCCACCCTACTTGAATCTATTTGATTCAATTCGATTCACTTCGACGCGATTGGACAGGATTTGACGGGATTCGACAAGGTCCGAAGGCATTTGACGGGATTCAAAGAGATTAGGCGAGATTCCATACGATTCGACGTGATTCAGCAGAATTCTAGGAGATTGGACGCAATTCGAAGTTATTGGACGTGATGGGGCGTGATTCGTCGTGATTCGACGACATTCGATGCAATCCGATGCGATCCGAAGCGATTCGACCCGGTCCGACACAAAACGATGTGATTTGATGCGATTCGACGTGATTCGATGTGATTCGACGCTATTCAGTGACAGTCGGCGTGATTCTGCTTGATTCAGCTCGATTAGGTGCGAATCGGCTCTATATGGCTCCTTTACGTCTCTATTCGGCTCCATTCAGCTCTGTTTTCTCTATTCGTCTCTATTTGGCCTATTCGTCTCTAATCGACTCTATTCGAGTCTATTCGACCCTACTCTTTTCTACTCTATTCTATTCCTTCTATTCTGTTCTAATCTCTTCTAGTCTACTCTACTCTATTCTATTCCACCCTCCTCTCCCCTTCTCCAATCTAGACGTTTGGATTGCATTGGATGCATTGAACGGGATTCGACGTGATTAAGCTTGAATCAGCTCGATTCTATTCCATTTGGCTCTATTCGGTTCGTTTGGCTTGAATTGCTTCGATTCTGCTCAATTCCGCCTCTTTCGGCCCTATTCTGCTCTATTCGACTCTTCTCTACTCTTTTTGTCTCTATTTGACTCCATTCTACTCCATTCCATTTATTCCACACCATTCTACACTATTCTGCTCTACTCTAGCCTACACCACTCTAATTTACTCGAATCGATTAGACGTGATTCCTCTCATTTCGACTCCATTCGGCTCTACTCAGCTGTATTCGAGTATACCCTATTATACACTAGCCTACGCTATCGTACTCTAGTCTACTCTTCTTTATTTTCTTTATTCTTCCTATTCTGTTCTGTTCTAGTCTACTCTATTCTACCCTACCCTATGCTACCCAACTCTACTCTATTCTAATCCGTTGGATTGGATTGGATTCAACCCATTTGGACACGATTCGGCTCAGTTTGGCTCTATTTAGCTCCGTTCGAATCTATTCTACTCTACTCTGTTTCCCTCTACGCTACTCTAGCCTACTGTTTTCTGTATTCGTTCTGTATTGTTCTGTTCTCTTCTATTCTCTTCTGTTTTATTCTATGCTACTCTACTCTATTCCACCCTGCCATACCCGAACCTCCCCTACTCTAAGCTGTTCAATTCGATTCCATGAATTTGGACACGATTCAGGTCGAATTGGTTCGATTCATGTCCATTCGGCTCCATTTGGCTCGAAGGGTGTCGATTCAACTGGATTAGGCTCAATTCGGCTCCATTAGGCTCGATTTACTGGATTTGGCTCAATTCAGCTCGATTGGGCCCTCTTCGGCCCTCTTCAGCACTATTCGGCTCTATTCGGCTCTTTTCTACTCCTTTCGACTCCATTCGATTGCGCTGCACAGCATTCTACTCCACTCAACACTATTTTACTCTACCCTACCCTAATTGACTGGAATTGGTTCGAGGGGATTCAACGCGATTTGCCTTGTTTCTTCTCCATTTGGCTCGCTTAGACTCTATTCGACTCTGTTCTACTCTACACTATTCTGCTCTGCTCTAACCTTTTGGACTCGATTCTCTTGTATTCTTTTTATTCTCTTTTACTGTGTTCAATTCTCTTCTACTCTATTTTAACCAACCCTACTCTAATCTATTCCACTGGATTCGATTCCACGCATTTCGATGCGATTCGGCTCCAATCGGCTCCGTTGCACTCCATTCATCCCTCTTGGGCTCTAATCGGTTCGATTCAGTTCTAATCGGCTCCATTTCGCCCTGGTCAATTCTATTCAGCTTGAATAGGCTCTATTCAACTCTATATGGCTCTATGAGTCTACTCAACTCTATTATCTCTTTCAACGCCATTCTACACCATTCTACTCCATCCGACTGTATTCTTCTCTATTCTATTGTCTTGTACTCTACCCTTGTCTAGTCTATTCTAATCGATTCGATTGGATTGGACTTGAATGGATGGGATTCAATGCAATTCAACGGGATTCGACGCGATCCAGCATGATTCCGCGGGATTCGGTGCCATTCATCTTGATGTCTATCACGTTGGGTCTTTTGGGCTCTATTTTGCTCTAGTCGGCAATATTCAACTCTATTCTTCTAGACTCTGCACTACTCGACCCTATTCTAGTCTTTCAGTTCTCTTCTATCCTGTTCTGTTCTACTGCATTTTGGTCTATCCTACCCTACTCTAACTTAGCCTACTGCAATCTGTTCTATTCTATTCAACAGACTTGAACGGGATTCGACCTGATTCAGGTCCTATCGGCTCGAATCAGCTCCTTTTTGTGCGAATTCAACTCGATTCGGTTGGACTTGGCCCTTTTCCTCTCTATTCAGCTCATTTCGGCAGGATTTGACTCTATTTGACCCTAGTCTACTCTTCTCTATTCTTTCTGGTCTATTCTAATCTATTCTTTTCTACCCTCCCCTCCCCTCATCTTACCTGCCCTACACTAAACTATTGGATTGGATTCGACACTTTTCAACGCGATTCGACATGATTCTTCTCGATTCACCTTGAATTTGGTGGATTCGGCTGCATTCAGCTCTCTTTGGCTCTATTCAACTCTATTGGACTCTATTCTACTGTACTCGTCTCTACTTCATTCTATTCGATTCTTTCTCTTGTGTTCTGTTCTGTTCTAGTCTAACCCCTCCTACTCTACCCTCCTCTACTCTAATCGATTCGATCCGATTCAATGCCTTTCAAGGCGATTCCATGGGATTAGGCTTGAATTGGCTTGATTTCGCTCGAATCGGGTCAATTTGGCTCGATTCTGCTCGATTCAGCATCATTAGGCTCGATCCAAACGTATCCGGCCCTGTTCAGCTCTATTCAACTCTTTTCTACTTTATTCGTCTCTATTTGGCTCCATTCGACTCCATTCCACACCATTCTACTCTGTTCGACTCCATTCTACACTATTCTATTCTCTTCTCCCCCACCCTACTCTCCTCTAATCTATTCGATTCATGGAGATTTGTCTCATTTCCTCTCCATTCGACTCGATTCAGCTCGAATTGGATCTATTCATCTCTATTCTGCACTACTCGACTCTGACTATTCTACTCTACTCCACTCTACTCCATTCTACTCTTTGTATTCTCTTCTCTTCTACTCTATGCTTCTCTAGTCTATTCCTCTGTGCCCTACCCTATTGAATCCCAGCCTGACCTACGCTACTCTAAGCTGTTCTATTGAATTCGATTGCATTCGATGCGACCCGATTGGACACAATTGGACGGGATTCGGTGAGATTTCATGAGATTCAATGGGTTTTGGTGGGATTGGATGGACTTCGACGAGATTCGATGCAATAGGATGTGATTAGGTGCGATTTGGCTCGATCTAGCTTGGCTCATTTTCTGTGTCTCTATTTGGCTCATTCCAGCTCCATTCGGCTCCAGTCAGCTCGAATCTGGTCGATTTGACTTGATCGGGCTCGACTGGGCTCGATTGGGCTCCACTCAGCCCTATATGTCCCTATTCAGTGCTATTCCGCTCTATTCAACTCTTTTCTAGTCTATTCATCTCGGTTTGACTGCATTTGACTCCATTCCACACCATTCTACGCTCTTCTATTCGACAGAACCCTATCCCGCCCTAGTCTTTCCTCATCTAGTCTCTTCTTTTCGATTCTGTTGTATTGGATTCTCGTTTTCTCTTTTCTCTATTCCTTCCTATGCTACTCTACCATACCCTACACGAAACTAAGCTATCCTGACTTATCCTCTTCTATTCTATTGGATTCTGTTTTCTCTGTTCTACCGTATGCTACCCTACCTTATGACACCCTACTGGACCATACCCTACTCCATAAAAAAAGGGGTACTCAAGAAGGGTACTAGTTTGGAAAAGGGACTACCTAAGGCAAGGGGACTAGTTCAGGCTACTAGTTAGGGCCACTGTACTAGTTAAGAGTACTAGTTAATGGACGGGTACTAGTTAAGGCTACTAGGAAGGCAAGGTACAAGTGAAGGCTACTACTTCAGGCAAGCATATTAGTTTAGGCTACTAGTTGATGCAAGGGTACAAGTTCATACTACTAATTAAGGCCAGGGTACTAGTTAAGGCAACTGGCCAAGGCAAGGGTAGTAGCTATGGGTAGCGATAAGGCCAGGGTACTAGTTAAGAGTACTAGTTAAAGCCAGGGTACTAGTTGAGGCAAGGGTCCTAGTGACGGCCAGGGTACTAGTTAAGCCTGGGCTACTAGTCCATTCAAGGCTACTACTTCAGGGTACTAGTTAAGGTTTGGCTACTAGTTAAGAGGACTAGTAAGGCAAGGGTAGACGTTAAGACTGTTCCTTAAGGCAAGGCGACTCGTTAAGGGTACTATTTACCACAAGGCTTCTAGTTCAGAATACTAGTTAGGGCCACTGTACTAGTTCAGAGTACTAGTTAAGGCTACTAGTAAGGCAAGGAACGAGTTTAGGCCACTACTTCAGGCAAGAGTACTAGTGTTGTCTACTAGTCGATGCAAGGGTACATGTTAATACTACTGGCTAAGTCCAGGGTGCTAGTTAAGGCAACTGGTTAAGGCAAGGGTAGTAGATATGGGTACTGATAAGGCCAGGCTACTAGTTAAGACTACTAGTTAATGCAAGGGTACTAGTTAAGGGGACTTGTTGAGGCAAGGGTAGCCATTAAGACTATTCCTTAAGGCAAGGCTCCTGGTTAAGGGTACACGTTAGGACAAGGCTACCAGTTCAGGATACTAGTTAGGGGCACTGTACTAGTTAAGAGTACTAGTAAAGGCACGGGTGCTAGTTAAGGCTGCTAGTTAAGGCAAGGTACAAATTCAGGCCACTGCTTAAGGCAAGAGTCCTAGTTAAGGCTACTAGTTGATGCAAGAATACAAGTGAATACTACTAGTTAAGGCCAGGGTACTAGTTAAGGCAACGGGTTACGGCAAGGCTAGTAGTTCTGGGTACTGATACGGCCAGGGTACTAGTTCAGGCTACTAGTGAATGCGAGGGTACTAGTTAAGGGTACTAGTTAAGGCTGCCAGTGAAGGCCAGGGTCTGAGTTAAGGCTACTGGAGAAGGCCAGGGTACTAGTGAAGGCAAGGGTACTAGTTAAGGGTACTAGTTAAGAGAAGGCTACGAGTTCAGGATATGAGTTAGGGGCACTGTACTAGTTAAGAGTACTAGCCAAGGCACGAGTACTAGTTCAGCCCACTACTTAAGGCAAGAGTCCCAGTTAAGGCTACTAGTTGATGCAAGAATACAAGTGAATACTACTAGTTAAGGCCAGGGTACTACTTAAGGCAACTGGTTACGGCAAGGGTAGTAGTTCTGGGTACTGATACGGCCAGGGTACTAGTTCAGACTACTAGTGAATGCGAGGGTACTAGTTAAGGGTACTACTTAAGGCTGCCTGTGAAGGCCAGGGTCTGAGTTAAGGCTACTGGAGAAGGCCAGGGTACCAGTGAAGGCAAGGCTACTAGTTAAGGGTACTAGTTAAGAGAAGGCTACTAGTTCAGGATACGAGTTAGGGGCACTGTACTAGTTAAGAGTACTAGCTAAGGCACGAGTACTAGTTCAGGCCACTACTTAAGGCAAGAGTACTAGTTAAGGCTACTCTTTGATGCAAGTTTACAAGTTGAGACTTCTAGTTAAGGCCAGGGTCCTAGTTAAGGCAACTGGTTAAGGCAAGGCTACTAGTTAAGGCAAGGCTACTAGTTCGGGGTAGTAGTGAAGGCTTGGCTACTAGTTAAGGGTACTAGGAAGGCAAGGGCAGATGTTAAGACTATTACTTAAAGCAAGGCTACTAGTTCCGAGTACTAATTCAGACAAGGCTACTAGTTCAGGCTATTCGTTATGGCCGCTGTACTAGTTAAGGCACAGGTACTAGTTAAGGATACTAGTTAAGGCAAGGTCCAAGTGAAGGCTACTACTTAAGGCAAGACGACTAGTTTAGGCTACCAGTGGATTCAAGGGTACAAGTTCATACTACTAGTTAAGACCAGGGTACCAGTTAAGGCAGCTGGTTAAGGCCAGGGTAGGACTTATGGGGACTGAGAAGGTCAGGTACTAGTTAAGACAACTAGTTCATGTGAGGGTACTAGTGAAGGGTACTAGTTGAGGCAAGGCTACTAGTGAAGGCCAGGGTACTAGTGAAGGCTACTGGTGAAGGCCAGGGTACTAGTTAAGGCAGGGCTACTAGTTCAGGGTACTGGTAAGGCAAGGGCAGACATTAAGACTGTTACTTAAGGCAAGGCTACTAGTTAAGGGTACTAGTTCAGACAAGGCTACTAGTTCAGGATACTAGTTAAGGCAAGGGGACTAGTTCAGATTCAGAATTTAGGGTACTTGTCAGGGCAAGGGTACTCTTCAAGGCTAGTTGTCTAGCCTACTGATCTATACCACTAGTCTGACTAGTCCAGCTGTCTTGTCTAGGCTACTACTCTAGACTTCTCTTGTCTACTCTACTCTAGTCTACTTTCGTCTACCCTAGTCTACCCTAGCAAAAACCACCCTACCCTAACCTTTTCGAATCTATTCAATTGGATTCGATTCAAAGCATTTCAATGTGATTGGACGCGATGAGGCTTGAATCGGCTCATTTGGCACCATCAGCTCGATTCAGCTTGAATCGCTTCGATTCAGCTTGTTTCAACTCAATTCGACTTGGTTCAGCCTTATTCGGCTCGATTCGACTCTTTTCTACTCTAGTTTTCTCTATGCAACTCCATTCGACTCCATTCTACTCTATTCTGTTCTACCCTACCCGACTCTAATCTATTCTAATGGATTCGCTTGGGCGCTATTCGACGCGATTCATCACGTTTTGTTTCCATTGGGCTCGATTCGGCTAGAATTGGCTCTATTCAGCTCTATTCTGCACTATTTCACTCTATTCGACTCTACTCTTCTCTGCTCTACCGTACTGTGCTATCTTCTCTTCCTTCTATTATGTACTGTTCTATTCTATTCTGTTCTACCCTCCCAGCCGCTCCCCTCCCCTTCTCTAATCTTTGATTCTGTTCGAGTCATCGCATTTTCACGCCATTCCACCCGATTAGGCTTGAATCACATCAATTCGCTTCGAGTCGGTTCGATTGGGCTCCATTTTGCTCCATTCAGCTCCAATGGCATCGATTCTGCTGGATTCTGCTCGATTAGGCCTTCTTTGGCCCTATTCGGCCCAACTATGCTCTATTCGACTCTTTTCTACCCTATTCGTCTCTAGTCGGCTCCGTTCTAATCCATTCCACACCCTTCTGCACTATTCTCCTCTATTCTCGTCTACCCTTCCCTACCCTAATCGATTCGAATGGATTCGATTTGACCCGATTCGAAGCGATTCAACGCGATTCATCTTGTTTTGTCTCCATTCGGCTATGTTCTGCACTATCTGACTCTTTTCTACTCTATTCTATTCTGCTGGATTCTTTCTCTTCTGTTCTGTTCTCTCCTATTCTGTTGGACTCTGTTCTATCCTACCCTACCCAACCCTACTGCACCCCACCCAAACCCACCCTACTTGAATCTATTTGATTCAATTCGATTCACTTCGACGCGATTGGACAGGATTTGACGGGATTCGACAAGGTCCGAAGGCATTTGACGGGATTCAAAGAGATTAGGCGAGATTCCATACGATTCGACGTGATTCAGCAGAATTCTAGGAGATTGGACGCAATTCGAAGTTATTGGACGTGATGGGGCGTGATTCGTCGTGATTCGACGACATTCGATGCAATCCGATGCGATCCGAAGCGATTCGACCCGGTCCGACACAAAACGATGTGATTTGATGCGATTCGACGTGATTCGATGTGATTCGACGCTATTCAGTGACAGTCGGCGTGATTCTGCTTGATTCAGCTCGATTAGGTGCGAATCGGCTCTATATGGCTCCTTTACGTCTCTATTCGGCTCCATTCAGCTCTGTTTTCTCTATTCGTCTCTATTTGGCCTATTCGTCTCTAATCGACTCTATTCGAGTCTATTCGACCCTACTCTTTTCTACTCTATTCTATTCCTTCTATTCTGTTCTAATCTCTTCTAGTCTACTCTACTCTATTCTATTCCACCCTCCTCTCCCCTTCTCCAATCTAGACGTTTGGATTGCATTGGATGCATTGAACGGGATTCGACGTGATTAAGCTTGAATCAGCTCGATTCTATTCCATTTGGCTCTATTCGGTTCGTTTGGCTTGAATTGCTTCGATTCTGCTCAATTCCGCCTCTTTCGGCCCTATTCTGCTCTATTCGACTCTTCTCTACTCTTTTTGTCTCTATTTGACTCCATTCTACTCCATTCCATTTATTCCACACCATTCTACACTATTCTGCTCTACTCTAGCCTACACCACTCTAATTTACTCGAATCGATTAGACGTGATTCCTCTCATTTCGACTCCATTCGGCTCTACTCAGCTGTATTCGAGTCTACCCTATTATACACTAGCCTACGCTATCGTACTCTAGTCTACTCTTCTTTATTTTCTTTATTCTTCCTATTCTGTTCTGTTCTAGTCTACTCTATTCTACCCTACCCTATGCTACCCAACTCTACTCTATTCTAATCCGTTGGATTGGATTGGATTCAACCCATTTGGACACGATTCGGCTCAGTTTGGCTCTATTTAGCTCCGTTCGAATCTATTCTACTCTACTCTGTTTCCCTCTACGCTACTCTAGCCTACTGTTTTCTGTATTCGTTCTGTATTGTTCTGTTCTCTTCTATTCTCTTCTGTTTTATTCTATGCTACTCTACTCTATTCCACCCTGCCATACCCGAACCTCCCCTACTCTAAGCTGTTCAATTCGATTCCATGAATTTGGACACGATTCAGGTCGAATTGGTTCGATTCATGTCCATTCGGCTCCATTTGGCTCGAAGGGTGTCGATTCAACTGGATTAGGCTCAATTCGGCTCCATTAGGCTCGATTTACTGGATTTGGCTCAATTCAGCTCGATTGGGCCCTCTTCGGCCCTCTTCAGCACTATTCGGCTCTATTCGGCTCTTTTCTACTCCTTTCGACTCCATTCGATTGCGCTGCACAGCATTCTACTCCACTCAACACTATTTTACTCTACCCTACCCTAATTGACTGGAATTGGTTCGAGGGGATTCAACGCGATTTGCCTTGTTTCTTCTCCATTTGGCTCGCTTAGACTCTATTCGACTCTGTTCTACTCTACACTATTCTGCTCTGCTCTAACCTTTTGGACTCGATTCTCTTGTATTCTTTTTATTCTCTTTTACTGTGTTCAATTCTCTTCTACTCTATTTTAACCAACCCTACTCTAATCTATTCCACTGGATTCGATTCCACGCATTTCGATGCGATTCGGCTCCAATCGGCTCCGTTGCACTCCATTCATCCCTCTTGGGCTCTAATCGGTTCGATTCAGTTCTAATCGGCTCCATTTCGCCCTGGTCAATTCTATTCAGCTTGAATAGGCTCTATTCAACTCTATATGGCTCTATGAGTCTACTCAACTCTATTATGTCTTTTCAACGCCATTCTACACCATTCTACTCCATCCGACTGTATTCTTCTCTATTCTATTGTCTTGTACTCTACCCTTGTCTAGTCTATTCTAATCGATTCGATTGGATTGGACTTGAATGGATGGGATTCAATGCAATTCAACGGGATTCGACGCGATCCAGCATGATTCCGCGGGATTCGGCGCCATTCATCTTGATGTCTATCACGTTGGGTCTTTTGGGCTCTATTTTGCTCTAGTCGGCAATATTCAACTCTATTCTTCTAGACTCTGCACTACTCGACCCTATTCTAGTCTTTCAGTTCTCTTCTATCCTGTTCTGTTCTACTGCATTTTGGTCTATCCTACCCTACTCTAACTTAGCCTACTGCAATCTGTTCTATTCTATTCAACAGACTTGAACGGGATTCGACCTGATTCAGGTCCTATCGGCTCGAATCAGCTCCTTTTTGTGCGAATTCAACTCGATTCGGTTGGACTTGGCCCTTTTCCTCTCTATTCAGCTCATTTCGGCAGGATTTGACTCTATTTGACCCTAGTCTACTCTTCTCTATTCTTTCTGGTCTATTCTAATCTATTCTTTTCTACCCTCCCCTCCCCTCATCTTACCTGCCCTACACTAAACTATTGGATTGGATTCGACACTTTTCAACGCGATTCGACATGATTCTTCTCGATTCACCTTGAATTTGGTGGATTCGGCTGCATTCAGCTCTCTTTGGCTCTATTCAACTCTATTGGACTCTATTCTACTGTACTCGTCTCTACTTCATTCTATTCGATTCTTTCTCTTGTGTTCTGTTCTGTTCTAGTCTAACCCCTCCTACTCTACCCTCCTCTACTCTAATCGATTCGATCCGATTCAATGCCTTTCAAGGCGATTCCATGGGATTAGGCTTGAATTGGCTTGATTTCGCTCGAATCGGGTCAATTTGGCTCGATTCTGCTCGATTCAGCATCATTAGGCTCGATCCAAACGTATCCGGCCCTGTTCAGCTCTATTCAACTCTTTTCTACTTTATTCGTCTCTATTTGGCTCCATTCGACTCCATTCCACACCATTCTACTCTGTTCGACTCCATTCTACACTATTCTATTCTCTTCTCCCCCACCCTACTCTCCTCTAATCTATTCGATTCATGGAGATTTGTCTCATTTCCTCTCCATTCGACTCGATTCAGCTCGAATTGGATCTATTCATCTCTATTCTGCACTACTCGACTCTGACTATTCTACTCTACTCCACTCTACTCCATTCTACTCTTTGTATTCTCTTCTCTTCTACTCTATGCTTCTCTAGTCTATTCCTCTGTGCCCTACCCTATTGAATCCCAGCCTGACCTACGCTACTCTAAGCTGTTCTATTGAATTCGATTGCATTCGATGCGACCCGATTGGACACAATTGGACGGGATTCGGTGAGATTTCATGAGATTCAATGGGTTTTGGTGGGATTGGATGGACTTCGACGAGATTCGATGCAATAGGATGTGATTAGGTGCGATTTGGCTCGATCTAGCTTGGCTCATTTTCTGTGTCTCTATTTGGCTCATTCCAGCTCCATTCGGCTCCAGTCAGCTCGAATCTGGTCGATTTGACTTGATCGGGCTCGACTGGGCTCGATTGGGCTCCACTCAGCCCTATATGTCCCTATTCAGTGCTATTCCGCTCTATTCAACTCTTTTCTAGTCTATTCATCTCGGTTTGACTGCATTTGACTCCATTCCACACCATTCTACGCTCTTCTATTCGACAGAACCCTATCCCGCCCTAGTCTTTCCTCATCTAGTCTCTTCTTTTCGATTCTGTTGTATTGGATTCTCGTTTTCTCTTTTCTCTATTCCTTCCTATGCTACTCTACCATACCCTACACGAAACTAAGCTATCCTGACTTATCCTCTTCTATTCTATTGGATTCTGTTTTCTCTGTTCTACCGTATGCTACCCTACCTTATGACACCCTACTGGACCATACCCTACTCCATAAAAAAAGGGGTACTCAAGAAGGGTACTAGTTTGGAAAAGGGACTACCTAAGGCAAGGGGACTAGTTCAGGCTACTAGTTAGGGCCACTGTACTAGTTAAGAGTACTAGTTAATGGACGGGTACTAGTTAAGGCTACTAGGAAGGCAAGGTACAAGTGAAGGCTACTACTTCAGGCAAGCATATTAGTTTAGGCTACTAGTTGATGCAAGGGTACAAGTTCATACTACTAATTAAGGCCAGGGTACTAGTTAAGGCAACTGGCCAAGGCAAGGGTAGTAGCTATGGGTAGCGATAAGGCCAGGGTACTAGTTAAGAGTACTAGTTAAAGCCAGGGTACTAGTTGAGGCAAGGGTCCTAGTGACGGCCAGGGTACTAGTTAAGCCTGGGCTACTAGTCCATTCAAGGCTACTACTTCAGGGTACTAGTTAAGGTTTGGCTACTAGTTAAGAGGACTAGTAAGGCAAGGGTAGACGTTAAGACTGTTCCTTAAGGCAAGGCGACTCGTTAAGGGTACTATTTACCACAAGGCTTCTAGTTCAGAATACTAGTTAGGGCCACTGTACTAGTTCAGAGTACTAGTTAAGGCTACTAGTAAGGCAAGGAACGAGTTTAGGCCACTACTTCAGGCAAGAGTACTAGTGTTGTCTACTAGTCGATGCAAGGGTACATGTTAATACTACTGGCTAAGTCCAGGGTGCTAGTTAAGGCAACTGGTTAAGGCAAGGGTAGTAGTTCTGGGTACTGATAAGGCCAGGCTACTAGTTAAGACTACTAGTTAATGCAAGGGTACTAGTTAAGGGGACTTGTTGAGGCAAGGGTAGCCATTAAGACTATTCCTTAAGGCAAGGCTCCTGGTTAAGGGTACACGTTAGGACAAGGCTACCAGTTCAGGATACTAGTTAGGGGCACTGTACTAGTTAAGAGTACTAGTAAAGGCACGGGTGCTAGTTAAGGCTGCTAGTTAAGGCAAGGTACAAATTCAGGCCACCGCTTAAGGCAAGAGTCCTAGTTAAGGCTACTAGTTGATGCAAGAATACAAGTGAATACTACTAGTTAAGGCCAGGGTACTAGTTAAGGCAACGGGTTACGGCAAGGCTAGTAGTTCTGGGTACTGATACGGCCAGGGTACTAGTTCAGGCTACTAGTGAATGCGAGGGTACTAGTTAAGGGTACTAGTTAAGGCTGCCAGTGAAGGCCAGGGTCTGAGTTAAGGCTACTGGAGAAGGCCAGGGTACTAGTGAAGGCAAGGGTACTAGTTAAGGGTACTAGTTAAGAGAAGGCTATGAGTTCAGGATATGAGTTAGGGGCACTGTACTAGTTAAGAGTACTAGCCAAGGCACGAGTACTAGTTCAGGCCACTACTTAAGGCAAGAGTCCCAGTTAAGGCTACTAGTTGATGCAAGAATACAAGTGAATACTACTAGTTAAGGCCAGGGTACTACTTAAGGCAACTGGTTACGGCAAGGGTAGTAGTTCTGGGTACTGATACGGCCAGGGTACTAGTTCAGACTACTAGTGAATGCGAGGGTACTAGTTAAGGGTACTACTTAAGGCTGCCTGTGAAGGCCAGGGTCTGAGTTAAGGCTACTGGAGAAGGCCAGGGTACCAGTGAAGGCAAGGCTACTAGTTAAGGGTACTAGTTAAGAGAAGGCTACTAGTTCAGGATACGAGTTAGGGGCACTGTACTAGTTAAGAGTACTAGCTAAGGCACGAGTACTAGTTCAGGCCACTACTTAAGGCAAGAGTACTAGTTAAGGCTACTCTTTGATGCAAGTTTACAAGTTGAGACTTCTAGTTAAGGCCAGGGTCCTAGTTAAGGCAACTGGTTAAGGCAAGGCTACTAGTTAAGGCAAGGCTACTAGTTCGGGGTAGTAGTGAAGGCTTGGCTACTAGTTAAGGGTACTAGGAAGGCAAGGGCAGATGTTAAGACTATTACTTAAAGCAAGGCTACTAGTTCCGAGTACTAATTCAGACAAGGCTACTAGTTCAGGCTATTCGTTATGGCCGCTGTACTAGTTAAGGCACAGGTACTAGTTAAGGATACTAGTTAAGGCAAGGTCCAAGTGAAGGCTACTACTTAAGGCAAGACGACTAGTTTAGGCTACCAGTGGATTCAAGGGTACAAGTTCATACTACTAGTTAAGACCAGGGTACCAGTTAAGGCAGCTGGTTAAGGCCAGGGTAGGACTTATGGGGACTGAGAAGGTCAGGTACTAGTTAAGACAACTAGTTCATGTGAGGGTACTAGTGAAGGGTACTAGTTGAGGCAAGGCTACTAGTGAAGGCCAGGGTACTAGTGAAGGCTACTGGTGAAGGCCAGGGTACTAGTTAAGGCAGGGCTACTAGTTCAGGGTACTGGTAAGGCAAGGGCAGACATTAAGACTATTACTTAAGGCAAGGCTACTAGTTAAGGGTACTAGTTCAGACAAGGCTACTAGTTCAGGATACTAGTTAAGGCAAGGGGACTAGTTCAGATTCAGAATTTAGGGTACTTGTCAGGGCAAGGGTACTCTTCAAGGCTAGTTGTCTAGCCTACTGATCTATACCACTAGTCTGACTAGTCCAGCTGTCTTGTCTAGGCTACTACTCTAGACTTCTCTTGTCTACTCTACTCTAGTCTACTTTCGTCTACCCTAGTCTACCCTAGCAAAAACCACCCTACCCTAACCTTTTCGAATCTATTCAATTGGATTCGATTCAAAGCATTTCAATGTGATTGGACGCGATGAGGCTTGAATCGGCTCATTCGGCACCATCAGCTCGATTCAGCTTGAATCGCTTCGATTCAGCTTGTTTCAACTCAATTCGACTTGGTTCAGCCTTATTTGGCTCGATTCGACTCTTTTCTACTCTAGTTTTCTCTATGCAACTCCATTCGACTCCATTCTACTCTATTCTGTTCTACCCTACCCGACTCTAATCTATTCTAATGGATTCGCTTGGGCGCTATTCGACGCGATTCATCACGTTTTGTTTCCATTGGGCTCGATTCGGCTAGAATTGGCTCTATTCAGCTCTATTCTGCACTATTTCACTCTATTCGACTCTACTCTTCTCTGCTCTACCGTACTGTGCTATCTTCTCTTCCTTCTATTATGTACTGTTCTATTCTATTCTGTTCTACCCTCCCAGCCGCTCCCCTCCCCTTCTCTAATCTTTGATTCTGTTCGAGTCATCGCATTTTCACGCCATTCCACCCGATTAGGCTTGAATCACATCAATTCGCTTCGAGTCGGTTCGATTGGGCTCCATTTTGCTCCATTCAGCTCCAATGGCATCGATTCTGCTGGATTCTGCTCGATTAGGCCTTCTTTGGCCCTATTCGGCCCAACTATGCTCTATTCGACTCTTTTCTACCCTATTCGTCTCTAGTCGGCTCCGTTCTAATCCATTCCACACCCTTCTGCACTATTCTCCTCTATTCTCGTCTACCCTTCCCTACCCTAATCGATTCGAATGGATTCGATTTGACCCGATTCGAAGCGATTCAACGCGATTCATCTTGTTTTGTCTCCATTCGGCTATGTTCTGCACTATCTGACTCTTTTCTACTCTATTCTATTCTGCTGGATTCTTTCTCTTCTGTTCTGTTCTCTCCTATTCTGTTGGACTCTGTTCTATCCTACCCTACCCAACCCTACTGCACCCCACCCAAACCCACCCTACTTGAATCTATTTGATTCAATTCGATTCACTTCGACGCGATTGGACAGGATTTGACGGGATTCGACAAGGTCCGAAGGCATTTGACGGGATTCAAAGAGATTAGGCGAGATTCCATACGATTCAACGTGATTCAGCAGAATTCTAGGAGATTGGACGCAATTCGAAGTTATTGGACGTGATGGGGCGTGATTCGTCGTGATTCGACGACATTCGATGCAATCCGATGCGATCCGAAGCGATTCGACCCGGTCCGACACAAAACGATGTGATTTGATGCGATTCGACGTGATTCGATGTGATTCGACGCTATTCAGTGACAGTCGGCGTGATTCTGCTTGATTCAGCTCGATTAGGTGCGAATCGGCTCTATATGGCTCCTTTACGTCTCTATTCGGCTCCATTCAGCTCTGTTTTCTCTATTCGTCTCTATTTGGCCTATTCGTCTCTAATCGACTCTATTCGAGTCTATTCGACCCTACTCTTTTCTACTCTATTCTATTCCTTCTATTCTGTTCTAATCTCTTCTAGTCTACTCTACTCTATTCTATTCCACCCTCCTCTCCCCTTCTCCAATCTAGACGTTTGGATTGCATTGGATGCATTGAACGGGATTCGACGTGATTAAGCTTGAATCAGCTCGATTCTATTCCATTTGGCTCTATTCGGTTCGTTTGGCTTGAATTGCTTCGATTCTGCTCAATTCCGCCTCTTTCGGCCCTATTCTGCTCTATTCGACTCTTCTCTACTCTTTTTGTCTCTATTTGACTCCATTCTACTCCATTCCATTTATTCCACACCATTCTACACTATTCTGCTCTACTCTAGCCTACACCACTCTAATTTACTCGAATCGATTAGACGTGATTCCTCTCATTTCGACTCCATTCGGCTCTACTCAGCTGTATTCGAGTCTACCCTATTATACACTAGCCTACGCTATCGTACTCTAGTCTACTCTTCTTTATTTTCTTTATTCTTCCTATTCTGTTCTGTTCTAGTCTACTCTATTCTACCCTACCCTATGCTACCCAACTCTACTCTATTCTAATCCGTTGGATTGGATTGGATTCAACCCATTTGGACACGATTCGGCTCAGTTTGGCTCTATTTAGCTCCGTTCGAATCTATTCTACTCTACTCTGTTTCCCTCTACGCTACTCTAGCCTACTGTTTTCTGTATTCGTTCTGTATTGTTCTGTTCTCTTCTATTCTCTTCTGTTTTATTCTATGCTACTCTACTCTATTCCACCCTGCCATACCCGAACCTCCCCTACTCTAAGCTGTTCAATTCGATTCCATGAATTTGGACACGATTCAGGTCGAATTGGTTCGATTCATGTCCATTCGGCTCCATTTGGCTCGAAGGGTGTCGATTCAACTGGATTAGGCTCAATTCGGCTCCATTAGGCTCGATTTACTGGATTTGGCTCAATTCAGCTCGATTGGGCCCTCTTCGGCCCTCTTCAGCACTATTCGGCTCTATTCGGCTCTTTTCTACTCCTTTCGACTCCATTCGATTGCGCTGCACAGCATTCTACTCCACTCAACACTATTTTACTCTACCCTACCCTAATTGACTGGAATTGGTTCGAGGGGATTCAACGCGATTTGCCTTGTTTCTTCTCCATTTGGCTCGCTTAGACTCTATTCGACTCTGTTCTACTCTACACTATTCTGCTCTGCTCTAACCTTTTGGACTCGATTCTCTTGTATTCTTTTTATTCTCTTTTACTGTGTTCAATTCTCTTCTACTCTATTTTAACCAACCCTACTCTAATCTATTCCACTGGATTCGATTCCACGCATTTCGATGCGATTCGGCTCCAATCGGCTCCGTTGCACTCCATTCATCCCTCTTGGGCTCTAATCGGTTCGATTCAGTTCTAATCGGCTCCATTTCGCCCTGGTCAATTCTATTCAGCTTGAATAGGCTCTATTCAACTCTATATGGCTCTATGAGTCTACTCAACTCTATTATCTCTTTCAACGCCATTCTACACCATTCTACTCCATCCGACTGTATTCTTCTCTATTCTATTGTCTTGTACTCTACCCTTGTCTAGTCTATTCTAATCGATTCGATTGGATTGGACTTGAATGGATGGGATTCAATGCAATTCAACGGGATTCGACGCGATCCAGCATGATTCCGCGGGATTCGGCGCCATTCATCTTGATGTCTATCACGTTGGGTCTTTTGGGCTCTATTTTGCTCTAGTCGGCAATATTCAACTCTATTCTTCTAGACTCTGCACTACTCGACCCTATTCTAGTCTTTCAGTTCTCTTCTATCCTGTTCTGTTCTACTGCATTTTGGTCTATCCTACCCTACTCTAACTTAGCCTACTGCAATCTGTTCTATTCTATTCAACAGACTTGAACGGGATTCGACCTGATTCAGGTCCTATCGGCTCGAATCAGCTCCTTTTTGTGCGAATTCAACTCGATTCGGTTGGACTTGGCCCTTTTCCTCTCTATTCAGCTCATTTCGGCAGGATTTGACTCTATTTGACCCTAGTCTACTCTTCTCTATTCTTTCTGGTCTATTCCAATCTATTCTTTTCTACCCTCCCCTCCCCTCATCTTACCTGCCCTACACTAAACTATTGGATTGGATTCGACACTTTTCAACGCGATTCGACATGATTCTTCTCGATTCACCTTGAATTTGGTGGATTCGGCTGCATTCAGCTCTCTTTGGCTCTATTCAACTCTATTGGACTCTATTCTACTGTACTCGTCTCTACTTCATTCTATTCGATTCTTTCTCTTGTGTTCTGTTCTGTTCTAGTCTAACCCCTCCTACTCTACCCTCCTCTACTCTAATCGATTCGATCCGATTCAATGCCTTTCAAGGCGATTCCATGGGATTAGGCTTGAATTGGCTTGATTTCGCTCGAATCGGGTCAATTTGGCTCGATTCTGCTCGATTCAGCATCATTAGGCTCGATCCAAACGTATCCGGCCCTGTTCAGCTCTATTCAACTCTTTTCTACTTTATTCGTCTCTATTTGGCTCCATTCGACTCCATTCCACACCATTCTACTCTGTTCGACTCCATTCTACACTATTCTATTCTCTTCTCCCCCACCCTACTCTCCTCTAATCTATTCGATTCATGGAGATTTGTCTCATTTCCTCTCCATTCGACTCGATTCAGCTCGAATTGGATCTATTCATCTCTATTCTGCACTACTCGACTCTGACTATTCTACTCTACTCCACTCTACTCCATTCTACTCTTTGTATTCTCTTCTCTTCTACTCTATGCTTCTCTAGTCTATTCCTCTGTGCCCTACCCTATTGAATCCCAGCCTGACCTACGCTACTCTAAGCTGTTCTATTGAATTCGATTGCATTCGATGCGACCCGATTGGACACAATTGGACGGGATTCGGTGAGATTTCATGAGATTCAATGGGTTTTGGTGGGATTGGATGGACTTCGACGAGATTCGATGCAATAGGATGTGATTAGGTGCGATTTGGCTCGATCTAGCTTGGCTCATTTTCTGTGTCTCTATTTGGCTCATTCCAGCTCCATTCGGCTCCAGTCAGCTCGAATCTGGTCGATTTGACTTGATCGGGCTCGACTGGGCTCGATTGGGCTCCACTCAGCCCTATATGTCCCTATTCAGTGCTATTCCGCTCTATTCAACTCTTTTCTAGTCTATTCATCTCGGTTTGACTGCATTTGACTCCATTCCACACCATTCTACGCTCTTCTATTCGACAGAACCCTATCCCGCCCTAGTCTTTCCTCATCTAGTCTCTTCTTTTCGATTCTGTTGTATTGGATTCTCGTTTTCTCTTTTCTCTATTCCTTCCTATGCTACTCTACCATACCCTACACGAAACTAAGCTATCCTGACTTATCCTCTTCTATTCTATTGGATTCTGTTTTCTCTGTTCTACCGTATGCTACCCTACCTTATGACACCCTACTGGACCATACCCTACTCCATAAAAAAAGGGGTACTCAAGAAGGGTACTAGTTTGGAAAAGGGACTACCTAAGGCAAGGGGACTAGTTCAGGCTACTAGTTAGGGCCACTGTACTAGTTAAGAGTACTAGTTAATGGACGGGTACTAGTTAAGGCTACTAGGAAGGCAAGGTACAAGTGAAGGCTACTACTTCAGGCAAGCATATTAGTTTAGGCTACTAGTTGATGCAAGGGTACAAGTTCATACTACTAATTAAGGCCAGGGTACTAGTTAAGGCAACTGGCCAAGGCAAGGGTAGTAGCTATGGGTAGCGATAAGGCCAGGGTACTAGTTAAGAGTACTAGTTAAAGCCAGGGTACTAGTTGAGGCAAGGGTCCTAGTGACGGCCAGGGTACTAGTTAAGCCTGGGCTACTAGTCCATTCAAGGCTACTACTTCAGGGTACTAGTTAAGGTTTGGCTACTAGTTAAGAGGACTAGTAAGGCAAGGGTAGACGTTAAGACTGTTCCTTAAGGCAAGGCGACTCGTTAAGGGTACTATTTACCACAAGGCTTCTAGTTCAGAATACTAGTTAGGGCCACTGTACTAGTTCAGAGTACTAGTTAAGGCTACTAGTAAGGCAAGGAACGAGTTTAGGCCACTACTTCAGGCAAGAGTACTAGTGTTGTCTACTAGTCGATGCAAGGGTACATGTTAATACTACTGGCTAAGTCCAGGGTGCTAGTTAAGGCAACTGGTTAAGGCAAGGGTAGTAGATATGGGTACTGATAAGGCCAGGCTACTAGTTAAGACTACTAGTTAATGCAAGGGTACTAGTTAAGGGGACTTGTTGAGGCAAGGGTAGCCATTAAGACTATTCCTTAAGGCAAGGCTCCTGGTTAAGGGTACACGTTAGGACAAGGCTACCAGTTCAGGATACTAGTTAGGGGCACTGTACTAGTTAAGAGTACTAGTAAAGGCACGGGTGCTAGTTAAGGCTGCTAGTTAAGGCAAGGTACAAATTCAGGCCACCGCTTAAGGCAAGAGTCCTAGTTAAGGCTACTAGTTGATGCAAGAATACAAGTGAATACTACTAGTTAAGGCCAGGGTACTAGTTAAGGCAACGGGTTACGGCAAGGCTAGTAGTTCTGGGTACTGATACGGCCAGGGTACTAGTTCAGGCTACTAGTGAATGCGAGGGTACTAGTTAAGGGTACTAGTTAAGGCTGCCAGTGAAGGCCAGGGTCTGAGTTAAGGCTACTGGAGAAGGCCAGGGTACTAGTGAAGGCAAGGGTACTAGTTAAGGGTACTAGTTAAGAGAAGGCTATGAGTTCAGGATATGAGTTAGGGGCACTGTACTAGTTAAGAGTACTAGCCAAGGCACGAGTACTAGTTCAGGCCACTACTTAAGGCAAGAGTCCCAGTTAAGGCTACTAGTTGATGCAAGAATACAAGTGAATACTACTAGTTAAGGCCAGGGTACTACTTAAGGCAACTGGTTACGGCAAGGGTAGTAGTTCTGGGTACTGATACGGCCAGGGTACTAGTTCAGACTACTAGTGAATGCGAGGGTACTAGTTAAGGGTACTACTTAAGGCTGCCTGTGAAGGCCAGGGTCTGAGTTAAGGCTACTGGAGAAGGCCAGGGTACCAGTGAAGGCAAGGCTACTAGTTAAGGGTACTAGTTAAGAGAAGGCTACTAGTTCAGGATACGAGTTAGGGGCACTGTACTAGTTAAGAGTACTAGCTAAGGCACGAGTACTAGTTCAGGCCACTACTTAAGGCAAGAGTACTAGTTAAGGCTACTCTTTGATGCAAGTTTACAAGTTGAGACTTCTAGTTAAGGCCAGGGTCCTAGTTAAGGCAACTGGTTAAGGCAAGGCTACTAGTTAAGGCAAGGCTACTAGTTCGGGGTAGTAGTGAAGGCTTGGCTACTAGTTAAGGGTACTAGGAAGGCAAGGGCAGATGTTAAGACTATTACTTAAAGCAAGGCTACTAGTTCCGAGTACTAATTCAGACAAGGCTACTAGTTCAGGCTATTCGTTATGGCCGCTGTACTAGTTAAGGCACAGGTACTAGTTAAGGATACTAGTTAAGGCAAGGTCCAAGTGAAGGCTACTACTTAAGGCAAGACGACTAGTTTAGGCTACCAGTGGATTCAAGGGTACAAGTTCATACTACTAGTTAAGACCAGGGTACCAGTTAAGGCAGCTGGTTAAGGCCAGGGTAGGACTTATGGGGACTGAGAAGGTCAGGTACTAGTTAAGACAACTAGTTCATGTGAGGGTACTAGTGAAGGGTACTAGTTGAGGCAAGGCTACTAGTGAAGGCCAGGGTACTAGTGAAGGCTACTGGTGAAGGCCAGGGTACTAGTTAAGGCAGGGCTACTAGTTCAGGGTACTGGTAAGGCAAGGGCAGACATTAAGACTATTACTTAAGGCAAGGCTACTAGTTAAGGGTACTAGTTCAGACAAGGCTACTAGTTCAGGATACTAGTTAAGGCAAGGGGACTAGTTCAGATTCAGAATTTAGGGTACTTGTCAGGGCAAGGGTACTCTTCAAGGCTAGTTGTCTAGCCTACTGATCTATACCACTAGTCTGACTAGTCCAGCTGTCTTGTCTAGGCTACTACTCTAGACTTCTCTTGTCTACTCTACTCTAGTCTACTTTCGTCTACCCTAGTCTACCCTAGCAAAAACCACCCTACCCTAACCTTTTCGAATCTATTCAATTGGATTCGATTCAAAGCATTTCAATGTGATTGGACGCGATGAGGCTTGAATCGGCTCATTCGGCACCATCAGCTCGATTCAGCTTGAATCGCTTCGATTCAGCTTGTTTCAACTCAATTCGACTTGGTTCAGCCTTATTTGGCTCGATTCGACTCTTTTCTACTCTAGTTTTCTCTATGCAACTCCATTCGACTCCATTCTACTCTATTCTGTTCTACCCTACCCGACTCTAATCTATTCTAATGGATTCGCTTGGGCGCTATTCGACGCGATTCATCACGTTTTGTTTCCATTGGGCTCGATTCGGCTAGAATTGGCTCTATTCAGCTCTATTCTGCACTATTTCACTCTATTCGACTCTACTCTTCTCTGCTCTACCGTACTGTGCTATCTTCTCTTCCTTCTATTATGTACTGTTCTATTCTATTCTGTTCTACCCTCCCAGCCGCTCCCCTCCCCTTCTCTAATCTTTGATTCTGTTCGAGTCATCGCATTTTCACGCCATTCCACCCGATTAGGCTTGAATCACATCAATTCGCTTCGAGTCGGTTCGATTGGGCTCCATTTTGCTCCATTCAGCTCCAATGGCATCGATTCTGCTGGATTCTGCTCGATTAGGCCTTCTTTGGCCCTATTCGGCCCAACTATGCTCTATTCGACTCTTTTCTACCCTATTCGTCTCTAGTCGGCTCCGTTCTAATCCATTCCACACCCTTCTGCACTATTCTCCTCTATTCTCGTCTACCCTTCCCTACCCTAATCGATTCGAATGGATTCGATTTGACCCGATTCGAAGCGATTCAACGCGATTCATCTTGTTTTGTCTCCATTCGGCTATGTTCTGCACTATCTGACTCTTTTCTACTCTATTCTATTCTGCTGGATTCTTTCTCTTCTGTTCTGTTCTCTCCTATTCTGTTGGACTCTGTTCTATCCTACCCTACCCAACCCTACTGCACCCCACCCAAACCCACCCTACTTGAATCTATTTGATTCAATTCGATTCACTTCGACGCGATTGGACAGGATTTGACGGGATTCGACAAGGTCCGAAGGCATTTGACGGGATTCAAAGAGATTAGGCGAGATTCCATACGATTCGACGTGATTCAGCAGAATTCTAGGAGATTGGACGCAATTCGAAGTTATTGGACGTGATGGGGCGTGATTCGTCGTGATTCGACGACATTCGATGCAATCCGATGCGATCCGAAGCGA
The DNA here is from genome assembly GCF_030014295.1 of Loxodonta africana. Lineage (NCBI taxonomy): Eukaryota > Metazoa > Chordata > Mammalia > Proboscidea > Elephantidae > Loxodonta > Loxodonta africana. The sequence continues at coordinate 3,030,319 of NC_087351.1, forward strand.
TTCGACCCGGTCCGACACAAAACGATGTGATTTGATGCGATTCGACGTGATTCGATGTGATTCGACGCTATTCAGTGACAGTCGGCGTGATTCTGCTTGATTCAGCTCGATTAGGTGCGAATCGGCTCTATATGGCTCCTTTACGTCTCTATTCGGCTCCATTCAGCTCTGTTTTCTCTATTCGTCTCTATTTGGCCTATTCGTCTCTAATCGACTCTATTCGAGTCTATTCGACCCTACTCTTTTCTACTCTATTCTATTCCTTCTATTCTGTTCTAATCTCTTCTAGTCTACTCTACTCTATTCTATTCCACCCTCCTCTCCCCTTCTCCAATCTAGACGTTTGGATTGCATTGGATGCATTGAACGGGATTCGACGTGATTAAGCTTGAATCAGCTCGATTCTATTCCATTTGGCTCTATTCGGTTCGTTTGGCTTGAATTGCTTCGATTCTGCTCAATTCCGCCTCTTTCGGCCCTATTCTGCTCTATTCGACTCTTCTCTACTCTTTTTGTCTCTATTTGACTCCATTCTACTCCATTCCATTTATTCCACACCATTCTACACTATTCTGCTCTACTCTAGCCTACACCACTCTAATTTACTCGAATCGATTAGACGTGATTCCTCTCATTTCGACTCCATTCGGCTCTACTCAGCTGTATTCGAGTATACCCTATTATACACTAGCCTACGCTATCGTACTCTAGTCTACTCTTCTTTATTTTCTTTATTCTTCCTATTCTGTTCTGTTCTAGTCTACTCTATTCTACCCTACCCTATGCTACCCAACTCTACTCTATTCTAATCCGTTGGATTGGATTGGATTCAACCCATTTGGACACGATTCGGCTCAGTTTGGCTCTATTTAGCTCCGTTCGAATCTATTCTACTCTACTCTGTTTCCCTCTACGCTACTCTAGCCTACTGTTTTCTGTATTCGTTCTGTATTGTTCTGTTCTCTTCTATTCTCTTCTGTTTTATTCTATGCTACTCTACTCTATTCCACCCTGCCATACCCGAACCTCCCCTACTCTAAGCTGTTCAATTCGATTCCATGAATTTGGACACGATTCAGGTCGAATTGGTTCGATTCATGTCCATTCGGCTCCATTTGGCTCGAAGGGTGTCGATTCAACTGGATTAGGCTCAATTCGGCTCCATTAGGCTCGATTTACTGGATTTGGCTCAATTCAGCTCGATTGGGCCCTCTTCGGCCCTCTTCAGCACTATTCGGCTCTATTCGGCTCTTTTCTACTCCTTTCGACTCCATTCGATTGCGCTGCACAGCATTCTACTCCACTCAACACTATTTTACTCTACCCTACCCTAATTGACTGGAATTGGTTCGAGGGGATTCAACGCGATTTGCCTTGTTTCTTCTCCATTTGGCTCGCTTAGACTCTATTCGACTCTGTTCTACTCTACACTATTCTGCTCTGCTCTAACCTTTTGGACTCGATTCTCTTGTATTCTTTTTATTCTCTTTTACTGTGTTCAATTCTCTTCTACTCTATTTTAACCAACCCTACTCTAATCTATTCCACTGGATTCGATTCCACGCATTTCGATGCGATTCGGCTCCAATCGGCTCCGTTGCACTCCATTCATCCCTCTTGGGCTCTAATCGGTTCGATTCAGTTCTAATCGGCTCCATTTCGCCCTGGTCAATTCTATTCAGCTTGAATAGGCTCTATTCAACTCTATATGGCTCTATGAGTCTACTCAACTCTATTATCTCTTTCAACGCCATTCTACACCATTCTACTCCATCCGACTGTATTCTTCTCTATTCTATTGTCTTGTACTCTACCCTTGTCTAGTCTATTCTAATCGATTCGATTGGATTGGACTTGAATGGATGGGATTCAATGCAATTCAACGGGATTCGACGCGATCCAGCATGATTCCGCGGGATTCGGTGCCATTCATCTTGATGTCTATCACGTTGGGTCTTTTGGGCTCTATTTTGCTCTAGTCGGCAATATTCAACTCTATTCTTCTAGACTCTGCACTACTCGACCCTATTCTAGTCTTTCAGTTCTCTTCTATCCTGTTCTGTTCTACTGCATTTTGGTCTATCCTACCCTACTCTAACTTAGCCTACTGCAATCTGTTCTATTCTATTCAACAGACTTGAACGGGATTCGACCTGATTCAGGTCCTATCGGCTCGAATCAGCTCCTTTTTGTGCGAATTCAACTCGATTCGGTTGGACTTGGCCCTTTTCCTCTCTATTCAGCTCATTTCGGCAGGATTTGACTCTATTTGACCCTAGTCTACTCTTCTCTATTCTTTCTGGTCTATTCTAATCTATTCTTTTCTACCCTCCCCTCCCCTCATCTTACCTGCCCTACACTAAACTATTGGATTGGATTCGACACTTTTCAACGCGATTCGACATGATTCTTCTCGATTCACCTTGAATTTGGTGGATTCGGCTGCATTCAGCTCTCTTTGGCTCTATTCAACTCTATTGGACTCTATTCTACTGTACTCGTCTCTACTTCATTCTATTCGATTCTTTCTCTTGTGTTCTGTTCTGTTCTAGTCTAACCCCTCCTACTCTACCCTCCTCTACTCTAATCGATTCGATCCGATTCAATGCCTTTCAAGGCGATTCCATGGGATTAGGCTTGAATTGGCTTGATTTCGCTCGAATCGGGTCAATTTGGCTCGATTCTGCTCGATTCAGCATCATTAGGCTCGATCCAAACGTATCCGGCCCTGTTCAGCTCTATTCAACTCTTTTCTACTTTATTCGTCTCTATTTGGCTCCATTCGACTCCATTCCACACCATTCTACTCTGTTCGACTCCATTCTACACTATTCTATTCTCTTCTCCCCCACCCTACTCTCCTCTAATCTATTCGATTCATGGAGATTTGTCTCATTTCCTCTCCATTCGACTCGATTCAGCTCGAATTGGATCTATTCATCTCTATTCTGCACTACTCGACTCTGACTATTCTACTCTACTCCACTCTACTCCATTCTACTCTTTGTATTCTCTTCTCTTCTACTCTATGCTTCTCTAGTCTATTCCTCTGTGCCCTACCCTATTGAATCCCAGCCTGACCTACGCTACTCTAAGCTGTTCTATTGAATTCGATTGCATTCGATGCGACCCGATTGGACACAATTGGACGGGATTCGGTGAGATTTCATGAGATTCAATGGGTTTTGGTGGGATTGGATGGACTTCGACGAGATTCGATGCAATAGGATGTGATTAGGTGCGATTTGGCTCGATCTAGCTTGGCTCATTTTCTGTGTCTCTATTTGGCTCATTCCAGCTCCATTCGGCTCCAGTCAGCTCGAATCTGGTCGATTTGACTTGATCGGGCTCGACTGGGCTCGATTGGGCTCCACTCAGCCCTATATGTCCCTATTCAGTGCTATTCCGCTCTATTCAACTCTTTTCTAGTCTATTCATCTCGGTTTGACTGCATTTGACTCCATTCCACACCATTCTACGCTCTTCTATTCGACAGAACCCTATCCCGCCCTAGTCTTTCCTCATCTAGTCTCTTCTTTTCGATTCTGTTGTATTGGATTCTCGTTTTCTCTTTTCTCTATTCCTTCCTATGCTACTCTACCATACCCTACACGAAACTAAGCTATCCTGACTTATCCTCTTCTATTCTATTGGATTCTGTTTTCTCTGTTCTACCGTATGCTACCCTACCTTATGACACCCTACTGGACCATACCCTACTCCATAAAAAAAGGGGTACTCAAGAAGGGTACTAGTTTGGAAAAGGGACTACCTAAGGCAAGGGGACTAGTTCAGGCTACTAGTTAGGGCCACTGTACTAGTTAAGAGTACTAGTTAATGGACGGGTACTAGTTAAGGCTACTAGGAAGGCAAGGTACAAGTGAAGGCTACTACTTCAGGCAAGCATATTAGTTTAGGCTACTAGTTGATGCAAGGGTACAAGTTCATACTACTAATTAAGGCCAGGGTACTAGTTAAGGCAACTGGCCAAGGCAAGGGTAGTAGCTATGGGTAGCGATAAGGCCAGGGTACTAGTTAAGAGTACTAGTTAAAGCCAGGGTACTAGTTGAGGCAAGGGTCCTAGTGACGGCCAGGGTACTAGTTAAGCCTGGGCTACTAGTCCATTCAAGGCTACTACTTCAGGGTACTAGTTAAGGTTTGGCTACTAGTTAAGAGGACTAGTAAGGCAAGGGTAGACGTTAAGACTGTTCCTTAAGGCAAGGCGACTCGTTAAGGGTACTATTTACCACAAGGCTTCTAGTTCAGAATACTAGTTAGGGCCACTGTACTAGTTCAGAGTACTAGTTAAGGCTACTAGTAAGGCAAGGAACGAGTTTAGGCCACTACTTCAGGCAAGAGTACTAGTGTTGTCTACTAGTCGATGCAAGGGTACATGTTAATACTACTGGCTAAGTCCAGGGTGCTAGTTAAGGCAACTGGTTAAGGCAAGGGTAGTAGATATGGGTACTGATAAGGCCAGGCTACTAGTTAAGACTACTAGTTAATGCAAGGGTACTAGTTAAGGGGACTTGTTGAGGCAAGGGTAGCCATTAAGACTATTCCTTAAGGCAAGGCTCCTGGTTAAGGGTACACGTTAGGACAAGGCTACCAGTTCAGGATACTAGTTAGGGGCACTGTACTAGTTAAGAGTACTAGTAAAGGCACGGGTGCTAGTTAAGGCTGCTAGTTAAGGCAAGGTACAAATTCAGGCCACTGCTTAAGGCAAGAGTCCTAGTTAAGGCTACTAGTTGATGCAAGAATACAAGTGAATACTACTAGTTAAGGCCAGGGTACTAGTTAAGGCAACGGGTTACGGCAAGGCTAGTAGTTCTGGGTACTGATACGGCCAGGGTACTAGTTCAGGCTACTAGTGAATGCGAGGGTACTAGTTAAGGGTACTAGTTAAGGCTGCCAGTGAAGGCCAGGGTCTGAGTTAAGGCTACTGGAGAAGGCCAGGGTACTAGTGAAGGCAAGGGTACTAGTTAAGGGTACTAGTTAAGAGAAGGCTATGAGTTCAGGATATGAGTTAGGGGCACTGTACTAGTTAAGAGTACTAGCCAAGGCACGAGTACTAGTTCAGCCCACTACTTAAGGCAAGAGTCCCAGTTAAGGCTACTAGTTGATGCAAGAATACAAGTGAATACTACTAGTTAAGGCCAGGGTACTACTTAAGGCAACTGGTTACGGCAAGGGTAGTAGTTCTGGGTACTGATACGGCCAGGGTACTAGTTCAGACTACTAGTGAATGCGAGGGTACTAGTTAAGGGTACTACTTAAGGCTGCCTGTGAAGGCCAGGGTCTGAGTTAAGGCTACTGGAGAAGGCCAGGGTACCAGTGAAGGCAAGGCTACTAGTTAAGGGTACTAGTTAAGAGAAGGCTACTAGTTCAGGATACGAGTTAGGGGCACTGTACTAGTTAAGAGTACTAGCTAAGGCACGAGTACTAGTTCAGGCCACTACTTAAGGCAAGAGTACTAGTTAAGGCTACTCTTTGATGCAAGTTTACAAGTTGAGACTTCTAGTTAAGGCCAGGGTCCTAGTTAAGGCAACTGGTTAAGGCAAGGCTACTAGTTAAGGCAAGGCTACTAGTTCGGGGTAGTAGTGAAGGCTTGGCTACTAGTTAAGGGTACTAGGAAGGCAAGGGCAGATGTTAAGACTATTACTTAAAGCAAGGCTACTAGTTCCGAGTACTAATTCAGACAAGGCTACTAGTTCAGGCTATTCGTTATGGCCGCTGTACTAGTTAAGGCACAGGTACTAGTTAAGGATACTAGTTAAGGCAAGGTCCAAGTGAAGGCTACTACTTAAGGCAAGACGACTAGTTTAGGCTACCAGTGGATTCAAGGGTACAAGTTCATACTACTAGTTAAGACCAGGGTACCAGTTAAGGCAGCTGGTTAAGGCCAGGGTAGGACTTATGGGGACTGAGAAGGTCAGGTACTAGTTAAGACAACTAGTTCATGTGAGGGTACTAGTGAAGGGTACTAGTTGAGGCAAGGCTACTAGTGAAGGCCAGGGTACTAGTGAAGGCTACTGGTGAAGGCCAGGGTACTAGTTAAGGCAGGGCTACTAGTTCAGGGTACTGGTAAGGCAAGGGCAGACATTAAGACTATTACTTAAGGCAAGGCTACTAGTTAAGGGTACTAGTTCAGACAAGGCTACTAGTTCAGGATACTAGTTAAGGCAAGGGGACTAGTTCAGATTCAGAATTTAGGGTACTTGTCAGGGCAAGGGTACTCTTCAAGGCTAGTTGTCTAGCCTACTGATCTATACCACTAGTCTGACTAGTCCAGCTGTCTTGTCTAGGCTACTACTCTAGACTTCTCTTGTCTACTCTACTCTAGTCTACTTTCGTCTACCCTAGTCTACCCTAGCAAAAACCACCCTACCCTAACCTTTTCGAATCTATTCAATTGGATTCGATTCAAAGCATTTCAATGTGATTGGACGCGATGAGGCTTGAATCGGCTCATTCGGCACCATCAGCTCGATTCAGCTTGAATCGCTTCGATTCAGCTTGTTTCAACTCAATTCGACTTGGTTCAGCCTTATTCGGCTCGATTCGACTCTTTTCTACTCTAGTTTTCTCTATGCAACTCCATTCGACTCCATTCTACTCTATTCTGTTCTACCCTACCCGACTCTAATCTATTCTAATGGATTCGCTTGGGCGCTATTCGACGCGATTCATCACGTTTTGTTTCCATTGGGCTCGATTCGGCTAGAATTGGCTCTATTCAGCTCTATTCTGCACTATTTCACTCTATTCGACTCTACTCTTCTCTGCTCTACCGTACTGTGCTATCTTCTCTTCCTTCTATTATGTACTGTTCTATTCTATTCTGTTCTACCCTCCCAGCCGCTCCCCTCCCCTTCTCTAATCTTTGATTCTGTTCGAGTCATCGCATTTTCACGCCATTCCACCCGATTAGGCTTGAATCAGATCAATTCGCTTCGAGTCGGTTCGATTGGGCTCCATTTTGCTCCATTCAGCTCCAATGGCATCGATTCTGCTGGATTCTGCTCGATTAGGCCTTCTTTGGCCCTATTCGGCCCAACTATGCTCTATTCGACTCTTTTCTACCCTATTCGTCTCTAGTCGGCTCCGTTCTAATCCATTCCACACCCTTCTGCACTATTCTCCTCTATTCTCGTCTACCCTTCCCTACCCTAATCGATTCGAATGGATTCGATTTGACCCGATTCGAAGCGATTCAACGCGATTCATCTTGTTTTGTCTCCATTCGGCTATGTTCTGCACTATCTGACTCTTTTCTACTCTATTCTATTCTGCTGGATTCTTTCTCTTCTGTTCTGTTCTCTCCTATTCTGTTGGACTCTGTTCTATCCTACCCTACCCAACCCTACTGCACCCCACCCAAACCCACCCTACTTGAATCTATTTGATTCAATTCGATTCACTTCGACGCGATTGGACAGGATTTGACGGGATTCGACAAGGTCCGAAGGCATTTGACGGGATTCAAAGAGATTAGGCGAGATTCCATACGATTCGACGTGATTCAGCAGAATTCTAGGAGATTGGACGCAATTCGAAGTTATTGGACGTGATGGGGCGTGATTCGTCGTGATTCGACGACATTCGATGCAATCCGATGCGATCCGAAGCGATTCGACCCGGTCCGACACAAAACGATGTGATTTGATGCGATTCGACGTGATTCGATGTGATTCGACGCTATTCAGTGACAGTCGGCGTGATTCTGCTTGATTCAGCTCGATTAGGTGCGAATCGGCTCTATATGGCTCCTTTACGTCTCTATTCGGCTCCATTCAGCTCTGTTTTCTCTATTCGTCTCTATTTGGCCTATTCGTCTCTAATCGACTCTATTCGAGTCTATTCGACCCTACTCTTTTCTACTCTATTCTATTCCTTCTATTCTGTTCTAATCTCTTCTAGTCTACTCTACTCTATTCTATTCCACCCTCCTCTCCCCTTCTCCAATCTAGACGTTTGGATTGCATTGGATGCATTGAACGGGATTCGACGTGATTAAGCTTGAATCAGCTCGATTCTATTCCATTTGGCTCTATTCGGTTCGTTTGGCTTGAATTGCTTCGATTCTGCTCAATTCCGCCTCTTTCGGCCCTATTCTGCTCTATTCGACTCTTCTCTACTCTTTTTGTCTCTATTTGACTCCATTCTACTCCATTCCATTTATTCCACACCATTCTACACTATTCTGCTCTACTCTAGCCTACACCACTCTAATTTACTCGAATCGATTAGACGTGATTCCTCTCATTTCGACTCCATTCGGCTCTACTCAGCTGTATTCGAGTCTACCCTATTATACACTAGCCTACGCTATCGTACTCTAGTCTACTCTTCTTTATTTTCTTTATTCTTCCTATTCTGTTCTGTTCTAGTCTACTCTATTCTACCCTACCCTATGCTACCCAACTCTACTCTATTCTAATCCGTTGGATTGGATTGGATTCAACCCATTTGGACACGATTCGGCTCAGTTTGGCTCTATTTAGCTCCGTTCGAATCTATTCTACTCTACTCTGTTTCCCTCTACGCTACTCTAGCCTACTGTTTTCTGTATTCGTTCTGTATTGTTCTGTTCTCTTCTATTCTCTTCTGTTTTATTCTATGCTACTCTACTCTATTCCACCCTGCCATACCCGAACCTCCCCTACTCTAAGCTGTTCAATTCGATTCCATGAATTTGGACACGATTCAGGTCGAATTGGTTCGATTCATGTCCATTCGGCTCCATTTGGCTCGAAGGGTGTCGATTCAACTGGATTAGGCTCAATTCGGCTCCATTAGGCTCGATTTACTGGATTTGGCTCAATTCAGCTCGATTGGGCCCTCTTCGGCCCTCTTCAGCACTATTCGGCTCTATTCGGCTCTTTTCTACTCCTTTCGACTCCATTCGATTGCGCTGCACAGCATTCTACTCCACTCAACACTATTTTACTCTACCCTACCCTAATTGACTGGAATTGGTTCGAGGGGATTCAACGCGATTTGCCTTGTTTCTTCTCCATTTGGCTCGCTTAGACTCTATTCGACTCTGTTCTACTCTACACTATTCTGCTCTGCTCTAACCTTTTGGACTCGATTCTCTTGTATTCTTTTTATTCTCTTTTACTGTGTTCAATTCTCTTCTACTCTATTTTAACCAACCCTACTCTAATCTATTCCACTGGATTCGATTCCACGCATTTCGATGCGATTCGGCTCCAATCGGCTCCGTTGCACTCCATTCATCCCTCTTGGGCTCTAATCGGTTCGATTCAGTTCTAATCGGCTCCATTTCGCCCTGGTCAATTCTATTCAGCTTGAATAGGCTCTATTCAACTCTATATGGCTCTATGAGTCTACTCAACTCTATTATGTCTTTTCAACGCCATTCTACACCATTCTACTCCATCCGACTGTATTCTTCTCTATTCTATTGTCTTGTACTCTACCCTTGTCTAGTCTATTCTAATCGATTCGATTGGATTGGACTTGAATGGATGGGATTCAATGCAATTCAACGGGATTCGACGCGATCCAGCATGATTCCGCGGGATTCGGCGCCATTCATCTTGATGTCTATCACGTTGGGTCTTTTGGGCTCTATTTTGCTCTAGTCGGCAATATTCAACTCTATTCTTCTAGACTCTGCACTACTCGACCCTATTCTAGTCTTTCAGTTCTCTTCTATCCTGTTCTGTTCTACTGCATTTTGGTCTATCCTACCCTACTCTAACTTAGCCTACTGCAATCTGTTCTATTCTATTCAACAGACTTGAACGGGATTCGACCTGATTCAGGTCCTATCGGCTCGAATCAGCTCCTTTTTGTGCGAATTCAACTCGATTCGGTTGGACTTGGCCCTTTTCCTCTCTATTCAGCTCATTTCGGCAGGATTTGACTCTATTTGACCCTAGTCTACTCTTCTCTATTCTTTCTGGTCTATTCTAATCTATTCTTTTCTACCCTCCCCTCCCCTCATCTTACCTGCCCTACACTAAACTATTGGATTGGATTCGACACTTTTCAACGCGATTCGACATGATTCTTCTCGATTCACCTTGAATTTGGTGGATTCGGCTGCATTCAGCTCTCTTTGGCTCTATTCAACTCTATTGGACTCTATTCTACTGTACTCGTCTCTACTTCATTCTATTCGATTCTTTCTCTTGTGTTCTGTTCTGTTCTAGTCTAACCCCTCCTACTCTACCCTCCTCTACTCTAATCGATTCGATCCGATTCAATGCCTTTCAAGGCGATTCCATGGGATTAGGCTTGAATTGGCTTGATTTCGCTCGAATCGGGTCAATTTGGCTCGATTCTGCTCGATTCAGCATCATTAGGCTCGATCCAAACGTATCCGGCCCTGTTCAGCTCTATTCAACTCTTTTCTACTTTATTCGTCTCTATTTGGCTCCATTCGACTCCATTCCACACCATTCTACTCTGTTCGACTCCATTCTACACTATTCTATTCTCTTCTCCCCCACCCTACTCTCCTCTAATCTATTCGATTCATGGAGATTTGTCTCATTTCCTCTCCATTCGACTCGATTCAGCTCGAATTGGATCTATTCATCTCTATTCTGCACTACTCGACTCTGACTATTCTACTCTACTCCACTCTACTCCATTCTACTCTTTGTATTCTCTTCTCTTCTACTCTATGCTTCTCTAGTCTATTCCTCTGTGCCCTACCCTATTGAATCCCAGCCTGACCTACGCTACTCTAAGCTGTTCTATTGAATTCGATTGCATTCGATGCGACCCGATTGGACACAATTGGACGGGATTCGGTGAGATTTCATGAGATTCAATGGGTTTTGGTGGGATTGGATGGACTTCGACGAGATTCGATGCAATAGGATGTGATTAGGTGCGATTTGGCTCGATCTAGCTTGGCTCATTTTCTGTGTCTCTATTTGGCTCATTCCAGCTCCATTCGGCTCCAGTCAGCTCGAATCTGGTCGATTTGACTTGATCGGGCTCGACTGGGCTCGATTGGGCTCCACTCAGCCCTATATGTCCCTATTCAGTGCTATTCCGCTCTATTCAACTCTTTTCTAGTCTATTCATCTCGGTTTGACTGCATTTGACTCCATTCCACACCATTCTACGCTCTTCTATTCGACAGAACCCTATCCCGCCCTAGTCTTTCCTCATCTAGTCTCTTCTTTTCGATTCTGTTGTATTGGATTCTCGTTTTCTCTTTTCTCTATTCCTTCCTATGCTACTCTACCATACCCTACACGAAACTAAGCTATCCTGACTTATCCTCTTCTATTCTATTGGATTCTGTTTTCTCTGTTCTACCGTATGCTACCCTACCTTATGACACCCTACTGGACCATACCCTACTCCATAAAAAAAGGGGTACTCAAGAAGGGTACTAGTTTGGAAAAGGGACTACCTAAGGCAAGGGGACTAGTTCAGGCTACTAGTTAGGGCCACTGTACTAGTTAAGAGTACTAGTTAATGGACGGGTACTAGTTAAGGCTACTAGGAAGGCAAGGTACAAGTGAAGGCTACTACTTCAGGCAAGCATATTAGTTTAGGCTACTAGTTGATGCAAGGGTACAAGTTCATACTACTAATTAAGGCCAGGGTACTAGTTAAGGCAACTGGCCAAGGCAAGGGTAGTAGCTATGGGTAGCGATAAGGCCAGGGTACTAGTTAAGAGTACTAGTTAAAGCCAGGGTACTAGTTGAGGCAAGGGTCCTAGTGACGGCCAGGGTACTAGTTAAGCCTGGGCTACTAGTCCATTCAAGGCTACTACTTCAGGGTACTAGTTAAGGTTTGGCTACTAGTTAAGAGGACTAGTAAGGCAAGGGTAGACGTTAAGACTGTTCCTTAAGGCAAGGCGACTCGTTAAGGGTACTATTTACCACAAGGCTTCTAGTTCAGAATACTAGTTAGGGCCACTGTACTAGTTCAGAGTACTAGTTAAGGCTACTAGTAAGGCAAGGAACGAGTTTAGGCCACTACTTCAGGCAAGAGTACTAGTGTTGTCTACTAGTCGATGCAAGGGTACATGTTAATACTACTGGCTAAGTCCAGGGTGCTAGTTAAGGCAACTGGTTAAGGCAAGGGTAGTAGTTCTGGGTACTGATAAGGCCAGGCTACTAGTTAAGACTACTAGTTAATGCAAGGGTACTAGTTAAGGGGACTTGTTGAGGCAAGGGTAGCCATTAAGACTATTCCTTAAGGCAAGGCTCCTGGTTAAGGGTACTCGTTAGGACAAGGCTACCATTTCAGGACATTAGTTAGGGGCACTGTACTAGTTAAGAGTACTAGTAAAGGCACGGGTGCTAGTTAAGGCTGCTAGTTAAGGCAAGGTACAAATTCAGGCCACTGCTTAAGGCAAGAGTCCTAGTTAAGGCTACTAGTTGATGCAAGAATACAAGTGAATACTACTAGTTAAGGCCAGGGTACTAGTTAAGGCAACGGGTTACGGCAAGGCTAGTAGTTCTGGGTACTGATACGGCCAGGGTACTAGTTCAGGCTACTAGTGAATGCGAGGGTACTAGTTAAGGGTACTAGTTAAGGCTGCCAGTGAAGGCCAGGGTCTGAGTTAAGGCTACTGGAGAAGGCCAGGGTACTAGTGAAGGCAAGGGTACTAGTTAAGGGTACTAGTTAAGAGAAGGCTACGAGTTCAGGATATGAGTTAGGGGCACTGTACTAGTTAAGAGTACTAGCCAAGGCACGAGTACTAGTTCAGCCCACTACTTAAGGCAAGAGTCCTAGTTAAGGCTACTAGTTGATGCAAGAATACAAGTGAATACTACTAGTTAAGGCCAGGGTACTACTTAAGGCAACTGGTTACGGCAAGGGTAGTATTTCTGGGTACTGATACGGCCAGGGTACTAGTTCAGACTACTAGTGAATGCGAGGGTACTAGTTAAGGGTACTACTTAAGGCTGCCTGTGAAGGCCAGGGTCTGAGTTAAGGCTACTGGAGAAGGCCAGGGTACCAGTGAAGGCAAGGCTACTAGTTAAGGGTACTAGTTAAGAGAAGGCTACTAGTTCAGGATACGAGTTAGGGGCACTGTACTAGTTAAGAGTACTAGCTAAGGCACGAGTACTAGTTCAGCCCACTACTTAAGGCAAGAGTACTAGTTAAGGCTACTCTTTGATGCAAGTTTACAAGTTGAGACTTCTAGTTAAGGCCAGGGTCCTAGTTAAGGCAACTGGTTAAGGCAAGGCTACTAGTTAAGGCAAGGCTACTAGTTCGGGGTAGTAGTGAAGGCTTGGCTACTAGTTAAGGGTACTAGGAAGGCAAGGGCAGATGTTAAGACTATTACTTAAAGCAAGGCTACTAGTTCCGAGTACTAATTCAGACAAGGCTACTAGTTCAGGCTATTCGTTATGGCCGCTGTACTAGTTAAGGCACAGGTACTAGTTAAGGATACTAGTTAAGGCAAGGTCCAAGTGAAGGCTACTACTTAAGGCAAGACGACTAGTTTAGGCTACCAGTGGATTCAAGGGTACAAGTTCATACTACTAGTTAAGACCAGGGTACCAGTTAAGGCAGCTGGTTAAGGCCAGGGTAGGACTTATGGGGACTGAGAAGGTCAGGTACTAGTTAAGACAACTAGTTCATGTGAGGGTACTAGTGAAGGGTACTAGTTGAGGCAAGGCTACTAGTGAAGGCCAGGGTACTAGTGAAGGCTACTGGTGAAGGCCAGGGTACTAGTTAAGGCAGGGCTACTAGTTCAGGGTACTGGTAAGGCAAGGGCAGACATTAAGACTATTACTTAAGGCAAGGCTACTAGTTAAGGGTACTAGTTCAGACAAGGCTACTAGTTCAGGATACTAGTTAAGGCAAGGGGACTAGTTCAGATTCAGAATTTAGGGTACTTGTCAGGGCAAGGGTACTCTTCAAGGCTAGTTGTCTAGCCTACTGATCTATACCACTAGTCTGACTAGTCCAGCTGTCTTGTCTAGGCTACTACTCTAGACTTCTCTTGTCTACTCTACTCTAGTCTACTTTCGTCTACCCTAGTCTACCCTAGCAAAAACCACCCTACCCTAACCTTTTCGAATCTATTCAATTGGATTCGATTCAAAGCATTTCAATGTGATTGGACGCGATGAGGCTTGAATCGGCTCATTCGGCACCATCAGCTCGATTCAGCTTGAATCGCTTCGATTCAGCTTGTTTCAACTCAATTCGACTTGGTTCAGCCTTATTCGGCTCGATTCGACTCTTTTCTACTCTAGTTTTCTCTATGCAACTCCATTCGACTCCATTCTACTCTATTCTGTTCTACCCTACCCGACTCTAATCTATTCTAATGGATTCGCTTGGGCGCTATTCGACGCGATTCATCACGTTTTGTTTCCATTGGGCTCGATTCGGCTAGAATTGGCTCTATTCAGCTCTATTCTGCACTATTTCACTCTATTCGACTCTACTCTTCTCTGCTCTACCGTACTGTGCTATCTTCTCTTCCTTCTATTATGTACTGTTCTATTCTATTCTGTTCTACCCTCCCAGCCGCTCCCCTCCCCTTCTCTAATCTTTGATTCTGTTCGAGTCATCGCATTTTCACGCCATTCCACCCGATTAGGCTTGAATCACATCAATTCGCTTCGAGTCGGTTCGATTGGGCTCCATTTTGCTCCATTCAGCTCCAATGGCATCGATTCTGCTGGATTCTGCTCGATTAGGCCTTCTTTGGCCCTATTCGGCCCAACTATGCTCTATTCGACTCTTTTCTACCCTATTCGTCTCTAGTCGGCTCCGTTCTAATCCATTCCACACCCTTCTGCACTATTCTCCTCTATTCTCGTCTACCCTTCCCTACCCTAATCTATTCGAATGGATTCGATTGGACCCGATTCGAAGCGATTCAACGCGATTCATCTTGTTTTGTCTCCATTCGGCTATGTTCTGCACTATCTGACTCTTTTCTACTCTATTCTATTCTGCTGGATTCTTTCTCTTCTGTTCTGTTCTCTCCTATTCTGTTGGACTCTGTTCTATCCTACCCTACCCAACCCTACTGCACCCCACCCAAACCCACCCTACTTGAATCTATTTGATTCAATTCGATTCACTTCGACGCGATTGGACAGGATTTGACGGGATTCGACAAGGTCCGAAGGCATTTGACGGGATTCAAAGAGATTAGGCGAGATTCCATACGATTCGACGTGATTCAGCAGAATTCTAGGAGATTGGACGCAATTCGAAGTTATTGGACGTGATGGGGCGTGATTCGTCGTGATTCGACGACATTCGATGCAATCCGATGCGATCCGAAGCGATTCGACCCGGTCCGACACAAAACGATGTGATTTGATGCGATTCGACGTGATTCGATGTGATTCGACGCTATTCAGTGACAGTCGGCGTGATTCTGCTTGATTCAGCTCGATTAGGTGCGAATCGGCTCTATATGGCTCCTTTACGTCTCTATTCGGCTCCATTCAGCTCTGTTTTCTCTATTCGTCTCTATTTGGCCTATTCGTCTCTAATCGACTCTATTCGAGTCTATTCGACCCTACTCTTTTCTACTCTATTCTATTCCTTCTATTCTGTTCTAATCTCTTCTAGTCTACTCTACTCTATTCTATTCCACCCTCCTCTCCCCTTCTCTAATCTAGACGTTTGGATTGCATTGGATGCATTGAACGGGATTCGACGTGATTAAGCTTGAATCAGCTCGATTCTATTCCATTTGGCTCTATTCGGTTCGTTTGGCTTGAATTGCTTCGATTCTGCTCAATTCCGCCTCTTTCGGCCCTATTCTGCTCTATTCGACTCTTCTCTACTCTTTTTGTCTCTATTTGACTCCATTCTACTCCATTCTATTTATTCCACACCATTCTACACTATTCTGCTCTACTCTAGCCTACACCACTCTAATTTACTCGAATCGATTAGACGTGATTCCTCTCATTTCGACTCCATTCGGCTCTACTCAGCTGTATTCGAGTCTACCCTATTATACACTAGCCTACTCTATCGTTCTCTAGTCTACTCTTCTTTATTTTCTTTATTCTTCCTATTCTGTTCTGTTCTAGTCTACTCTATTCTACCCTACCCTATGCTACCCAACTCTACTCTATTCTAATCCGTTGGATTGGATTGGATTCAACCCATTTGGACACGATTCGGCTCAGTTTGGCTCTATTTAGCTCCGTTCGAATCTATTCTACTCTACTCTGTTTCCCTCTATGCTACTCTAGCCTACTGTTTTCTGTATTCGTTCTGTATTGTTCTGTTCTCTTCTATTCTCTTCTGTTTTATTCTATGCTACTCTACTCTATTCCACCCTGCCATACCCGAACCTCCCCTACTCTAAGCTGTTCAATTCGATTCCATGAATTTGGACACGATTCAGGTCGAATTGGTTCGATTCATGTCCATTCGGCTCCATTTGGCTCGAAGGGTGTCGATTCAACTGGATTAGGCTCAATTCGGCTCCATTAGGCTCGATTTACTGGATTTGGCTCAATTCAGCTCGATTGGGCCCTCTTCGGCCCTCTTCAGCACTATTCGGCTCTATTCGGCTCTTTTCTGCTCCTTTCGACTCCATTCGATTGCGCTGCACAGCATTCTACTCCACTCAACACTATTTTACTCTACCCTACCCTAATTGACTGGAATTGGTTCGAGGGGATTCAACGCGATTTGCCTTGTTTCTTCTCCATTTGGCTCGCTTAGACTCTATTCGACTCTGTTCTACTCTACACTATTCTGCTCTGCTCTAACCTTTTGGACTCGATTCTCTTGTATTCTTTTTATTCTCTTTTACTGTGTTCAATTCTCTTCTACTCTATTTTAACCAACCCTACTCTAACCTATTCCACTGGATTCGATTCCACGCATTTCGATGCGATTCGGCTCCAATCGGCTCCGTTGCACTCCATTCATCCCTCTTGGGCTCTAATCGGTTCGATTCAGTTCTAATCGGCTCCATTTCGCCCTGGTCAATTCTATTCAGCTTGAATAGGCTCTATTCAACTCTATATGGCTCTATGAGTCTACTCAACTCTATTATCTCTTTCAACGCCATTCTACACCATTCTACTCCATCCGACTGTATTCTTCTCTATTCTATTGTCTTGTACTCTACCCTTGTCTAGTCTATTCTAATCGATTTGATTGGATTGGACTTGAATGGATGGGATTCAATGCAATTCAACGGGATTCGACGCGATCCAGCATGATTCCGCGGGATTCGGCGCCATTCATCTTGATGTCTATCACGTTGGGTCTTTTGGGCTCTATTTTGCTCTAGTCGGCAATATTCAACTCTATTCTTCTAGACTCTGCACTACTCGACCCTATTCTAGTCTTTCAGTTCTCTTCTATCCTGTTCTGTTCTACTCCTACCCTACTCTAACTTAGCCTACTGCAATCTGTTCTATTCTATTCAACAGACTTGAACGGGATTCGACCTGATTCAGGTCCTATCGGCTCGAATCAGCTCCTTTTTGTGCGAATTCAACTCGATTCGGTTGGACTTGGCCCTTTTCCTCTCTATTCAGCTCATTTCGGCAGGATTTGACTCTATTTGACCCTAGTCTACTCTTCTCTATTCTTTCTGGTCTATTCCAATCTATTCTTTTCTACCCTCCCCTCCCCTCATCTTACCTGCCCTACACTAAACTATTGGATTGGATTCGACACTTTTCAACGCGATTCGACATGATTCTTCTCGATTCACCTTGAATTTGGTGGATTCGGCTGCATTCAGCTCTCTTTGGCTCTATTCAACTCTATTGGACTCTATTCTACTGTACTCGTCTCTACTTCATTCTATTCGATTCTTTCTCTTGTGTTCTGTTCTGTTCTAGTCTAACCCCTCCTACTCTACCCTCCTCTACTCTAATCGATTCGATCCGATTCAATGCCTTTCAAGGCGATTCCATGGGATTAGGCTTGAATTGGCTTGATTTAGCTCGATTTGGCTTGAATCGGGTCAATTTGGCTTGATTCTGCTCGATTCAGCATCATTAGGCTCGATCCAAACGTATCCGGCCCTGTTCAGCTCTATTCAACTCTTTTCTACTTTATTCGTCTCTATTTGGCTCCATTCGACTCCATTCCACACCATTCTACTCTGTTCGACCCCATTCTACACTATTCTATTCTCTTCTCCCCCACCCTACTCTCCTCTAATCTATTCGATTCATGGAGATTTGTCTCATTTCCTCTCCATTCGACTCGATTCAGCTCGAATTGGATCTATTCATCTCTATTCTGCACTACTCGACTCTGACTATTCTACTCTACTCCACTCTACTCCATTCTACTCTTTGTATTCTCTTCTCTTCTACTCTATGCTTCTCTAGTCTATTCCTCTGTGCCCTACCCTATTGAATCCCAGCCTAACCTACACTACTCTAAGCTGTTCTATTGAATTCGATTGCATTCGATGCGACCCGATTGGACACAATTGGACGGGATTCGGTGAGATTTCATGAGATTCAATGGGTTTTGGTGGGATTGGATGGACTTCGACGAGATTCGATGCAATAGGATGTGATTAGGTGCGATTTGGCTCGATCTAGCTTGGCTCATTTTCTGTGTCTCTATTTGGCTCATTCCAGCTCCATTCGGCTCCAGTCAGCTCGAATCTGGTCGATTTGACTTGATCGGGCTCGATTGGGCTCCACTCAGCCCTATATGTCCCTATTCAGTGCTATTCCGCTCTATTCAACTCTTTTCTAGTCTATTCATCTCGGTTTGACTGCATTTGACTCCATTCCACACCATTCTACGCTCTTCTATTCGACAGAACCCTATCCCGCCCTAGTCTTTCCTCATCTAGTCTCTTCTTTTCGATTCTGTTGTATTGGATTCTCGTTTTCTCTTTTCTCTATTCCTTCCTATGCTACTCTACCATACCCTACACGAAACTAAGCTATCCTGACTTATCCTCTTCTATTCTATTGGATTCTGTTTTCTCTGTTCTACCGTATGCTACCCTACCTTATGACACCCTACTGGACCATACCCTACTCCATAAAAAAAGGGGTACTCAAGAAGGGTACTAGTTTGGAAAAGGGACTACCTAAGGCAAGGGGACTAGTTCAGGCTACTAGTTAGGGCCACTGTACTAGTTAAGAGTACTAGTTAATGGACGGGTACTAGTTAAGGCTACTAGGAAGGCAAGGTACAAGTGAAGGCTACGACTTCAGGCAAGCATATTAGTTTAGGCTACTAGTTGATGCAAGGGTACAAGTTCATACTACTAATTAAGGCCAGGGTACTAGTTAAGGCAACTGGTCAAGGCAAGGGTAGTAGCTATGGGTAGCGATAAGGCCAGGGTACTAGTTAAGACTACTAGTTAATGCCAGGGTACTAGTTGAGGCAAGGGTCCTAGTGACGGCCAGGGTACTAGTTAAGCCTGGGCTACTAGTCCATTCAAGGCTACTACTTCAGGGTACTAGTTAAGGTTTGGCTACTAGTTAAGAGGACTAGTAAGGCAAGGGTAGACGTTAAGACTGTTCCTTAAGGCAAGGCGACTCGTTAAGGGTACTATTTACCACAAGGCTTCTAGTTCAGAATACTAGTTAGGGCCACTGTACTAGTTCAGAGTACTAGTTAAGGCTACTAGTAAGGCAAGGAACGAGTTTAGGCCACTACTTCAGGCAAGAGTACTAGTGTTGTCTACTAGTCGATGCAAGGGTACATGTTAATACTACTGGCTAAGTCCAGGGTGCTAGTTAAGGCAACTGGTTAAGGCAAGGGTAGTAGTTCTGGGTACTGATAAGGCCAGGCTACTAGTTAAGACTACTAGTTAATGCAAGGGTACTAGTTAAGGGGACTTGTTGAGGCAAGGGTAGCCATTAAGACTATTCCTTAAGGCAAGGCTCCTGGTTAAGGGTACTCGTTAGGAAAAGGCTACCAGTTCAGGATACTAGTTAGGGGCACTGTACTAGTTAAGAGTACTAGTAAAGGCACGGGTGCTAGTTAAGGCTGCTAGTTAAGGCAAGGTACAAATTCAGGCCACTGCTTAAGGCAAGAGTCCTAGTTAAGGCTACTAGTTGATGCAAGAATACAAGTGAATATTACTAGTTAAGGCCAGGGTACTACTTAAGGCAACTGGTTACGGCAAGGGTAGTAGTTCTGGGTACTGATACGGCCAGGGTACTAGTTCAGACTACTAGTGAATGCGAGGGTACTAGTTAAGGGTACTACTTAAGGCTGCCTGTGAAGGCCAGGGTCTGAGTTAAGGCTACTGGAGAAGGCCAGGGTACCAGTGAAGGCAAGGCTACTAGTTAAGGGTACTAGTTAAGAGAAGGCTACTAGTTCAGGATACGAGTTAGGGGCACTGTACTAGTTAAGAGTACTAGCTAAGGCACGAGTACTAGTTCAGGCCACTACTTAAGGCAAGAGTACTAGTTAAGGCTACTCTTTGATGCAAGTTTACAAGTTGAGACTTCTAGTTAAGGCCAGGGTCCTAGTTAAGGCAACTGGTTAAGGCAAGGCTACTAGTTAAGGCAAGGCTACTAGTTCGGGGTAGTAGTGAAGGCTTGGCTACTAGTTAAGGGTACTAGGAAGGCAAGGGCAGATGTTAAGACTATTACTTAAAGCAAGGCTACTAGTTCCGAGTACTAATTCAGACAAGGCTACTAGTTCAGGCTATTCGTTATGGCCGCTGTACTAGTTAAGGCACAGGTACTAGTTAGGGATACTAGTTAAGGCAAGGTCCAAGTGAAGGCTACTACTTAAGGCAAGACGACTAGTTTAGGCTACCAGTGGATTCAAGGGTACAAGTTCATACTACTAGTTAAGACCAGGGTACCAGTTAAGGCAGCTGGTTAAGGCCAGGGTAGGACTTATGGGGACTGAGAAGGTCAGGTACTAGTTAAGACAACTAGTTCATGTGAGGGTACTAGTGAAGGGTACTAGTTGAGGCAAGGCTACTAGTGAAGGCCAGGGTACTAGTGAAGGCTACTGGTGAAGGCCAGGGTCCTAGTTAAGGCAGGGCTACTAGTTCAGGGTACTGGTAAGGCAAGGGCAGACATTAAGACTATTACTTAAGGCAAGGCTACTAGTTAAGGGTACTAGTTCAGACAAGGCTACTAGTTCAGGATACTAGTTAAGGCAAGGGGACTAGTTCAGATTCAGAATTTAGGGTACTTGTCAGGGCAAGGGTACTCTTCAAGGCTAGTTGTCTAGCCTACTGATCTATACCACTAGTCTGACTAGTCCAGCTGTCTTGTCTAGACTACTAGTCTAGACTTCTCTGGTCTACTCTACTCTAGTCTACTTTCGTCTACCCTAGTCTACCCTAGCAAAAACCACCCTACCCTAACCTTTTCGAATCTATTCAATTGGATTCGATTCAAAGCATTTCAATGTGATTGGACGCGATGAGGCTTGAATCGGCTCATTCGGCACCATCAGCTCGATTCAGCTTGAATCGCTTCGATTCAGCTTGTTTCAACTCAATTCGACTTGGTTCAGCCTTATTCGGCTCGATTCGACTCTTTTCTACTCTAGTTTTCTCTATGCAACTCCATTCGACTCCATTCTACTCTATTCTGTTCTACCCTACCCGACTCTAATCTATTCTAATGGATTCGCTTGGGCGCTATTCGACGCGATTCATCACGTTTTGTTTCCATTGGGCTCGATTCGGCTAGAATTGGCTCTATTCAGCTCTATTCTGCACTATTTCACTCTATTCGACTCTACTCTTCTCTGCTCTACCGTACTGTGCTATCTTCTCTTCCTTCTATTATGTACTGTTCTATTCTATTCTGTTCTACCCTCCCAGCCGCTCCCCTCCCCTTCTCTAATCTTTGATTCTGTTCGAGTCATCGCATTTTCACGCCATTCCACCCGATTAGGCTTGAATCACATCAATTCGCTTCGAGTCGGTTCGATTGGGCTCCATTTTGCTCCATTCAGCTCCAATGGCATCGATTCTGCTGGATTCTGCTCGATTAGGCCTTCTTTGGCCCTATTCGGCCCAACTATGCTCTATTCGACTCTTTTCTACCCTATTCGTCTCTAGTCGGCTCCGTTCTAATCCATTCCACACCCTTCTGCACTATTCTCCTCTATTCTCGTCTACCCTTCCCTACCCTAATCTATTCGAATGGATTCGATTGGACCCGATTCGAAGCGATTCAACGCGATTCATCTTGTTTTGTCTCCATTCGGCTATGTTCTGCACTATCTGACTCTTTTCTACTCTATTCTATTCTGCTGGATTCTTTCTCTTCTGTTCTGTTCTCTCCTATTCTGTTGGACTCTGTTCTATCCTACCCTACCCAACCCTACTGCACCCCACCCAAACCCACCCTACTTGAATCTATTTGATTCAATTCGATTCACTTCGACGCGATTGGACAGGATTTGACGGGATTCGACAAGGTCCGAAGGCATTTGACGGGATTCAAAGAGATTAGGCGAGATTCCATACGATTCGACGTGATTCAGCAGAATTCTAGGAGATTGGACGCAATTCGAAGTTATTGGACGTGATGGGGCGTGATTCGTCGTGATTCGACGACATTCGATGCAATCCGATGCGATCCGAAGCGATTCGACCCGGTCCGACACAAAACGATGTGATTTGATGCGATTCGACGTGATTCGATGTGATTCGACGCTATTCAGTGACAGTCGGCGTGATTCTGCTTGATTCAGCTCGATTAGGTGCGAATCGGCTCTATATGGCTCCTTTACGTCTCTATTCGGCTCCATTCAGCTCTGTTTTCTCTATTCGTCTCTATTTGGCCTATTCGTCTCTAATCGACTCTATTCGAGTCTATTCGACCCTACTCTTTTCTACTCTATTCTATTCCTTCTATTCTGTTCTAATCTCTTCTAGTCTACTCTACTCTATTCTATTCCACCCTCCTCTCCCCTTCTCTAATCTAGACGTTTGGATTGCATTGGATGCATTGAACGGGATTCGACGTGATTAAGCTTGAATCAGCTCGATTCTATTCCATTTGGCTCTATTCGGTTCGTTTGGCTTGAATTGCTTCGATTCTGCTCAATTCCGCCTCTTTCGGCCCTATTCTGCTCTATTCGACTCTTCTCTACTCTTTTTGTCTCTATTTGACTCCATTCTACTCCATTCTATTTATTCCACACCATTCTACACTATTCTGCTCTACTCTAGCCTACACCACTCTAATTTACTTGAATCGATTAGACGTGATTCCTCTCATTTCGACTCCATTCGGCTCTACTCAGCTGTATTCGAGTCTACCCTATTATACACTAGCCTACTCTATCGTTCTCTAGTCTACTCTTCTTTATTTTCTTTATTCTTCCTATTCTGTTCTGTTCTAGTCTACTCTATTCTACCCTACCCTATGCTACCCAACTCTACTCTATTCTAATCCGTTGGATTGGATTGGATTCAACCCATTTGGACACGATTCGGCTCAGTTTGGCTCTATTTAGCTCCGTTCGAATCTATTCTACTCTACTCTGTTTCCCTCTATGCTACTCTAGCCTACTGTTTTCTGTATTCGTTCTGTATTGTTCTGTTCTCTTCTATTCTCTTCTGTTTTATTCTATGCTACTCTACTCTATTCCACCCTGCCATACCCGAACCTCCCCTACTCTAAGCTGTTCAATTCGATTCCATGAATTTGGACACGATTCAGGTCGAATTGGTTCGATTCATGTCCATTCGGCTCCATTTGGCTCGAAGGGTGTCGATTCAACTGGATTAGGCTCAATTCGGCTCCATTAGGCTCGATTTACTGGATTTGGCTCAATTCAGCTCGATTGGGCCCTCTTCGGCCCTCTTCAGCACTATTCGGCTCTATTCGGCTCTTTTCTGCTCCTTTCGACTCCATTCGATTGCGCTGCACAGCATTCTACTCCACTCAACACTATTTTACTCTACCCTACCCTAATTGACTGGAATTGGTTCGAGGGGATTCAACGCGATTTGCCTTGTTTCTTCTCCATTTGGCTCGCTTAGACTCTATTCGACTCTGTTCTACTCTACACTATTCTGCTCTGCTCTAACCTTTTGGACTCGATTCTCTTGTATCCTTTTTATTCTCTTTTACTGTGTTCAATTCTCTTCTACTCTATTTTAACCAACCCTACTCTAACCTATTCCACTGGATTCGATTCCACGCATTTCGATGCGATTCGGCTCCAATCGGCTCCGTTGCACTCCATTCATCCCTCTTGGGCTCTAATCGGTTCGATTCAGTTCTAATCGGCTCCATTTCGCCCTGGTCAATTCTATTCAGCTTGAATAGGCTCTATTCAACTCTATATGGCTCTATGAGTCTACTCAACTCTATTATCTCTTTCAACGCCATTCTACACCATTCTACTCCATCCGACTGTATTCTTCTCTATTCTATTGTCTTGTACTCTACCCTTGTCTAGTCTATTCTAATCGATTCGATTGGATTGGACTTGAATGGATGGGATTCAATGCAATTCAACGGGATTCGACGCGATCCAGCATGATTCCGCGGGATTCGGCGCCATTCATCTTGATGTCTATCACGTTGGGTCTTTTGGGCTCTATTTTGCTCTAGTCGGCAATATTCAACTCTATTCTTCTAGACTCTGCACTACTCGACCCTATTCTAGTCTTTCAGTTCTCTTCTATCCTGTTCTGTTCTACTGCATTTTGGTCTATCCTACCCTACTCTAACTTAGCCTACTGCAATCTGTTCTATTCTATTCAACAGACTTGAACGGGATTCGACCTGATTCAGGTCCTATCGGCTCGAATCAGCTCCTTTTTGTGCGAATTCAACTCGATTCGGTTGGACTTGGCCCTTTTCCTCTCTATTCAGCTCATTTCGGCAGGATTTGACTCTATTTGACCCTAGTCTACTCTTCTCTATTCTTTCTGGTCTATTCTAATCTATTCTTTTCTACCCTCCCCTCCCCTCATCTTACCTGCCCTACACTAAACTATTGGATTGGATTCGACACTTTTCAACGCGATTCGACATGATTCTTCTCGATTCACCTTGAATTTGGTGGATTCGGCTGCATTCAGCTCTCTTTGGCTCTATTCAACTCTATTGGACTCTATTCTACTGTACTCGTCTCTACTTCATTCTATTCGATTCTTTCTCTTGTGTTCTGTTCTGTTCTAGTCTAACCCCTCCTACTCTACCCTCCTCTACTCTAATCGATTCGATCCGATTCAATGCCTTTCAAGGCGATTCCATGGGATTAGGCTTGAATTGGCTTGATTTCGCTCGAATCGGGTCAATTTGGCTCGATTCTGCTCGATTCAGCATCATTAGGCTCGATCCAAACTTATCCGGCCCTGTTCAGCTCTATTCAACTCTTTTCTACTTTATTCGTCTCTATTTGGCTCCATTCGACTCCATTCCACACCATTCTACTCTGTTCGACTCCATTCTACACTATTCTATTCTCTTCTCCCCCACCCTACTCTCCTCTAATCTATTCGATTCATGGAGATTTGTCTCATTTCCTCTCCATTCGACTCGATTCAGCTCGAATTGGATCTATTCATCTCTATTCTGCACTACTCGACTCTGACTATTCTACTCTACTCCACTCTACTCCATTCTACTCTTTGTATTCTCTTCTCTTCTACTCTATGCTTCTCTAGTCTATTCCTCTGTGCCCTACCCTATTGAATCCCAGCCTAACCTACACTACTCTAAGCTGTTCTATTGAATTCGATTGCATTCGATGCGACCCGATTGGACACAATTGGACGGGATTCGGTGAGATTTCATGAGATTCAATGGGTTTTGGTGGGATTGGATGGACTTCGACGAGATTCGATGCAATAGGATGTGATTAGGTGCGATTTGGCTCGATCTAGCTTGGCTCATTTTCTGTGTCTCTATTTGGCTCATTCCAGCTCCATTCGGCTCCAGTCAGCTCGAATCTGGTCGATTTGACTTGATCGGGCTCGATTGGGCTCGATTGGGCTCCACTCAGCCCTATATGTCCCTATTCGGTGCTATTCCGCTCTATTCAACTCTTTTCTAGTCTATTCATCTCGGTTTGACTGCATTTGACTCCATTCCACACCATTCTACGCTCTTCTATTCGACAGAACCCTATCCCGCCCTAGTCTTTCCTCATCTAGTCTCTTCTTTTCGATTCTGTTGTATTGGATTCTCGTTTTCTCTTTTCTCTATTCCTTCCTATGCTACTCTACCATACCCTACACGAAACTAAGCTATCCTGACTTATCCTCTTCTATTCTATTGGATTCTGTTTTCTCTGTTCTACCGTATGCTACCCTACCTTATGACACCCTACTGGACCATACCCTACTCCATAAAAGAAGGGGTACTCAAGAAGGGTACTAGTTTGGAAAAGGGACTACCTAAGGCAAGGGGACTAGTTCAGGCTACTAGTTAGGGCCACTGTACTAGTTAAGAGTACTAGTTAATGGACGGGTACTAGTTAAGGCTACTAGGAAGGCAAGGTACAAGTGAAGGCTACTACTTCAGGCAAGCATATTAGTTTAGGCTACTAGTTGATGCAAGGGTACAAGTTCATACTACTAATTAAGGCCAGGGTACTAGTTAAGGCAACTGGCCAAGGCAAGGGTAGTAGCTATGGGTAGCGATAAGGCCAGGGTACTAGTTAAGAGTACTAGTTAAAGCCAGGGTACTAGTTGAGGCAAGGGTCCTAGTGACGGCCAGGGTACTAGTTAAGCCTGGGCTACTAGTCCATTCAAGGCTACTACTTCAGGGTACTAGTTAAGGTTTGGCTACTAGTTAAGAGGACTAGTAAGGCAAGGGTAGACGTTAAGACTGTTCCTTAAGGCAAGGCGACTCGTTAAGGGTACTATTTACCACAAGGCTTCTAGTTCAGAATACTAGTTAGGGCCACTGTACTAGTTCAGAGTACTAGTTAAGGCTACTAGTAAGGCAAGGAACGAGTTTAGGCCACTACTTCAGGCAAGAGTACTAGTGTTGTCTACTAGTCGATGCAAGGGTACATGTTAATACTACTGGCTAAGTCCAGGGTGCTAGTTAAGGCAACTGGTTAAGGCAAGGGTAGTAGATATGGGTACTGATAAGGCCAGGCTACTAGTTAAGACTACTAGTTAATGCAAGGGTACTAGTTAAGGGGACTTGTTGAGGCAAGGGTAGCCATTAAGACTATTCCTTAAGGCAAGGCTCCTGGTTAAGGGTACTCGTTAGGACAAGGCTACCAGTTCAGGATACTAGTTAGGGGCACTGTACTAGTTAAGAGTACTAGTAAAGGCACGGGTGCTAGTTAAGGCTGCTAGTTAAGGCAAGGTACAAATTCAGGCCACTGCTTAAGGCAAGAGTCCTAGTTAAGGCTACTAGTTGATGCAAGAATACAAGTGAATACTACTAGTTAAGGCCAGGGTACTAGTTAAGGCAACGGGTTACGGCAAGGCTAGTAGTTCTGGGTACTGATACGGCCAGGGTACTAGTTCAGGCTACTAGTGAATGCGAGGGTACTAGTTAAGGGTACTAGTTAAGGCTGCCAGTGAAGGCCAGGGTCTGAGTTAAGGCTACTGGAGAAGGCCAGGGTACTAGTGAAGGCAAGGGTACTAGTTAAGGGTACTAGTTAAGAGAAGGCTACGAGTTCAGGATATGAGTTAGGGGCACTGTACTAGTTAAGAGTACTAGCCAAGGCACGAGTACTAGTTCAGGCCACTACTTAAGGCGAGTCCTAGTTAAGGCTACTAGTTGATTCAAGTATACAAGTGAATACTACTAGTTAAGGCCAGGGTACTACTTAAGGCAACTGGTTACGGCAAGGGTAGTATTTCTGGGTACTGATACGGCCAGGGTACTAGTTCAGACTACTAGTGAATGCAAGGGTACTAGTTAAGCGTACTACTTAAGGCTGCCTGTGAAGGCCAGGGTCTGAGTTAAGGCTACTGGAGAAGGCCAGGGTACCAGTGAAGGCAAGGCTACTAGTTAAGGGTACTAGTTAAGAGAAGGCTACTAGTTCAGGATACGAGTTAGGGGCACTGTACTAGTTAAGAGTACTAGCTAAGGCACGAGTACTAGTTCAGGCCACTACTTAAGGCAAGAGTACTAGTTAAGGCTACTCTTTGATGCAAGTTTACAAGTTGAGACTTCTAGTTAAGGCCAGGGTCCTAGTTAAGGCAACTGGTTAAGGCAAGGCTACTAGTTAAGGCAAGGCTACTAGTTCGGGGTAGTAGTGAAGGCTTGGCTACTAGTTAAGGGTACTAGGAAGGCAAGGGCAGATGTTAAGACTATTACTTAAAGCAAGGCTACTAGTTCCGAGTACTAATTCAGACAAGGCTACTAGTTCAGGCTATTCGTTATGGCCGCTGTACTAGTTAAGGCACAGGTACTAGTTAAGGATACTAGTTAAGGCAAGGTCCAAGTGAAGGCTACTACTTAAGGCAAGACGACTAGTTTAGGCTACCAGTGGATTCAAGGGTACAAGTTCATACTACTAGTTAAGACCAGGGTACCAGTTAAGGCAGCTGGTTAAGGCCAGGGTAGGACTTATGGGGACTGAGAAGGTCAGGTACTAGTTAAGACAACTAGTTCATGTGAGGGTACTAGTGAAGGGTACTAGTTGAGGCAAGGCTACTAGTGAAGGCCAGGGTACTAGTGAAGGCTACTGGTGAAGGCCAGGGTACTAGTTAAGGCAGGGCTACTAGTTCAGGGTACTGGTAAGGCAAGGGCAGACATTAAGACTATTACTTAAGGCAAGGCTACTAGTTAAGGGTACTAGTTCAGACAAGGCTACTAGTTCAGGATACTAGTTAAGGCAAGGGGACTAGTTCAGATTCAGAATTTAGGGTACTTGTCAGGGCAAGGGTACTCTTCAAGGCTAGTTGTCTAGCCTACTGATCTATACCACTAGTCTGACTAGTCCAGCTGTCTTGTCTAGGCTACTACTCTAGACTTCTCTTGTCTACTCTACTCTAGTCTACTTTCGTCTACCCTAGTCTACCCTAGCAAAAACCACCCTACCCTAACCTTTTCGAATCTATTCAATTGGATTCGATTCAAAGCATTTCAATGTGATTGGACGCGATGAGGCTTGAATCGGCTCATTCGGCACCATCAGCTCGATTCAGCTTGAATCGCTTCGATTCAGCTTGTTTCAACTCAATTCGACTTGGTTCAGCCTTATTCGGCTCGATTCGACTCTTTTCTACTCTAGTTTTCTCTATGCAACTCCATTCGACTCCATTCTACTCTATTCTGTTCTACCCTACCCGACTCTAATCTATTCTAATGGATTCGCTTGGGCGCTATTCGACGCGATTCATCACGTTTTGTTTCCATTGGGCTCGATTCGGCTAGAATTGGCTCTATTCAGCTCTATTCTGCACTATTTCACTCTATTCGACTCTACTCTTCTCTGCTCTACCGTACTGTGCTATCTTCTCTTCCTTCTATTATGTACTGTTCTATTCTATTCTGTTCTACCCTCCCAGCCGCTCCCCTCCCCTTCTCTAATCTTTGATTCTGTTCGAGTCATCGCATTTTCACGCCATTCCACCCGATTAGGCTTGAATCACATCAATTCGCTTCGAGTCGGTTCGATTGGGCTCCATTTTGCTCCATTCAGCTCCAATGGCATCGATTCTGCTGGATTCTGCTCGATTAGGCCTTCTTTGGCCCTATTCGGCCCAACTATGCTCTATTCGACTCTTTTCTACCCTATTCGTCTCTAGTCGGCTCCGTTCTAATCCATTCCACACCCTTCTGCACTATTCTCCTCTATTCTCGTCTACCCTTCCCTACCCTAATCTATTCGAATGGATTCGATTTGACCCGATTCGAAGCGATTCAACGCGATTCATCTTGTTTTGTCTCCATTCGGCTATGTTCTGCACTATCTGACTCTTTTCTACTCTATTCTATTCTGCTGGATTCTTTCTCTTCTGTTCTGTTCTCTCCTATTCTGTTGGACTCTGTTCTATCCTACCCTACCCAACCCTACTGCACCCCACCCAAACCCACCCTACTTGAATCTATTTGATTCAATTCGATTCACTTCGACGCGATTGGACAGGATTTGACGGGATTCGACAAGGTCCGAAGGCATTTGACGGGATTCAAAGAGATTAGGCGAGATTCCATACGATTCGACGTGATTCAGCAGAATTCTAGGAGATTGGACGCAATTCGAAGTTATTGGACGTGATGGGGCGTGATTCGTCGTGATTCGACGACATTCGATGCAATCCGATGCGATCCGAAGCGATTCGACCCGGTCCGACACAAAACGATGTGATTTGATGCGATTCGACGTGATTCGATGTGATTCGACGCTATTCAGTGACAGTCGGCGTGATTCTGCTTGATTCAGCTCGATTAGGTGCGAATCGGCTCTATATGGCTCCTTTACGTCTCTATTCGGCTCCATTCAGCTCTGTTTTCTCTATTCGTCTCTATTTGGCCTATTCGTCTCTAATCGACTCTATTCGAGTCTATTCGACCCTACTCTTTTCTACTCTATTCTATTCCTTCTATTCTGTTCTAATCTCTTCTAGTCTACTCTACTCTATTCTATTCCACCCTCCTCTCCCCTTCTCCAATCTAGACGTTTGGATTGCATTGGATGCATTGAACGGGATTCGACGTGATTAAGCTTGAATCAGCTCGATTCTATTCCATTTGGCTCTATTCGGTTCGTTTGGCTTGAATTGCTTCGATTCTGCTCAATTCCGCCTCTTTCGGCCCTATTCTGCTCTATTCGACTCTTCTCTACTCTTTTTGTCTCTATTTGACTCCATTCTACTCCATTCCATTTATTCCACACCATTCTACACTATTCTGCTCTACTCTAGCCTACACCACTCTAATTTACTCGAATCGATTAGACGTGATTCCTCTCATTTCGACTCCATTCGGCTCTACTCAGCTGTATTCGAGTCTACCCTATTATACACTAGCCTATGCTATCGTACTCTAGTCTACTCTTCTTTATTTTCTTTATTCTTCCTATTCTGTTCTGTTCTAGTCTACTCTATTCTACCCTACCCTATGCTACCCAACTCTACTCTATTCTAATCCGTTGGATTGGATTGGATTCAACCCATTTGGACACGATTCGGCTCAGTTTGGCTCTATTTAGCTCCGTTCGAATCTATTCTACTCTACTCTGTTTCCCTCTACGCTACTCTAGCCTACTGTTTTCTGTATTCGTTCTGTATTGTTCTGTTCTCTTCTATTCTCTTCTGTTTTATTCTATGCTACTCTACTCTATTCCACCCTGCCATACCCGAACCTCCCCTACTCTAAGCTGTTCAATTCGATTCCATGAATTTGGACACGATTCAGGTCGAATTGGTTCGATTCATGTCCATTCGGCTCCATTTGGCTCGAAGGGTGTCGATTCAACTGGATTAGGCTCAATTCGGCTCCATTAGGCTCGATTTACTGGATTTGGCTCAATTCAGCTCGATTGGGCCCTCTTCGGCCCTCTTCAGCACTATTCGGCTCTATTCGGCTCTTTTCTACTCCTTTCGACTCCATTCGATTGCGCTGCACAGCATTCTACTCCACTCAACACTATTTTACTCTACCCTACCCTAATTGACTGGAATTGGTTCGAGGGGATTCAACGCGATTTGCCTTGTTTCTTCTCCATTTGGCTCGCTTAGACTCTATTCGACTCTGTTCTACTCTACACTATTCTGCTCTGCTCTAACCTTTTGGACTCGATTCTCTTGTATTCTTTTTATTCTCTTTTACTGTGTTCAATTCTCTTCTACTCTATTTTAACCAACCCTACTCTAATCTATTCCACTGGATTCGATTCCACGCATTTCGATGCGATTCGGCTCCAATCGGCTCCGTTGCACTCCATTCATCCCTCTTGGGCTCTAATCGGTTCGATTCAGTTCTAATCGGCTCCATTTCGCCCTGGTCAATTCTATTCAGCTTGAATAGGCTCTATTCAACTCTATATGGCTCTATGAGTCTACTCAACTCTATTATCTCTTTCAACGCCATTCTACACCATTCTACTCCATCCGACTGTATTCTTCTCTATTCTATTGTCTTGTACTCTACCCTTGTCTAGTCTATTCTAATCGATTCGATTGGATTGGACTTGAATGGATGGGATTCAATGCAATTCAACGGGATTCGACGCGATCCAGCATGATTCCGCGGGATTCGGCGCCATTCATCTTGATGTCTATCACGTTGGGTCTTTTGGGCTCTATTTTGCTCTAGTCGGCAATATTCAACTCTATTCTTCTAGACTCTGCACTACTCGACCCTATTCTAGTCTTTCAGTTCTCTTCTATCCTGTTCTGTTCTACTGCATTTTGGTCTATCCTACCCTACTCTAACTTAGCCTACTGCAATCTGTTCTATTCTATTCAACAGACTTGAACGGGATTCGACCTGATTCAGGTCCTATCGGCTCGAATCAGCTCCTTTTTGTGCGAATTCAACTCGATTCGGTTGGACTTGGCCCTTTTCCTCTCTATTCAGCTCATTTCGGCAGGATTTGACTCTATTTGACCCTAGTCTACTCTTCTCTATTCTTTCTGGTCTATTCTAATCTATTCTTTTCTACCCTCCCCTCCCCTCATCTTACCTGCCCTACACTAAACTATTGGATTGGATTCGACACTTTTCAACGCGATTCGACATGATTCTTCTCGATTCACCTTGAATTTGGTGGATTCGGCTGCATTCAGCTCTCTTTGGCTCTATTCAACTCTATTGGACTCTATTCTACTGTACTCGTCTCTACTTCATTCTATTCGATTCTTTCTCTTGTGTTCTGTTCTGTTCTAGTCTAACCCCTCCTACTCTACCCTCCTCTACTCTAATCGATTCGATCCGATTCAATGCCTTTCAAGGCGATTCCATGGGATTAGGCTTGAATTGGCTTGATTTCGCTCGAATCGGGTCAATTTGGCTCGATTCTGCTCGATTCAGCATCATTAGGCTCGATCCAAACTTATCCGGCCCTGTTCAGCTCTATTCAACTCTTTTCTACTTTATTCGTCTCTATTTGGCTCCATTCGACTCCATTCCACACCATTCTACTCTGTTCGACTCCATTCTACACTATTCTATTCTCTTCTCCCCCACCCTACTCTCCTCTAATCTATTCGATTCATGGAGATTTGTCTCATTTCCTCTCCATTCGACTCGATTCAGCTCGAATTGGATCTATTCATCTCTATTCTGCACTACTCGACTCTGACTATTCTACTCTACTCCACTCTACTCCATTCTACTCTTTGTATTCTCTTCTCTTCTACTCTATGCTTCTCTAGTCTATTCCTCTGTGCCCTACCCTATTGAATCCCAGCCTAACCTACACTACTCTAAGCTGTTCTATTGAATTCGATTGCATTCGATGCGACCCGATTGGACACAATTGGACGGGATTCGGTGAGATTTCATGAGATTCAATGGGTTTTGGTGGGATTGGATGGACTTCGACGAGATTCGATGCAATAGGATGTGATTAGGTGCGATTTGGCTCGATCTAGCTTGGCTCATTTTCTGTGTCTCTATTTGGCTCATTCCAGCTCCATTCGGCTCCAGTCAGCTCGAATCTGGTCGATTTGACTTGATCGGGCTCGATTGGGCTCGATTGGGCTCCACTCAGCCCTATATGTCCCTATTCGGTGCTATTCCGCTCTATTCAACTCTTTTCTAGTCTATTCATCTCGGTTTGACTGCATTTGACTCCATTCCACACCATTCTACGCTCTTCTATTCGACAGAACCCTATCCCGCCCTAGTCTTTCCTCATCTAGTCTCTTCTTTTCGATTCTGTTGTATTGGATTCTCGTTTTCTCTTTTCTCTATTCCTTCCTATGCTACTCTACCATACCCTACACGAAACTAAGCTATCCTGACTTATCCTCTTCTATTCTATTGGATTCTGTTTTCTCTGTTCTACCGTATGCTACCCTACCTTATGACACCCTACTGGACCATACCCTACTCCATAAAAGAAGGGGTACTCAAGAAGGGTACTAGTTTGGAAAAGGGACTACCTAAGGCAAGGGGACTAGTTCAGGCTACTAGTTAGGGCCACTGTACTAGTTAAGAGTACTAGTTAATGGACGGGTACTAGTTAAGGCTACTAGGAAGGCAAGGTACAAGTGAAGGCTACTACTTCAGGCAAGCATATTAGTTTAGGCTACTAGTTGATGCAAGGGTACAAGTTCATACTACTAATTAAGGCCAGGGTACTAGTTAAGGCAACTGGCCAAGGCAAGGGTAGTAGCTATGGGTAGCGATAAGGCCAGGGTACTAGTTAAGAGTACTAGTTAAAGCCAGGGTACTAGTTGAGGCAAGGGTCCTAGTGACGGCCAGGGTACTAGTTAAGCCTGGGCTACTAGTCCATTCAAGGCTACTACTTCAGGGTACTAGTTAAGGTTTGGCTACTAGTTAAGAGGACTAGTAAGGCAAGGGTAGACGTTAAGACTGTTCCTTAAGGCAAGGCGACTCGTTAAGGGTACTATTTACCACAAGGCTTCTAGTTCAGAATACTAGTTAGGGCCACTGTACTAGTTCAGAGTACTAGTTAAGGCTACTAGTAAGGCAAGGAACGAGTTTAGGCCACTACTTCAGGCAAGAGTACTAGTGTTGTCTACTAGTCGATGCAAGGGTACATGTTAATACTACTGGCTAAGTCCAGGGTGCTAGTTAAGGCAACTGGTTAAGGCAAGGGTAGTAGATATGGGTACTGATAAGGCCAGGCTACTAGTTAAGACTACTAGTTAATGCAAGGGTACTAGTTAAGGGGACTTGTTGAGGCAAGGGTAGCCATTAAGACTATTCCTTAAGGCAAGGCTCCTGGTTAAGGGTACTCGTTAGGACAAGGCTACCAGTTCAGGATACTAGTTAGGGGCACTGTACTAGTTAAGAGTACTAGTAAAGGCACGGGTGCTAGTTAAGGCTGCTAGTTAAGGCAAGGTACAAATTCAGGCCACTGCTTAAGGCAAGAGTCCTAGTTAAGGCTACTAGTTGATGCAAGAATACAAGTGAATACTACTAGTTAAGGCCAGGGTACTAGTTAAGGCAACGGGTTACGGCAAGGCTAGTAGTTCTGGGTACTGATACGGCCAGGGTACTAGTTCAGGCTACTAGTGAATGCGAGGGTACTAGTTAAGGGTACTAGTTAAGGCTGCCAGTGAAGGCCAGGGTCTGAGTTAAGGCTACTGGAGAAGGCCAGGGTACTAGTGAAGGCAAGGGTACTAGTTAAGGGTACTAGTTAAGAGAAGGCTACGAGTTCAGGATATGAGTTAGGGGCACTGTACTAGTTAAGAGTACTAGCCAAGGCACGAGTACTAGTTCAGGCCACTACTTAAGGCGAGTCCTAGTTAAGGCTACTAGTTGATTCAAGTATACAAGTGAATACTACTAGTTAAGGCCAGGGTACTACTTAAGGCAACTGGTTACGGCAAGGGTAGTATTTCTGGGTACTGATACGGCCAGGGTACTAGTTCAGACTACTAGTGAATGCAAGGGTACTAGTTAAGCGTACTACTTAAGGCTGCCTGTGAAGGCCAGGGTCTGAGTTAAGGCTACTGGAGAAGGCCAGGGTACCAGTGAAGGCAAGGCTACTAGTTAAGGGTACTAGTTAAGAGAAGGCTACTAGTTCAGGATACGAGTTAGGGGCACTGTACTAGTTAAGAGTACTAGCTAAGGCACGAGTACTAGTTCAGGCCACTACTTAAGGCAAGAGTACTAGTTAAGGCTACTCTTTGATGCAAGTTTACAAGTTGAGACTTCTAGTTAAGGCCAGGGTCCTAGTTAAGGCAACTGGTTAAGGCAAGGCTACTAGTTAAGGCAAGGCTACTAGTTCGGGGTAGTAGTGAAGGCTTGGCTACTAGTTAAGGGTACTAGGAAGGCAAGGGCAGATGTTAAGACTATTACTTAAAGCAAGGCTACTAGTTCCGAGTACTAATTCAGACAAGGCTACTAGTTCAGGCTATTCGTTATGGCCGCTGTACTAGTTAAGGCACAGGTACTAGTTAAGGATACTAGTTAAGGCAAGGTCCAAGTGAAGGCTACTACTTAAGGCAAGACGACTAGTTTAGGCTACCAGTGGATTCAAGGGTACAAGTTCATACTACTAGTTAAGACCAGGGTACCAGTTAAGGCAGCTGGTTAAGGCCAGGGTAGGACTTATGGGGACTGAGAAGGTCAGGTACTAGTTAAGACAACTAGTTCATGTGAGGGTACTAGTGAAGGGTACTAGTTGAGGCAAGGCTACTAGTGAAGGCCAGGGTACTAGTGAAGGCTACTGGTGAAGGCCAGGGTACTAGTTAAGGCAGGGCTACTAGTTCAGGGTACTGGTAAGGCAAGGGCAGACATTAAGACTATTACTTAAGGCAAGGCTACTAGTTAAGGGTACTAGTTCAGACAAGGCTACTAGTTCAGGATACTAGTTAAGGCAAGGGGACTAGTTCAGATTCAGAATTTAGGGTACTTGTCAGGGCAAGGGTACTCTTCAAGGCTAGTTGTCTAGCCTACTGATCTATACCACTAGTCTGACTAGTCCAGCTGTCTTGTCTAGGCTACTACTCTAGACTTCTCTTGTCTACTCTACTCTAGTCTACTTTCGTCTACCCTAGTCTACCCTAGCAAAAACCACCCTACCCTAACCTTTTCGAATCTATTCAATTGGATTCGATTCAAAGCATTTCAATGTGATTGGACGCGATGAGGCTTGAATCGGCTCATTCGGCACCATCAGCTCGATTCAGCTTGAATCGCTTCGATTCAGCTTGTTTCAACTCAATTCGACTTGGTTCAGCCTTATTCGGCTCGATTCGACTCTTTTCTACTCTAGTTTTCTCTATGCAACTCCATTCGACTCCATTCTACTCTATTCTGTTCTACCCTACCCGACTCTAATCTATTCTAATGGATTCGCTTGGGCGCTATTCGACGCGATTCATCACGTTTTGTTTCCATTGGGCTCGATTCGGCTAGAATTGGCTCTATTCAGCTCTATTCTGCACTATTTCACTCTATTCGACTCTACTCTTCTCTGCTCTACCGTACTGTGCTATCTTCTCTTCCTTCTATTATGTACTGTTCTATTCTATTCTGTTCTACCCTCCCAGCCGCTCCCCTCCCCTTCTCTAATCTTTGATTCTGTTCGAGTCATCGCATTTTCACGCCATTCCACCCGATTAGGCTTGAATCACATCAATTCGCTTCGAGTCGGTTCGATTGGGCTCCATTTTGCTCCATTCAGCTCCAATGGCATCGATTCTGCTGGATTCTGCTCGATTAGGCCTTCTTTGGCCCTATTCGGCCCAACTATGCTCTATTCGACTCTTTTCTACCCTATTCGTCTCTAGTCGGCTCCGTTCTAATCCATTCCACACCCTTCTGCACTATTCTCCTCTATTCTCGTCTACCCTTCCCTACCCTAATCTATTCGAATGGATTCGATTTGACCCGATTCGAAGCGATTCAACGCGATTCATCTTGTTTTGTCTCCATTCGGCTATGTTCTGCACTATCTGACTCTTTTCTACTCTATTCTATTCTGCTGGATTCTTTCTCTTCTGTTCTGTTCTCTCCTATTCTGTTGGACTCTGTTCTATCCTACCCTACCCAACCCTACTGCACCCCACCCAAACCCACCCTACTTGAATCTATTTGATTCAATTCGATTCACTTCGACGCGATTGGACAGGATTTGACGGGATTCGACAAGGTCCGAAGGCATTTGACGGGATTCAAAGAGATTAGGCGAGATTCCATACGATTCGACGTGATTCAGCAGAATTCTAGGAGATTGGACGCAATTCGAAGTTATTGGACGTGATGGGGCGTGATTCGTCGTGATTCGACGACATTCGATGCAATCCGATGCGATCCGAAGCGATTCGACCCGGTCCGACACAAAACGATGTGATTTGATGCGATTCGACGTGATTCGATGTGATTCGACGCTATTCAGTGACAGTCGGCGTGATTCTGCTTGATTCAGCTCGATTAGGTGCGAATCGGCTCTATATGGCTCCTTTACGTCTCTATTCGGCTCCATTCAGCTCTGTTTTCTCTATTCGTCTCTATTTGGCCTATTCGTCTCTAATCGACTCTATTCGAGTCTATTCGACCCTACTCTTTTCTACTCTATTCTATTCCTTCTATTCTGTTCTAATCTCTTCTAGTCTACTCTACTCTATTCTATTCCACCCTCCTCTCCCCTTCTCCAATCTAGACGTTTGGATTGCATTGGATGCATTGAACGGGATTCGACGTGATTAAGCTTGAATCAGCTCGATTCTATTCCATTTGGCTCTATTCGGTTCGTTTGGCTTGAATTGCTTCGATTCTGCTCAATTCCGCCTCTTTCGGCCCTATTCTGCTCTATTCGACTCTTCTCTACTCTTTTTGTCTCTATTTGACTCCATTCTACTCCATTCCATTTATTCCACACCATTCTACACTATTCTGCTCTACTCTAGCCTACACCACTCTAATTTACTCGAATCGATTAGACGTGATTCCTCTCATTTCGACTCCATTCGGCTCTACTCAGCTGTATTCGAGTCTACCCTATTATACACTAGCCTATGCTATCGTACTCTAGTCTACTCTTCTTTATTTTCTTTATTCTTCCTATTCTGTTCTGTTCTAGTCTACTCTATTCTACCCTACCCTATGCTACCCAACTCTACTCTATTCTAATCCGTTGGATTGGATTGGATTCAACCCATTTGGACACGATTCGGCTCAGTTTGGCTCTATTTAGCTCCGTTCGAATCTATTCTACTCTACTCTGTTTCCCTCTACGCTACTCTAGCCTACTGTTTTCTGTATTCGTTCTGTATTGTTCTGTTCTCTTCTATTCTCTTCTGTTTTATTCTATGCTACTCTACTCTATTCCACCCTGCCATACCCGAACCTCCCCTACTCTAAGCTGTTCAATTCGATTCCATGAATTTGGACACGATTCAGGTCGAATTGGTTCGATTCATGTCCATTCGGCTCCATTTGGCTCGAAGGGTGTCGATTCAACTGGATTAGGCTCAATTCGGCTCCATTAGGCTCGATTTACTGGATTTGGCTCAATTCAGCTCGATTGGGCCCTCTTCGGCCCTCTTCAGCACTATTCGGCTCTATTCGGCTCTTTTCTACTCCTTTCGACTCCATTCGATTGCGCTGCACAGCATTCTACTCCACTCAACACTATTTTACTCTACCCTACCCTAATTGACTGGAATAGGTTCGAGGGGATTCAACGCGATTTGCCTTGTTTCTTCTCCATTTGGCTCGCTTAGACTCTATTCGACTCTGTTCTACTCTACACTATTCTGCTCTGCTCTAACCTTTTGGACTCGATTCTCTTGTATTCTTTTTATTCTCTTTTACTGTGTTCAATTCTCTTCTACTCTATTTTAACCAACCCTACTCTAATCTATTCCACTGGATTCGATTCCACGCATTTCGATGCGATTCGGCTCCAATCGGCTCCGTTGCACTCCATTCATCCCTCTTGGGCTCTAATCGGTTCGATTCAGTTCTAATCGGCTCCATTTCGCCCTGGTCAATTCTATTCAGCTTGAATAGGCTCTATTCAACTCTATATGGCTCTATGAGTCTACTCAACTCTATTATCTCTTTCAACGCCATTCTACACCATTCTACTCCATCCGACTGTATTCTTCTCTATTCTATTGTCTTGTACTCTACCCTTGTCTAGTCTATTCTAATCGATTCGATTGGATTGGACTTGAATGGATGGGATTCAATGCAATTCAACGGGATTCGACGCGATCCAGCATGATTCCGCGGGATTCGGCGCCATTCATCTTGATGTCTATCACGTTGGGTCTTTTGGGCTCTATTTTGCTCTAGTCGGCAATATTCAACTCTATTCTTCTAGACTCTGCACTACTCGACCCTATTCTAGTCTTTCAGTTCTCTTCTATCCTGTTCTGTTCTACTGCATTTTGGTCTATCCTACCCTACTCTAACTTAGCCTACTGTAATCTGTTCTATTCTAGTCAACAGACTTGAACGGGATTCGACCTGATTCAGGTCCTATCGGCTCGAATCAGCTCCTTTTTGTGCGAATTCAACTCGATTCGGTTGGACTTGGCCCTTTTCCTCTCTATTCAGCTCATTTCGGCAGGATTTGACTCTATTTGACCCTAGTCTACTCTTCTCTATTCTTTCTGGTCTATTCCAATCTATTCTTTTCTACCCTCCCCTCCCCTCATCTTACCTGCCCTACACTAAACTATTGGATTGGATTCGACACTTTTCAACGCGATTCGACATGATTCTTCTCGATTCACCTTGAATTTGGTGGATTCGGCTGCATTCAGCTCTCTTTGGCTCTATTCAACTCTATTGGACTCTATTCTACTGTACTCGTCTCTACTTCATTCTATTCGATTCTTTCTCTTATGTTCTGTTCTGTTCTAGTCTAACCCCTCCTACTCTACCCTCCTCTACTCTAATCGATTCGATCCGATTCAATGCCTTTCAAGGCGATTCCATGGGATTAGGCTTGAATTGGCTTGATTTCGCTCGAATCGGGTCAATTTGGCTCGATTCTGCTCGATTCAGCATCATTAGGCTCGATCCAAACGTATCCGGCCCTGTTCAGCTCTATTCAACTCTTTTCTACTTTATTCGTCTCTATTTGGCTCCATTCGACTCCATTCCACACCATTCTACTCTGTTCGACTCCATTCTACACTATTCTATTCTCTTCTCCCCCACCCTACTCTCCTCTAATCTATTCGATTCATGGAGATTTGTCTCATTTCCTCTCCATTCGACTCGATTCAGCTCGAATTGGATCTATTCATCTCTATTCTGCACTACTCGACTCTGACTATTCTACTCTACTCCACTCTACTCCATTCTACTCTTTGTATTCTCTTCTCTTCTACTCTATGCTTCTCTAGTCTATTCCTCTGTGCCCTACCCTATTGAATCCCAGCCTGACCTACGCTACTCTAAGCTGTTCTATTGAATTCGATTGCATTCGATGCGACCCGATTGGACACAATTGGACGGGATTCGGTGAGATTTCATGAGATTCAATGGGTTTTGGTGGGATTGGATGGACTTCGACGAGATTCGATGCAATAGGATGTGATTAGGTGCGATTTGGCTCGATCTAGCTTGGCTCATTTTCTGTGTCTCTATTTGGCTCATTCCAGCTCCATTCGGCTCCAGTCAGCTCGAATCTGGTCGATTTGACTTGATCGGGCTCGATTGGGCTCGATTGGGCTCCACTCAGCCCTATATGTCCCTATTCAGTGCTATTCCGCTCTATTCAACTCTTTTCTAGTCTATTCATCTCGGTTTGACTGCATTTGACTCCATTCCACACCATTCTACGCTCTTCTATTCGACAGAACCCTATCCCGCCCTAGTCTTTCCTCATCTAGTCTCTTCTTTTCGATTCTGTTGTATTGGATTCTCGTTTTCTCTTTTCTCTATTCCTTCCTATGCTACTCTACCATACCCTACACGAAACTAAGCTATCCTGACTTATCCTCTTCTATTCTATTGGATTCTGTTTTCTCTGTTCTACCGTATGCTACCCTACCTTATGACACCCTACTGGACCATACCCTACTCCATAAAAAAAGGGGTACTCAAGAAGGGTACTAGTTTGGAAAAGGGACTACCTAAGGCAAGGGGACTAGTTCAGGCTACTAGTTAGGGCCACTGTACTAGTTAAGAGTACTAGTTAATGGACGGGTACTAGTTAAGGCTACTAGGAAGGCAAGGTACAAGTGAAGGCTACTACTTCAGGCAAGCATATTAGTTTAGGCTACTAGTTGATGCAAGGGTACAAGTTCATACTACTAATTAAGGCCAGGGTACTAGTTAAGGAAACTGGCCAAGGCAAGGGTAGTAGCTATGGGTAGCGATAAGGCCAGGGTACTAGTTAAGAGTACTAGTTAAAGCCAGGGTACTAGTTGAGGCAAGGGTCCTAGTGACGGCCAGGGTACTAGTTAAGCCTGGGCTACTAGTCCATTCAAGGCTACTACTTCAGGGTACTAGTAAAGGTTTGGCTACTAGTTAAGAGGACTAGTAAGGCAAGGGTAGACGTTAAGATTGTTCCTTAAGGCAAGGCGACTCGTTAAGGGTACTATTTACCACAAGGCTTCTAGTTCAGAATACTAGTTAGGGCCACTGTACTAGTTCAGAGTACTAGTTAAGGCTACTAGTAAGGCAAGGAACGAGTTTAGGCCACTACTTCAGGCAAGAGTACTAGTGTTGTCTACTAGTCGATGCAAGGGTACATGTTAATACTACTGGCTAAGTCCAGGGTGCTAGTTAAGGCAACTGGTTAAGGCAAGGGTAGTAGATATGGGTACTGATAAGGCCAGGCTACTAGTTAAGACTACTAGTTAATGCAAGGGTACTAGTTAAGGGGACTTGTTGAGGCAAGGGTAGCCATTAAGACTATTCCTTAAGGCAAGGCTCCTGGTTAAGGGTACTCGTTAGGACAAGGCTACCAGTTCAGGATACTAGTTAGGGGCACTGTACTAGTTAAGAGTACTAGTAAAGGCACGGGTGCTAGTTAAGGCTGCTAGTTAAGGCAAGGTACAAATTCAGGCCACTGCTTAAGGCAAGAGTCCTAGTTAAGGCTACTAGTTGATGCAAGAATACAAGTGAATACTACTAGTTAAGGCCAGGGTACTAGTTAAGGCAACGGGTTACGGCAAGGCTAGTAGTTCTGGGTACTGATACGGCCAGGGTACTAGTTCAGGCTACTAGTGAATGCGAGGGTACTAGTTAAGGGTACTAGTTAAGGCTGCCAGTGAAGGCCAGGGTCTGAGTTAAGGCTACTGGAGAAGGCCAGGGTACTAGTGAAGGCAAGGGTACTAGTTAAGGGTACTAGTTAAGAGAAGGCTACGAGTTCAGGATATGAGTTAGGGGCACTGTACTAGTTAAGAGTACTAGCCAAGGCACGAGTACTAGTTCAGGCCACTACTTAAGGCGAGTCCTAGTTAAGGCTACTAGTTGATTCAAGTATACAAGTGAATACTACTAGTTAAGGCCAGGGTACTACTTAAGGCAACTGGTTACGGCAAGGGTAGTATTTCTGGGTACTGATACGGCCAGGGTACTAGTTCAGACTACTAGTGAATGCAAGGGTACTAGTTAAGCGTACTACTTAAGGCTGCCTGTGAAGGCCAGGGTCTGAGTTAAGGCTACTGGAGAAGGCCAGGGTACCAGTGAAGGCAAGGCTACTAGTTAAGGGTACTAGTTA
Organism: Loxodonta africana; assembly: GCF_030014295.1. NCBI lineage: Eukaryota > Metazoa > Chordata > Mammalia > Proboscidea > Elephantidae > Loxodonta > Loxodonta africana. Next base: position 3,073,453 of record NC_087351.1, read on the forward strand.
AGAGAAGGCTACTAGTTCAGGATACGAGTTAGGGGCACTGTACTAGTTAAGAGTACTAGCTAAGGCACGAGTACTAGTTCAGGCCACTACTTAAGGCAAGAGTACTAGTTAAGGCTACTCTTTGATGCAAGTTTACAAGTTGAGACTTCTAGTTAAGGCCAGGGTCCTAGTTAAGGCAACTGGTTAAGGCAAGGCTACTAGTTAAGGCAAGGCTACTAGTTCGGGGTAGTAGTGAAGGCTTGGCTACTAGTTAAGGGTACTAGGAAGGCAAGGGCAGATGTTAAGACTATTACTTAAAGCAAGGCTACTAGTTCCGAGTACTAATTCAGACAAGGCTACTAGTTCAGGCTATTCGTTATGGCCGCTGTACTAGTTAAGGCACAGGTACTAGTTAAGGATACTAGTTAAGGCAAGGTCCAAGTGAAGGCTACTACTTAAGGCAAGACGACTAGTTTAGGCTACCAGTGGATTCAAGGGTACAAGTTCATACTACTAGTTAAGACCAGGGTACCAGTTAAGGCAGCTGGTTAAGGCCAGGGTAGGACTTATGGGGACTGAGAAGGTCAGGTACTAGTTAAGACAACTAGTTCATGTGAGGGTACTAGTGAAGGGTACTAGTTGAGGCAAGGCTACTAGTGAAGGCCAGGGTACTAGTGAAGGCTACTGGTGAAGGCCAGGGTACTAGTTAAGGCAGGGCTACTAGTTCAGGGTACTGGTAAGGCAAGGGCAGACATTAAGACTATTACTTAAGGCAAGGCTACTAGTTAAGGGTACTAGTTCAGACAAGGCTACTAGTTCAGGATACTAGTTAAGGCAAGGGGACTAGTTCAGATTCAGAATTTAGGGTACTTGTCAGGGCAAGGGTACTCTTCAAGGCTAGTTGTCTAGCCTACTGATCTATACCACTAGTCTGACTAGTCCAGCTGTCTTGTCTAGGCTACTACTCTAGACTTCTCTTGTCTACTCTACTCTAGTCTACTTTCGTCTACCCTAGTCTACCCTAGCAAAAACCACCCTACCCTAACCTTTTCGAATCTATTCAATTGGATTCGATTCAAAGCATTTCAATGTGATTGGACGCGATGAGGCTTGAATCGGCTCATTCGGCACCATCAGCTCGATTCAGCTTGAATCGCTTCGATTCAGCTTGTTTCAACTCAATTCGACTTGGTTCAGCCTTATTCGGCTCGATTCGACTCTTTTCTACTCTAGTTTTCTCTATGCAACTCCATTCGACTCCATTCTACTCTATTCTGTTCTACCCTACCCGACTCTAATCTATTCTAATGGATTCGCTTGGGCGCTATTCGACGCGATTCATCACGTTTTGTTTCCATTGGGCTCGATTCGGCTAGAATTGGCTCTATTCAGCTCTATTCTGCACTATTTCACTCTATTCGACTCTACTCTTCTCTGCTCTACCGTACTGTGCTATCTTCTCTTCCTTCTATTATGTACTGTTCTATTCTATTCTGTTCTACCCTCCCAGCCGCTCCCCTCCCCTTCTCTAATCTTTGATTCTGTTCGAGTCATCGCATTTTCACGCCATTCCACCCGATTAGGCTTGAATCACATCAATTCGCTTCGAGTCGGTTCGATTGGGCTCCATTTTGCTCCATTCAGCTCCAATGGCATCGATTCTGCTGGATTCTGCTCGATTAGGCCTTCTTTGGCCCTATTCGGCCCAACTATGCTCTATTCGACTCTTTTCTACCCTATTCGTCTCTAGTCGGCTCCGTTCTAATCCATTCCACACCCTTCTGCACTATTCTCCTCTATTCTCGTCTACCCTTCCCTACCCTAATCTATTCGAATGGATTCGATTTGACCCGATTCGAAGCGATTCAACGCGATTCATCTTGTTTTGTCTCCATTCGGCTATGTTCTGCACTATCTGACTCTTTTCTACTCTATTCTATTCTGCTGGATTCTTTCTCTTCTGTTCTGTTCTCTCCTATTCTGTTGGACTCTGTTCTATCCTACCCTACCCAACCCTACTGCACCCCACCCAAACCCACCCTACTTGAATCTATTTGATTCAATTCGATTCACTTCGACGCGATTGGACAGGATTTGACGGGATTCGACAAGGTCCGAAGGCATTTGACGGGATTCAAAGAGATTAGGCGAGATTCCATACGATTCGACGTGATTCAGCAGAATTCTAGGAGATTGGACGCAATTCGAAGTTATTGGACGTGATGGGGCGTGATTCGTCGTGATTCGACGACATTCGATGCAATCCGATGCGATCCGAAGCGATTCGACCCGGTCCGACACAAAACGATGTGATTTGATGCGATTCGACGTGATTCGATGTGATTCGACGCTATTCAGTGACAGTCGGCGTGATTCTGCTTGATTCAGCTCGATTAGGTGCGAATCGGCTCTATATGGCTCCTTTACGTCTCTATTCGGCTCCATTCAGCTCTGTTTTCTCTATTCGTCTCTATTTGGCCTATTCGTCTCTAATCGACTCTATTCGAGTCTATTCGACCCTACTCTTTTCTACTCTATTCTATTCCTTCTATTCTGTTCTAATCTCTTCTAGTCTACTCTACTCTATTCTATTCCACCCTCCTCTCCCCTTCTCCAATCTAGACGTTTGGATTGCATTGGATGCATTGAACGGGATTCGACGTGATTAAGCTTGAATCAGCTCGATTCTATTCCATTTGGCTCTATTCGGTTCGTTTGGCTTGAATTGCTTCGATTCTGCTCAATTCCGCCTCTTTCGGCCCTATTCTGCTCTATTCGACTCTTCTCTACTCTTTTTGTCTCTATTTGACTCCATTCTACTCCATTCCATTTATTCCACACCATTCTACACTATTCTGCTCTACTCTAGCCTACACCACTCTAATTTACTCGAATCGATTAGACGTGATTCCTCTCATTTCGACTCCATTCGGCTCTACTCAGCTGTATTCGAGTCTACCCTATTATACACTAGCCTATGCTATCGTACTCTAGTCTACTCTTCTTTATTTTCTTTATTCTTCCTATTCTGTTCTGTTCTAGTCTACTCTATTCTACCCTACCCTATGCTACCCAACTCTACTCTATTCTAATCCGTTGGATTGGATTGGATTCAACCCATTTGGACACGATTCGGCTCAGTTTGGCTCTATTTAGCTCCGTTCGAATCTATTCTACTCTACTCTGTTTCCCTCTACGCTACTCTAGCCTACTGTTTTCTGTATTCGTTCTGTATTGTTCTGTTCTCTTCTATTCTCTTCTGTTTTATTCTATGCTACTCTACTCTATTCCACCCTGCCATACCCGAACCTCCCCTACTCTAAGCTGTTCAATTCGATTCCATGAATTTGGACACGATTCAGGTCGAATTGGTTCGATTCATGTCCATTCGGCTCCATTTGGCTCGAAGGGTGTCGATTCAACTGGATTAGGCTCAATTCGGCTCCATTAGGCTCGATTTACTGGATTTGGCTCAATTCAGCTCGATTGGGCCCTCTTCGGCCCTCTTCAGCACTATTCGGCTCTATTCGGCTCTTTTCTACTCCTTTCGACTCCATTCGATTGCGCTGCACAGCATTCTACTCCACTCAACACTATTTTACTCTACCCTACCCTAATTGACTGGAATAGGTTCGAGGGGATTCAACGCGATTTGCCTTGTTTCTTCTCCATTTGGCTCGCTTAGACTCTATTCGACTCTGTTCTACTCTACACTATTCTGCTCTGCTCTAACCTTTTGGACTCGATTCTCTTGTATTCTTTTTATTCTCTTTTACTGTGTTCAATTCTCTTCTACTCTATTTTAACCAACCCTACTCTAATCTATTCCACTGGATTCGATTCCACGCATTTCGATGCGATTCGGCTCCAATCGGCTCCGTTGCACTCCATTCATCCCTCTTGGGCTCTAATCGGTTCGATTCAGTTCTAATCGGCTCCATTTCGCCCTGGTCAATTCTATTCAGCTTGAATAGGCTCTATTCAACTCTATATGGCTCTATGAGTCTACTCAACTCTATTATCTCTTTCAACGCCATTCTACACCATTCTACTCCATCCGACTGTATTCTTCTCTATTCTATTGTCTTGTACTCTACCCTTGTCTAGTCTATTCTAATCGATTCGATTGGATTGGACTTGAATGGATGGGATTCAATGCAATTCAACGGGATTCGACGCGATCCAGCATGATTCCGCGGGATTCGGCGCCATTCATCTTGATGTCTATCACGTTGGGTCTTTTGGGCTCTATTTTGCTCTAGTCGGCAATATTCAACTCTATTCTTCTAGACTCTGCACTACTCGACCCTATTCTAGTCTTTCAGTTCTCTTCTATCCTGTTCTGTTCTACTGCATTTTGGTCTATCCTACCCTACTCTAACTTAGCCTACTGTAATCTGTTCTATTCTAGTCAACAGACTTGAACGGGATTCGACCTGATTCAGGTCCTATCGGCTCGAATCAGCTCCTTTTTGTGCGAATTCAACTCGATTCGGTTGGACTTGGCCCTTTTCCTCTCTATTCAGCTCATTTCGGCAGGATTTGACTCTATTTGACCCTAGTCTACTCTTCTCTATTCTTTCTGGTCTATTCCAATCTATTCTTTTCTACCCTCCCCTCCCCTCATCTTACCTGCCCTACACTAAACTATTGGATTGGATTCGACACTTTTCAACGCGATTCGACATGATTCTTCTCGATTCACCTTGAATTTGGTGGATTCGGCTGCATTCAGCTCTCTTTGGCTCTATTCAACTCTATTGGACTCTATTCTACTGTACTCGTCTCTACTTCATTCTATTCGATTCTTTCTCTTATGTTCTGTTCTGTTCTAGTCTAACCCCTCCTACTCTACCCTCCTCTACTCTAATCGATTCGATCCGATTCAATGCCTTTCAAGGCGATTCCATGGGATTAGGCTTGAATTGGCTTGATTTCGCTCGAATCGGGTCAATTTGGCTCGATTCTGCTCGATTCAGCATCATTAGGCTCGATCCAAACGTATCCGGCCCTGTTCAGCTCTATTCAACTCTTTTCTACTTTATTCGTCTCTATTTGGCTCCATTCGACTCCATTCCACACCATTCTACTCTGTTCGACTCCATTCTACACTATTCTATTCTCTTCTCCCCCACCCTACTCTCCTCTAATCTATTCGATTCATGGAGATTTGTCTCATTTCCTCTCCATTCGACTCGATTCAGCTCGAATTGGATCTATTCATCTCTATTCTGCACTACTCGACTCTGACTATTCTACTCTACTCCACTCTACTCCATTCTACTCTTTGTATTCTCTTCTCTTCTACTCTATGCTTCTCTAGTCTATTCCTCTGTGCCCTACCCTATTGAATCCCAGCCTGACCTACGCTACTCTAAGCTGTTCTATTGAATTCGATTGCATTCGATGCGACCCGATTGGACACAATTGGACGGGATTCGGTGAGATTTCATGAGATTCAATGGGTTTTGGTGGGATTGGATGGACTTCGACGAGATTCGATGCAATAGGATGTGATTAGGTGCGATTTGGCTCGATCTAGCTTGGCTCATTTTCTGTGTCTCTATTTGGCTCATTCCAGCTCCATTCGGCTCCAGTCAGCTCGAATCTGGTCGATTTGACTTGATCGGGCTCGATTGGGCTCGATTGGGCTCCACTCAGCCCTATATGTCCCTATTCAGTGCTATTCCGCTCTATTCAACTCTTTTCTAGTCTATTCATCTCGGTTTGACTGCATTTGACTCCATTCCACACCATTCTACGCTCTTCTATTCGACAGAACCCTATCCCGCCCTAGTCTTTCCTCATCTAGTCTCTTCTTTTCGATTCTGTTGTATTGGATTCTCGTTTTCTCTTTTCTCTATTCCTTCCTATGCTACTCTACCATACCCTACACGAAACTAAGCTATCCTGACTTATCCTCTTCTATTCTATTGGATTCTGTTTTCTCTGTTCTACCGTATGCTACCCTACCTTATGACACCCTACTGGACCATACCCTACTCCATAAAAAAAGGGGTACTCAAGAAGGGTACTAGTTTGGAAAAGGGACTACCTAAGGCAAGGGGACTAGTTCAGGCTACTAGTTAGGGCCACTGTACTAGTTAAGAGTACTAGTTAATGGACGGGTACTAGTTAAGGCTACTAGGAAGGCAAGGTACAAGTGAAGGCTACTACTTCAGGCAAGCATATTAGTTTAGGCTACTAGTTGATGCAAGGGTACAAGTTCATACTACTAATTAAGGCCAGGGTACTAGTTAAGGAAACTGGCCAAGGCAAGGGTAGTAGCTATGGGTAGCGATAAGGCCAGGGTACTAGTTAAGAGTACTAGTTAAAGCCAGGGTACTAGTTGAGGCAAGGGTCCTAGTGACGGCCAGGGTACTAGTTAAGCCTGGGCTACTAGTCCATTCAAGGCTACTACTTCAGGGTACTAGTAAAGGTTTGGCTACTAGTTAAGAGGACTAGTAAGGCAAGGGTAGACGTTAAGATTGTTCCTTAAGGCAAGGCGACTCGTTAAGGGTACTATTTACCACAAGGCTTCTAGTTCAGAATACTAGTTAGGGCCACTGTACTAGTTCAGAGTACTAGTTAAGGCTACTAGTAAGGCAAGGAACGAGTTTAGGCCACTACTTCAGGCAAGAGTACTAGTGTTGTCTACTAGTCGATGCAAGGGTACATGTTAATACTACTGGCTAAGTCCAGGGTGCTAGTTAAGGCAGCTGGTTAAGGCCAGGGTAGGACTTATGGGGACTGAGAAGGTCAGGTACTAGTTAAGACAACTAGTTCATGCGAGGGTACTAGTGAAGGGTACTAGTTGAGGCAAGGCTACTAGTGAAGGCCAGGGTACTAGTGAAGGCTACTGGTGAAGGCCAGGGTACTAGTTAAGGCAGGGCTACTAGTTCAGGGTACTGGTAAGGCAAGGGCAGACATTAAGACTATTACTTAAGGCAAGGCTACTAGTTAAGGGTACTAGTTCAGACAAGGCTACTAGTTCAGGATACTAGTTAAGGCAAGGGGACTAGTTCAGATTCAGAATTTAGGGTACTTGTCAGGGCAAGGGTACTCTTCAAGGCTACTTGTCTAGCCTACTGATCTATACCACTAGTCTGACTAGTCCAGCTGTCTTGTCTAGGCTACTACTCTAGACTTCTCTTGTCTACTCTACTCTAGTCTACTTTCGTCTACCCTAGTCTACCCTAGCAAAAACCACCCTACCCTAACCTTTTCGAATCTATTCAATTGGATTCGATTCAAAGCATTTCAATGTGATTGGACGCGATGAGGCTTGAATCGGCTCATTCGGCACCATCAGCTCGATTCAGCTTGAATCGCTTCGATTCAGCTTGTTTCAACTCAATTCGACTTGGTTCAGCCTTATTCGGCTCGATTCGACTCTTTTCTACTCTAGTTTTCTCTATGCAACTCCATTCGACTCCATTCTACTCTATTCTGTTCTACCCTACCCGACTCTAATCTATTCTAATGGATTCGCTTGGGCGCTATTCGACGCGATTCATCACGTTTTGTTTCCATTGGGCTCGATTCGGCTAGAATTGGCTCTATTCAGCTCTATTCTGCACTATTTCACTCTATTCGACTCTACTCTTCTCTGCTCTACCGTACTGTGCTATCTTCTCTTCCTTCTATTATGTACTGTTCTATTCTATTCTGTTCTACCCTCCCAGCCGCTCCCCTCCCCTTCTCTAATCTTTGATTCTGTTCGAGTCATCGCATTTTCACGCCATTCCACCCGATTAGGCTTGAATCACATCAATTCGCTTCGAGTCGGTTCGATTGGGCTCCATTTTGCTCCATTCAGCTCCAATGGCATCGATTCTGCTGGATTCTGCTCGATTAGGCCTTCTTTGGCCCTATTCGGCCCAACTATGCTCTATTCGACTCTTTTCTACCCTATTCGTCTCTAGTCGGCTCCGTTCTAATCCATTCCACACCCTTCTGCACTATTCTCCTCTATTCTCGTCTACCCTTCCCTACCCTAATCTATTCGAATGGATTCGATTGGACCCGATTCGAAGCGATTCAACGCGATTCATCTTGTTTTGTCTCCATTCGGCTATGTTCTGCACTATCTGACTCTTTTCTACTCTATTCTATTCTGCTGGATTCTTTCTCTTCTGTTCTGTTCTCTCCTATTCTGTTGGACTCTGTTCTATCCTACCCTACCCAACCCTACTGCACCCCACCCAAACCCACCCTACTTGAATCTATTTGATTCAATTCGATTCACTTCGACGCGATTGGACAGGATTTGACGGGATTCGACAAGGTCCGAAGGCATTTGACGGGATTCAAAGAGATTAGGCGAGATTCCATACGATTCGACGTGATTCAGCAGAATTCTAGGAGATTGGACGCAATTCGAAGTTATTGGACGTGATGGGGCGTGATTCGTCGTGATTCGACGACATTCGATGCAATCCGATGCGATCCGAAGCGATTCGACCCGGTCCGACACAAAACGATGTGATTTGATGCGATTCGACGTGATTCGATGTGATTCGACGCTATTCAGTGACAGTCGGCGTGATTCTGCTTGATTCAGCTCGATTAGGTGCGAATCGGCTCTATATGGCTCCTTTACGTCTCTATTCGGCTCCATTCAGCTCTGTTTTCTCTATTCGTCTCTATTTGGCCTATTCGTCTCTAATCGACTCTATTCGAGTCTATTCGACCCTACTCTTTTCTACTCTATTCTATTCCTTCTATTCTGTTCTAATCTCTTCTAGTCTACTCTACTCTATTCTATTCCACCCTCCTCTCCCCTTCTCCAATCTAGACGTTTGGATTGCATTGGATGCATTGAACGGGATTCGACGTGATTAAGCTTGAATCAGCTCGATTCTATTCCATTTGGCTCTATTCGGTTCGTTTGGCTTGAATTGCTTCGATTCTGCTCAATTCCGCCTCTTTCGGCCCTATTCTGCTCTATTCGACTCTTCTCTACTCTTTTTGTCTCTATTTGACTCCATTCTACTCCATTCCATTTATTCCACACCATTCTACACTATTCTGCTCTACTCTAGCCTACACCACTCTAATTTACTCGAATCGATTAGACGTGATTCCTCTCATTTCGACTCCATTCGGCTCTACTCAGCTGTATTCGAGTCTACCCTATTATACACTAGCCTACGCTATCGTACTCTAGTCTACTCTTCTTTATTTTCTTTATTCTTCCTATTCTGTTCTGTTCTAGTCTACTCTATTCTACCCTACCCTATGCTACCCAACTCTACTCTATTCTAATCCGTTGGATTGGATTGGATTCAACCCATTTGGACACGATTCGGCTCAGTTTGGCTCTATTTAGCTCCGTTCGAATCTATTCTACTCTACTCTGTTTCCCTCTACGCTACTCTAGCCTACTGTTTTCTGTATTCGTTCTGTATTGTTCTGTTCTCTTCTATTCTCTTCTGTTTTATTCTATGCTACTCTACTCTATTCCACCCTGCCATACCCGAACCTCCCCTACTCTAATCTGTTCAATTCGATTCCATGAATTTGGACACGATTCAGGTCGAATTGGTTCGATTCATGTCCATTCGGCTCCATTTGGCTCGAAGGGTGTCGATTCAACTGGATTAGGCTCAATTCGGCTCCATTAGGCTCGATTTACTGGATTTGGCTCAATTCAGCTCGATTGGGCCCTCTTCGGCCCTCTTCAGCACTATTCGGCTCTATTCGGCTCTTTTCTACTCCTTTCGACTCCATTCGATTGCGCTGCACAGCATTCTACTCCACTCAACACTATTTTACTCTACCCTACCCTAATTGACTGGAATTGGTTCGAGGGGATTCAACGCGATTTGCCTTGTTTCTTCTCCATTTGGCTCGCTTAGACTCTATTCGACTCTGTTCTACTCTACACTATTCTGCTCTGCTCTAACCTTTTGGACTCGATTCTCTTGTATTCTTTTTATTCTCTTTTACTGTGTTCAATTCTCTTCTACTCTATTTTAACCAACCCTACTCTAACCTATTCCACTGGATTCGATTCCACGCATTTCGATGCGATTCGGCTCCAATCGGCTCCGTTGCACTCCATTCATCCCTCTTGGGCTCTAATCGGTTCGATTCAGTTCTAATCGGCTCCATTTCGCCCTGGTCAATTCTATTCAGCTTGAATAGGCTCTATTCAACTCTATATGGCTCTATGAGTCTACTCAACTCTATTATGTCTTTTCAACGCCATTCTACACCATTCTACTCCATCCGACTGTATTCTTCTCTATTCTATTGTCTTGTACTCTACCCTTGTCTAGTCTATTCTAATCGATTTGATTGGATTGGACTTGAATGGATGGGATTCAATGCAATTCAACGGGATTCGACGCGATCCAGCATGATTCCGCGGGATTCGGCGCCATTCATCTTGATGTCTATCACGTTGGGTCTTTTGGGCTCTATTTTGCTCTAGTCGGCAATATTCAACTCTATTCTTCTAGACTCTGCACTACTCGACCCTATTCTAGTCTTTCAGTTCTCTTCTATCCTGTTCTGTTCTACTGCATTTTGGTCTATCCTACCCTACTCTAACTTAGCCTACTGCAATCTGTTCTATTCTATTCAACAGACTTGAACGGGATTCGACCTGATTCAGGTCCTATCGGCTCGAATCAGCTCCTTTTTGTGCGAATTCAACTCGATTCGGTTGGACTTGGCCCTTTTCCTCTCTATTCAGCTCATTTCGGCAGGATTTGACTCTATTTGACCCTAGTCTACTCTTCTCTATTCTTTCTGGTCTATTCCAATCTATTCTTTTCTACCCTCCCCTCCCCTCATCTTACCTGCCCTACACTAAACTATTGGATTGGATTCGACACTTTTCAACGCGATTCGACATGATTCTTCTCGATTCACCTTGAATTTGGTGGATTCGGCTGCATTCAGCTCTCTTTGGCTCTATTCAACTCTATTGGACTCTATTCTACTGTACTCGTCTCTACTTCATTCTATTCGATTCTTTCTCTTGTGTTCTGTTCTGTTCTAGTCTAACCCCTCCTACTCTACCCTCCTCTACTCTAATCGATTCGATCCGATTCAATGCCTTTCAAGGCGATTCCATGGGATTAGGCTTGAATTGGCTTGATTTAGCTCGATTTGGCTTGAATCGGGTCAATTTGGCTTGATTCTGCTCGATTCAGCATCATTAGGCTCGATCCAAACTTATCCGGCCCTGTTCAGCTCTATTCAACTCTTTTCTACTTTATTCGTCTCTATTTGGCTCCATTCGACTCCATTCCACACCATTCTACTCTGTTCGACCCCATTGTACACTATTCTATTCTCTTCTCCCCCACCCTACTCTCCTCTAATCTATTCGATTCATGGAGATTTGTCTCATTTCCTCTCCATTCGACTCGATTCAGCTCGAATTGGATCTATTCATCTCTATTCTGCACTACTCGACTCTGACTATTCTACTCTACTCCACTCTACTCCATTCTACTCTTTGTATTCTCTTCTCTTCTACTCTATGCTTCTCTAGTCTATTCCTCTGTGCCCTACCCTATTGAATCCCAGCCTAACCTACACTACTCTAAGCTGTTCTATTGAATTCGATTGCATTCGATGCGACCCGATTGGACACAATTGGACGGGATTCCGTGAGATTTCATGAGATTCAATGGGTTTTGGTGGGATTGGATGGACTTCGACGAGATTCGATGCAATAGGATGTGATTAGGTGCGATTTGGCTCGATCTAGCTTGGCTCATTTTCTGTGTCTCTATTTGGCTCATTCCAGCTCCATTCGGCTCCAGTCAGCTCGAATCTGGTCGATTTGACTTGATCGGGCTCGATTGGGCTCGATTGGGCTCCACTCAGCCCTATATGTCCCTATTCAGTGCTATTCCGCTCTATTCAACTCTTTTCTAGTCTATTCATCTCGGTTTGACTGCATTTGACTCCATTCCACACCATTCTACGCTCTTCTATTCGACAGAACCCTATCCCGCCCTAGTCTTTCCTCATCTAGTCTCTTCTTTTCGATTCTGTTGTATTGGATTCTCGTTTTCTCTTTTCTCTATTCCTTCCTATGCTACTCTACCATACCCTACACGAAACTAAGCTATCCTGACTTATCCTCTTCTATTCTATTGGATTCTGTTTTCTCTGTTCTACCGTATGCTACCCTACCTTATGACACCCTACTGGACCATACCCTACTCCATAAAAAAAGGGGTACTCAAGAAGGGTACTAGTTTGGAAAAGGGACTACCTAAGGCAAGGGGACTAGTTCAGGCTACTAGTTAGGGCCACTGTACTAGTTAAGAGTACTAGTTAATGGACGGGTACTAGTTAAGGCTACTAGGAAGGCAAGGTACAAGTGAAGGCTACGACTTCAGGCAAGCGTATTAGTTTAGGCTACTAGTTGATGCAAGGGTACAAGTTCATACTACTAATTAAGGCCAGGGTACTAGTTAAGGCAACTGGTCAAGGCAAGGGTAGTAGCTATGGGTAGCGATAAGGCCAGGGTACTAGTTAAGACTACTAGTTAATGCCAGGGTACTAGTTGAGGCAAGGGTCCTAGTGACGGCCAGGGTACTAGTTAAGGCTGGGCTACTAGTCCATTCAAGGCTACTACTTCAGGGTACTAGTTAAGGTTTGGCTACTAGTTAAGAGGACTAGTAAGGCAAGGGTAGACGTTAAGACTGTTCCTTAAGGCAAGGCGACTCGTTAAGGGTACTATTTACCACAAGGCTTCTAGTTCAGAATACTAGTTAGGGCCACTGTACTAGTTCAGAGTACTAGTTAAGGCTACTAGTAAGGCAAGGAACGAGTTTAGGCCACTACTTCAGGCAAGAGTACTAGTGTTGTCTACTAGTCGATGCAAGGGTACATGTTAATACTACTGGCTAAGTCCAGGGTGCTAGTTAAGGCAACTGGTTAAGGCAAGGGTAGTAGATATGGGTACTGATAAGGCCAGGCTACTAGTTAAGACTACTAGTTAATGCAAGGGTACTAGTTAAGGGGACTTGTTGAGGCAAGGGTAGCCATTAAGACTATTCCTTAAGGCAAGGCTCCTGGTTAAGGGTACTCGTTAGGACAAGGCTACCAGTTCAGGATACTAGTTAGGGGCACTGTACTAGTTAAGAGTACTAGTAAAGGCACGGGTGCTAGTTAAGGCTGCTAGTTAAGGCAAGGTACAAATTCAGGCCACTGCTTAAGGCAAGAGTCCTAGTTAAGGCTACTAGTTGATGCAAGAATACAAGTGAATACTACTAGTTAAGGCCAGGGTACTAGTTAAGGCAACGGGTTACGGCAAGGCTAGTAGTTCTGGGTACTGATACGGCCAGGGTACTAGTTCAGGCTACTAGTGAATGCGAGGGTACTAGTTAAGGGTACTAGTTAAGGCTGCCAGTGAAGGCCAGGGTCTGAGTTAAGGCTACTGGAGAAGGCCAGGGTACTAGTGAAGGCAAGGGTACTAGTTAAGGGTACTAGTTAAGAGAAGGCTACGAGTTCAGGATATGAGTTAGGGGCACTGTACTAGTTAAGAGTACTAGCCAAGGCACGAGTACTAGTTCAGGCCACTACTTAAGGCAAGAGTCCCAGTTAAGGCTACTAGTTGATGCAAGAATACAAGTGAATACTACTAGTTAAGGCCAGGGTCCTAGTTAAGGCAACTGGTTAAGGCAAGGCTACTAGTTAAGGCAAGGCTACTAGTTCGGGGTAGTAGTGAAGGCTTGGCTACTAGTTAAGGGTACTAGGAAGGCAAGGGCAGATGTTAAGACTATTACTTAAAGCAAGGCTACTAGTTCCGAGTACTAATTCAGACAAGGCTACTAGTTCAGGCTATTCGTTATGGCCGCTGTACTAGTTAAGGCACAGGTACTAGTTAAGGATACTAGTTAAGGCAAGGTCCAAGTGAAGGCTACTACTTAAGGCAAGACGACTAGTTTAGGCTACCAGTGGATTCAAGGGTACAAGTTCATACTACTAGTTAAGACCAGGGTACCAGTTAAGGCAGCTGGTTAAGGCCAGGGTAGGACTTATGGGGACTGAGAAGGTCAGGTACTAGTTAAGACAACTAGTTCATGTGAGGGTACTAGTGAAGGGTACTAGTTGAGGCAAGGCTACTAGTGAAGGCCAGGGTACTAGTGAAGGCTACTGGTGAAGGCCAGGGTACTAGTTAAGGCAGGGCTACTAGTTCAGGGTACTGGTAAGGCAAGGGCAGACATTAAGACTATTACTTAAGGCAAGGCTACTAGTTAAGGGTACTAGTTCAGACAAGGCTACTAGTTCAGGATACTAGTTAAGGCAAGGGGACTAGTTCAGATTCAGAATTTAGGGTACTTGTCAGGGCAAGGGTACTCTTCAAGGCTAGTTGTCTAGCCTACTGATCTATACCACTAGTCTGACTAGTCCAGCTGTCTTGTCTAGGCTACTACTCTAGACTTCTCTGGTCTACTCTACTCTAGTCTACTTTCGTCTACCCTAGTCTACCCTAGCAAAAACCACCCTACCCTAACCTTTTCGAATCTATTCAATTGGATTCGATTCAAAGCATTTCAATGTGATTGGACGCGATGAGGCTTGAATCGGCTCATTCGGCACCATCAGCTCGATTCAGCTTGAATCGCTTCGATTCAGCTTGTTTCAACTCAATTCGACTTGGTTCAGCCTTATTCGGCTCGATTCGACTCTTTTCTACTCTAGTTTTCTCTATGCAACTCCATTCGACTCCATTCTACTCTATTCTGTTCTACCCTACCCGACTCTAATCTATTCTAATGGATTCGCTTGGGCGCTATTCGACGCGATTCATCACGTTTTGTTTCCATTGGGCTCGATTCGGCTAGAATTGGCTCTATTCAGCTCTATTCTGCACTATTTCACTCTATTCGACTCTACTCTTCTCTGCTCTACCGTACTGTGCTATCTTCTCTTCCTTCTATTATGTACTGTTCTATTCTATTCTGTTCTACCCTCCCAGCCGCTCCCCTCCCCTTCTCTAATCTTTGATTCTGTTCGAGTCATCGCATTTTCACGCCATTCCACCCGATTAGGCTTGAATCAGATCAATTCGCTTCGAGTCGGTTCGATTGGGCTCCATTTTGCTCCATTCAGCTCCAATGGCATCGATTCTGCTGGATTCTGCTCGATTAGGCCTTCTTTGGCCCTATTCGGCCCAACTATGCTCTATTCGACTCTTTTCTACCCTATTCGTCTCTAGTCGGCTCCGTTCTAATCCATTCCACACCCTTCTGCACTATTCTCCTCTATTCTCGTCTACCCTTCCCTACCCTAATCTATTCGAATGGATTCGATTTGACCCGATTCGAAGCGATTCAACGCGATTCATCTTGTTTTGTCTCCATTCGGCTATGTTCTGCACTATCTGACTCTTTTCTACTCTATTCTATTCTGCTGGATTCTTTCTCTTCTGTTCTGTTCTCTCCTATTCTGTTGGACTCTGTTCTATCCTACCCTACCCAACCCTACTGCACCCCACCCAAACCCACCCTACTTGAATCTATTTGATTCAATTCGATTCACTTCGACGCGATTGGACAGGATTTGACGGGATTCGACAAGGTCCGAAGGCATTTGACGGGATTCAAAGAGATTAGGCGAGATTCCATACGATTCGACGTGATTCAGCAGAATTCTAGGAGATTGGACGCAATTCGAAGTTATTGGACGTGATGGGGCGTGATTCGTCGTGATTCGACGACATTCGATGCAATCCGATGCGATACGAAGCGATTCGACCCGGTCCGACACAAAACGATGTGATTTGATGCGATTCGACGTGATTCGATGTGATTCGACGCTATTCAGTGACAGTCGGCGTGATTCTGCTTGATTCAGCTCGATTAGGTGCGAATCGGCTCTATATGGCTCCTTTACGTCTCTATTCGGCTCCATTCAGCTCTGTTTTCTCTATTCGTCTCTATTTGGCCTATTCGTCTCTAATCGACTCTATTCGAGTCTATTCGACCCTACTCTTTTCTACTCTATTCTATTCCTTCTATTCTGTTCTAATCTCTTCTAGTCTACTCTACTCTATTCTATTCCACCCTCCTCTCCCCTTCTCCAATCTAGACGTTTGGATTGCATTGGATGCATTGAACGGGATTCGACGTGATTAAGCTTGAATCAGCTCGATTCTATTCCATTTGGCTCTATTCGGTTCGTTTGGCTTGAATTGCTTCGATTCTGCTCAATTCCGCCTCTTTCGGCCCTATTCTGCTCTATTCGACTCTTCTCTACTCTTTTTGTCTCTATTTGACTCCATTCTACTCCATTCCATTTATTCCACACCATTCTACACTATTCTGCTCTACTCTAGCCTACACCACTCTAATTTACTCGAATCGATTAGACGTGATTCCTCTCATTTCGACTCCATTCGGCTCTACTCAGCTGTATTCGAGTCTACCCTATTATACACTAGCCTACGCTATCGTACTCTAGTCTACTCTTCTTTATTTTCTTTATTCTTCCTATTCTGTTCTGTTCTAGTCTACTCTATTCTACCCTACCCTATGCTACCCAACTCTACTCTATTCTAATCCGTTGGATTGGATTGGATTCAACCCATTTGGACACGATTCGGCTCAGTTTGGCTCTATTTAGCTCCGTTCGAATCTATTCTACTCTACTCTGTTTCCCTCTACGCTACTCTAGCCTACTGTTTTCTGTATTCGTTCTGTATTGTTCTGTTCTCTTCTATTCTCTTCTGTTTTATTCTATGCTACTCTACTCTATTCCACCCTGCCATACCCGAACCTCCCCTACTCTAAGCTGTTCAATTCGATTCCATGAATTTGGACACGATTCAGGTCGAATTGGTTCGATTCATGTCCATTCGGCTCCATTTGGCTCGAAGGGTGTCGATTCAACTGGATTAGGCTCAATTCGGCTCCATTAGGCTCGATTTACTGGATTTGGCTCAATTCAGCTCGATTGGGCCCTCTTCGGCCCTCTTCAGCACTATTCGGCTCTATTCGGCTCTTTTCTACTCCTTTCGACTCCATTCGATTGCGCTGCACAGCATTCTACTCCACTCAACACTATTTTACTCTACCCTACCCTAATTGACTGGAATTGGTTCGAGGGGATTCAACGCGATTTGCCTTGTTTCTTCTCCATTTGGCTCGCTTAGACTCTATTCGACTCTGTTCTACTCTACACTATTCTGCTCTGCTCTAACCTTTTGGACTCGATTCTCTTGTATTCTTTTTATTCTCTTTTACTGTGTTCAATTCTCTTCTACTCTATTTTAACCAATCCTACTCTAATCTATTCCACTGGATTCGATTCCACGCATTTCGATGCGATTCGGCTCCAATCGGCTCCGTTGCACTCCATTCATCCCTCTTGGGCTCTAATCGGTTCGATTCAGTTCTAATCGGCTCCATTTCGCCCTGGTCAATTCTATTCAGCTTGAATAGGCTCTATTCAACTCTATATGGCTCTATGAGTCTACTCAACTCTATTATCTCTTTCAACGCCATTCTACACCATTCTACTCCATCCGACTGTATTCTTCTCTATTCTATTGTCTTGTACTCTACCCTTGTCTAGTCTATTCTAATCGATTCGATTGGATTGGACTTGAATGGATGGGATTCAATGCAACTCAACGGGATTCGACGCGATCCAGCATGATTCCGCGGGATTCGGCGCCATTCATCTTGATGTCTATCACGTTGGGTCTTTTGGGCTCTATTTTGCTCTAGTCGGCAATATTCAACTCTATTCTTCTAGACTCTGCACTACTCGACCCTATTCTAGTCTTTCAGTTCTCTTCTATCCTGTTCTGTTCTACTGCATTTTGGTCTATCCTACCCTACTCTAACTTAGCCTACTGCAATCTGTTCTATTCTATTCAACAGACTTGAACGGGATTCGACCTGATTCAGGTCCTATCGGCTCGAATCAGCTCCTTTTTGTGCGAATTCAACTCGATTCGGTTGGACTTGGCCCTTTTCCTCTCTATTCAGCTCATTTCGGCAGGATTTGACTCTATTTGACCCTAGTCTACTCTTCTCTATTCTTTCTGGTCTATTCTAATCTATTCTTTTCTACCCTCCCCTCCCCTCATCTTACCTGCCCTACACTAAACTATTGGATTGGATTCGACACTTTTCAACGCGATTCGACATGATTCTTCTCGATTCACCTTGAATTTGGTGGATTCGGCTGCATTCAGCTCTCTTTGGCTCTATTCAACTCTATTGGACTCTATTCTACTGTACTCGTCTCTACTTCATTCTATTCGATTCTTTCTCTTGTGTTCTGTTCTGTTCTAGTCTAACCCCTCCTACTCTACCCTCCTCTACTCTAATCGATTCGATCCGATTCAATGCCTTTCAAGGCGATTCCATGGGATTAGGCTTGAATTGGCTTGATTTCGCTCGAATCGGGTCAATTTGGCTCGATTCTGCTCGATTCAGCATCATTAGGCTCGATCCAAACGTATCCGGCCCTGTTCAGCTCTATTCAACTCTTTTCTACTTTATTCGTCTCTATTTGGCTCCATTCGACTCCATTCCACACCATTCTACTCTGTTCGACTCCATTCTACACTATTCTATTCTCTTCTCCCCCACCCTACTCTCCTCTAATCTATTCGATTCATGGAGATTTGTCTCATTTCCTCTCCATTCGACTCGATTCAGCTCGAATTGGATCTATTCATCTCTATTCTGCACTACTCGACTCTGACTATTCTACTCTACTCCACTCTACTCCATTCTACTCTTTGTATTCTCTTCTCTTCTACTCTATGCTTCTCTAGTCTATTCCTCTGTGCCCTACCCTATTGAATCCCAGCCTAACCTACACTACTCTAAGCTGTTCTATTGAATTCGATTGCATTCGATTCGACCCGATTGGACACAATTGGACGGGATTCGGTGAGATTTCATGAGATTCAATGGGTTTTGGTGGGATTGGATGGACTTCGACGAGATTCGATGCAATAGGATGTGATTAGGTGCGATTTGGCTCGATCTAGCTTGGCTCATTTTCTGTGTCTCTATTTGGCTCATTCCAGCTCCATTTGGCTCCATTCAGCTCGAATCTGGTCGATTTGACTTGATCGGGCTCGACTGGGCTCGATTGGGCTCCACTCAGCCCTATATGTCCCTATTCGGTGCTATTCCGCTCTATTCAACTCTTTTCTAGTCTATTCATCTCGGTTTGACTGCATTTGACTCCATTCCACACCATTCTACGCTCTTCTATTCGACAGAACCCTATCCCGCCCTAGTCTTTCCTCATCTAGTCTCTTCTTTTCGATTCTGTTGTATTGGATTCTCGTTTTCTCTTTTCTCTATTCCTTCCTATGCTACTCTACCATACCCTACACGAAACTAAGCTATCCTGACTTATCCTCTTCTATTCTATTGGATTCTGTTTTCTCTGTTCTACCGTATGCTACCCTACCTTATGACACCCTACTGGACCATACCCTACTCCATAAAAGAAGGGGTACTCAAGAAGGGTACTAGTTTGGAAAAGGGACTACCTAAGGCAAGGGGACTAGTTCAGGCTACTAGTTAGGGCCACTGTACTAGTTAAGAGTACTAGTTAATGGACGGGTACTAGTTAAGGCTACTAGGAAGGCAAGGTACAAGTGAAGGCTACTACTTCAGGCAAGCATATTAGTTTAGGCTACTAGTTGATGCAAGGGTACAAGTTCATACTACTAATTAAGGTCAGGGTACTAGTTAAGGCAACTGGCCAAGGCAAGGGTAGTAGCTATGGGTAGCGATAAGGCCAGGGTACTAGTTAAGAGTACTAGTTAAAGCCAGGGTACTAGTTGAGGCAAGGGTCCTAGTGACGGCCAGGGTACTAGTTAAGCCTGGGCTACTAGTCCATTCAAGGCTACTACTTCAGGGTACTAGTTAAGGTTTGGCTACTAGTTAAGAGGACTAGTAAGGCAAGGGTAGACGTTAAGACTGTTCCTTAAGGCAAGGCGACTCGTTAAGGGTACTATTTACCACAAGGCTTCTAGTTCAGAATACTAGTTAGGGCCACTGTACTAGTTCAGAGTACTAGTTAAGGCTACTAGTAAGGCAAGGAACGAGTTTAGGCCACTACTTCAGGCAAGAGTACTAGTGTTGTCTACTAGTCGATGCAAGGGTACATGTTAATACTACTGGCTAAGTCCAGGGTGCTAGTTAAGGCAACTGGTTAAGGCAAGGGTAGTAGATATGGGTACTGATAAGGCCAGGCTACTAGTTAAGACTACTAGTTAATGCAAGGGTACTAGTTAAGGGGACTTGTTGAGGCAAGGGTAGCCATTAAGACTATTCCTTAAGGCAAGGCTCCTGGTTAAGGGTACTCGTTAGGACAAGGCTACCAGTTCAGGATACTAGTTAGGGGCACTGTACTAGTTAAGAGTACTAGTAAAGGCACGGGTGCTAGTTAAGGCTGCTAGTTAAGGCAAGGTACAAATTCAGGCCACTGCTTAAGGCAAGAGTCCTAGTTAAGGCTACTAGTTGATGCAAGAATACAAGTGAATACTACTAGTTAAGGCCAGGGTACTAGTTAAGGCAACGGGTTACGGCAAGGCTAGTAGTTCTGGGTACTGATACGGCCAGGGTACTAGTTCAGGCTACTAGTGAATGCGAGGGTACTAGTTAAGGGTACTAGTTAAGGCTGCCAGTGAAGGCCAGGGTCTGAGTTAAGGCTACTGGAGAAGGCCAGGGTACTAGTGAAGGCAAGGGTACTAGTTAAGGGTACTAGTTAAGAGAAGGCTACGAGTTCAGGATATGAGTTAGGGGCACTGTACTAGTTAAGAGTACTAGCCAAGGCACGAGTACTAGTTCAGCCCACTACTTAAGGCAAGAGTCCTAGTTAAGGCTACTAGTTGATGCAAGAATACAAGTGAATACTACTAGTTAAGGCCAGGGTACTACTTAAGGCAACTGGTTACGGCAAGGGTAGTAGTTCTGGGTACTGATACGGCCAGGGTACTAGTTCAGACTACTAGTGAATGCGAGGGTACTAGTTAAGGGTACTACTTAAGGCTGCCTGTGAAGGCCAGGGTCTGAGTTAAGGCTACTGGAGAAGGCCAGGGTACCAGTGAAGGCAAGGCTACTAGTTAAGGGTACTAGTTAAGAGAAGGCTACTAGTTCAGGATACGAGTTAGGGGCACTGTACTAGTTAAGAGTACTAGCTAAGGCACGAGTACTAGTTCAGGCCACTACTTAAGGCAAGAGTACTAGTTAAGGCTACTCTTTGATGCAAGTTTACAAGTTGAGACTTCTAGTTAAGGCCAGGGTCCTAGTTAAGGCAACTGGTTAAGGCAAGGCTACTAGTTAAGGCAAGGCTACTAGTTCGGGGTAGTAGTGAAGGCTTGGCTACTAGTTAAGGGTACTAGGAAGGCAAGGGCAGATGTTAAGACTATTACTTAAAGCAAGGCTACTAGTTCCGAGTACTAATTCAGACAAGGCTACTAGTTCAGGCTATTCGTTATGGCCGCTGTACTAGTTAAGGCACAGGTACTAGTTAAGGATACTAGTTAAGGCAAGGTCCAAGTGAAGGCTACTACTTAAGGCAAGACGACTAGTTTAGGCTACCAGTGGATTCAAGGGTACAAGTTCATACTACTAGTTAAGACCAGGGTACCAGTTAAGGCAGCTGGTTAAGGCCAGGGTAGGACTTATGGGGACTGAGAAGGTCAGGTACTAGTTAAGACAACTAGTTCATGTGAGGGTACTAGTGAAGGGTACTAGTTGAGGCAAGGCTACTAGTGAAGGCCAGGGTACTAGTGAAGGCTACTGGTGAAGGCCAGGGTACTAGTTAAGGCAGGGCTACTAGTTCAGGGTACTGGTAAGGCAAGGGCAGACATTAAGACTATTACTTAAGGCAAGGCTACTAGTTAAGGGTACTAGTTCAGACAAGGCTACTAGTTCAGGATACTAGTTAAGGCAAGGGGACTAGTTCAGATTCAGAATTTAGGGTACTTGTCAGGGCAAGGGTACTCTTCAAGGCTACTTGTCTAGCCTACTGATCTATACCACTAGTCTGACTAGTCCAGCTGTCTTGTCTAGGCTACTACTCTAGACTTCTCTTGTCTACTCTACTCTAGTCTACTTTCGTCTACCCTAGTCTACCCTAGCAAAAACCACCCTACCCTAACCTTTTCGAATCTATTCAATTGGATTCGATTCAAAGCATTTCAATGTGATTGGACGCGATGAGGCTTGAATCGGCTCATTCGGCACCATCAGCTCGATTCAGCTTGAATCGCTTCGATTCAGCTTGTTTCAACTCAATTCGACTTGGTTCAGCCTTATTCGGCTCGATTCGACTCTTTTCTACTCTAGTTTTCTCTATGCAACTCCATTCGACTCCATTCTACTCTATTCTGTTCTACCCTACCCGACTCTAATCTATTCTAATGGATTCGCTTGGGCGCTATTCGACGCGATTCATCACGTTTTGTTTCCATTGGGCTCGATTCGGCTAGAATTGGCTCTATTCAGCTCTATTCTGCACTATTTCACTCTATTCGACTCTACTCTTCTCTGCTCTACCGTACTGTGCTATCTTCTCTTCCTTCTATTATGTACTGTTCTATTCTATTCTGTTCTACCCTCCCAGCCGCTCCCCTCCCCTTCTCTAATCTTTGATTCTGTTCGAGTCATCGCATTTTCACGCCATTCCACCCGATTAGGCTTGAATCAGATCAATTCGCTTCGAGTCGGTTCGATTGGGCTCCATTTTGCTCCATTCAGCTCCAATGGCATCGATTCTGCTGGATTCTGCTCGATTAGGCCTTCTTTGGCCCTATTCGGCCCAACTATGCTCTATTCGACTCTTTTCTACCCTATTCGTCTCTAGTCGGCTCCGTTCTAATCCATTCCACACCCTTCTGCACTATTCTCCTCTATTCTCGTCTACCCTTCCCTACCCTAATCTATTCGAATGGATTCGATTTGACCCGATTCGAAGCGATTCAACGCGATTCATCTTGTTTTGTCTCCATTCGGCTATGTTCTGCACTATCTGACTCTTTTCTACTCTATTCTATTCTGCTGGATTCTTTCTCTTCTGTTCTGTTCTCTCCTATTCTGTTGGACTCTGTTCTATCCTACCCTACCCAACCCTACTGCACCCCACCCAAACCCACCCTACTTGAATCTATTTGATTCAATTCGATTCACTTCGACGCGATTGGACAGGATTTGACGGGATTCGACAAGGTCCGAAGGCATTTGACGGGATTCAAAGAGATTAGGCGAGATTCCATACGATTCGACGTGATTCAGCAGAATTCTAGGAGATTGGACGCAATTCGAAGTTATTGGACGTGATGGGGCGTGATTCGTCGTGATTCGACGACATTCGATGCAATCCGATGCGATCCGAAGCGATTCGACCCGGTCCGACACAAAACGATGTGATTTGATGCGATTCGACGTGATTCGATGTGATTCGACGCTATTCAGTGACAGTCGGCGTGATTCTGCTTGATTCAGCTCGATTAGGTGCGAATCGGCTCTATATGGCTCCTTTACGTCTCTATTCGGCTCCATTCAGCTCTGTTTTCTCTATTCGTCTCTATTTGGCCTATTCGTCTCTAATCGACTCTATTCGAGTCTATTCGACCCTACTCTTTTCTACTCTATTCTATTCCTTCTATTCTGTTCTAATCTCTTCTAGTCTACTCTACTCTATTCTATTCCACCCTCCTCTCCCCTTCTCCAATCTAGACGTTTGGATTGCATTGGATGCATTGAACGGGATTCGACGTGATTAAGCTTGAATCAGCTCGATTCTATTCCATTTGGCTCTATTCGGTTCGTTTGGCTTGAATTGCTTCGATTCTGCTCAATTCCGCCTCTTTCGGCCCTATTCTGCTCTATTCGACTCTTCTCTACTCTTTTTGTCTCTATTTGACTCCATTCTACTCCATTCCATTTATTCCACACCATTCTACACTATTCTGCTCTACTCTAGCCTACACCACTCTAATTTACTCGAATCGATTAGACGTGATTCCTCTCATTTCGACTCCATTCGGCTCTACTCAGCTGTATTCGAGTCTACCCTATTATACACTAGCCTACGCTATCGTACTCTAGTCTACTCTTCTTTATTTTCTTTATTCTTCCTATTCTGTTCTGTTCTAGTCTACTCTATTCTACCCTACCCTATGCTACCCAACTCTACTCTATTCTAATCCGTTGGATTGGATTGGATTCAACCCATTTGGACACGATTCGGCTCAGTTTGGCTCTATTTAGCTCCGTTCGAATCTATTCTACTCTACTCTGTTTCCCTCTACGCTACTCTAGCCTACTGTTTTCTGTATTCGTTCTGTATTGTTCTGTTCTCTTCTATTCTCTTCTGTTTTATTCTATGCTACTCTACTCTATTCCACCCTGCCATACCCGAACCTCCCCTACTCTAAGCTGTTCAATTCGATTCCATGAATTTGGACACGATTCAGGTCGAATTGGTTCGATTCATGTCCATTCGGCTCCATTTGGCTCGAAGGGTGTCGATTCAACTGGATTAGGCTCAATTCGGCTCCATTAGGCTCGATTTACTGGATTTGGCTCAATTCAGCTCGATTGGGCCCTCTTCGGCCCTCTTCAGCACTATTCGGCTCTATTCGGCTCTTTTCTACTCCTTTCGACTCCATTCGATTGCGCTGCACAGCATTCTACTCCACTCAACACTATTTTACTCTACCCTACCCTAATTGACTGGAATTGGTTCGAGGGGATTCAACGCGATTTGCCTTGTTTCTTCTCCATTTGGCTCGCTTAGACTCTATTCGACTCTGTTCTACTCTACACTATTCTGCTCTGCTCTAACCTTTTGGACTCGATTCTCTTGTATTCTTTTTATTCTCTTTTACTGTGTTCAATTCTCTTCTACTCTATTTTAACCAATCCTACTCTAATCTATTCCACTGGATTCGATTCCACGCATTTCGATGCGATTCGGCTCCAATCGGCTCCGTTGCACTCCATTCATCCCTCTTGGGCTCTAATCGGTTCGATTCAGTTCTAATCGGCTCCATTTCGCCCTGGTCAATTCTATTCAGCTTGAATAGGCTCTATTCAACTCTATATGGCTCTATGAGTCTACTCAACTCTATTATCTCTTTCAACGCCATTCTACACCATTCTACTCCATCCGACTGTATTCTTCTCTATTCTATTGTCTTGTACTCTACCCTTGTCTAGTCTATTCTAATCGATTCGATTGGATTGGACTTGAATGGATGGGATTCAATGCAACTCAACGGGATTCGACGCGATCCAGCATGATTCCGCGGGATTCGGCGCCATTCATCTTGATGTCTATCACGTTGGGTCTTTTGGGCTCTATTTTGCTCTAGTCGGCAATATTCAACTCTATTCTTCTAGACTCTGCACTACTCGACCCTATTCTAGTCTTTCAGTTCTCTTCTATCCTGTTCTGTTCTACTGCATTTTGGTCTATCCTACCCTACTCTAACTTAGCCTACTGCAATCTGTTCTATTCTATTCAACAGACTTGAACGGGATTCGACCTGATTCAGGTCCTATCGGCTCGAATCAGCTCCTTTTTGTGCGAATTCAACTCGATTCGGTTGGACTTGGCCCTTTTCCTCTCTATTCAGCTCATTTCGGCAGGATTTGACTCTATTTGACCCTAGTCTACTCTTCTCTATTCTTTCTGGTCTATTCTAATCTATTCTTTTCTACCCTCCCCTCCCCTCATCTTACCTGCCCTACACTAAACTATTGGATTGGATTCGACACTTTTCAACGCGATTCGACATGATTCTTCTCGATTCACCTTGAATTTGGTGGATTCGGCTGCATTCAGCTCTCTTTGGCTCTATTCAACTCTATTGGACTCTATTCTACTGTACTCGTCTCTACTTCATTCTATTCGATTCTTTCTCTTGTGTTCTGTTCTGTTCTAGTCTAACCCCTCCTACTCTACCCTCCTCTACTCTAATCGATTCGATCCGATTCAATGCCTTTCAAGGCGATTCCATGGGATTAGGCTTGAATTGGCTTGATTTCGCTCGAATCGGGTCAATTTGGCTCGATTCTGCTCGATTCAGCATCATTAGGCTCGATCCAAACGTATCCGGCCCTGTTCAGCTCTATTCAACTCTTTTCTACTTTATTCGTCTCTATTTGGCTCCATTCGACTCCATTCCACACCATTCTACTCTGTTCGACTCCATTCTACACTATTCTATTCTCTTCTCCCCCACCCTACTCTCCTCTAATCTATTCGATTCATGGAGATTTGTCTCATTTCCTCTCCATTCGACTCGATTCAGCTCGAATTGGATCTATTCATCTCTATTCTGCACTACTCGACTCTGACTATTCTACTCTACTCCACTCTACTCCATTCTACTCTTTGTATTCTCTTCTCTTCTACTCTATGCTTCTCTAGTCTATTCCTCTGTGCCCTACCCTATTGAATCCCAGCCTAACCTACACTACTCTAAGCTGTTCTATTGAATTCGATTGCATTCGATTCGACCCGATTGGACACAATTGGACGGGATTCGGTGAGATTTCATGAGATTCAATGGGTTTTGGTGGGATTGGATGGACTTCGACGAGATTCGATGCAATAGGATGTGATTAGGTGCGATTTGGCTCGATCTAGCTTGGCTCATTTTCTGTGTCTCTATTTGGCTCATTCCAGCTCCATTCGGCTCCATCCAGCTCGAATCTGGTCGATTTGACTTGATCGGGCTCGACTGGGCTCGATTGGGCTCCACTCAGCCCTATATGTCCCTATTCGGTGCTATTCCGCTCTATTCAACTCTTTTCTAGTCTATTCATCTCGGTTTGACTGCATTTGACTCCATTCCACACCATTCTACGCTCTTCTATTCGACAGAACCCTATCCCGCCCTAGTCTTTCCTCATCTAGTCTCTTCTTTTCGATTCTGTTGTATTGGATTCTCGTTTTCTCTTTTCTCTATTCCTTCCTATGCTACTCTACCATACCCTACACGAAACTAAGCTATCCTGACTTATCCTCTTCTATTCTATTGGATTCTGTTTTCTCTGTTCTACCGTATGCTACCCTACCTTATGACACCCTACTGGACCATACCCTACTCCATAAAAGAAGGGGTACTCAAGAAGGGTACTAGTTTGGAAAAGGGACTACCTAAGGCAAGGGGACTAGTTCAGGCTACTAGTTAGGGCCACTGTACTAGTTAAGAGTACTAGTTAATGGACGGGTACTAGTTAAGGCTACTAGGAAGGCAAGGTACAAGTGAAGGCTACTACTTCAGGCAAGCATATTAGTTTAGGCTACTAGTTGATGCAAGGGTACAAGTTCATACTACTAATTAAGGTCAGGGTACTAGTTAAGGCAACTGGCCAAGGCAAGGGTAGTAGCTATGGGTAGCGATAAGGCCAGGGTACTAGTTAAGAGTACTAGTTAAAGCCAGGGTACTAGTTGAGGCAAGGGTCCTAGTGACGGCCAGGGTACTAGTTAAGCCTGGGCTACTAGTCCATTCAAGGCTACTACTTCAGGGTACTAGTTAAGGTTTGGCTACTAGTTAAGAGGACTAGTAAGGCAAGGGTAGACGTTAAGACTGTTCCTTAAGGCAAGGCGACTCGTTAAGGGTACTATTTACCACAAGGCTTCTAGTTCAGAATACTAGTTAGGGCCACTGTACTAGTTCAGAGTACTAGTTAAGGCTACTAGTAAGGCAAGGAACGAGTTTAGGCCACTACTTCAGGCAAGAGTACTAGTGTTGTCTACTAGTCGATGCAAGGGTACATGTTAATACTACTGGCTAAGTCCAGGGTGCTAGTTAAGGCAACTGGTTAAGGCAAGGGTAGTAGATATGGGTACTGATAAGGCCAGGCTACTAGTTAAGACTACTAGTTAATGCAAGGGTACTAGTTAAGGGGACTTGTTGAGGCAAGGGTAGCCATTAAGACTATTCCTTAAGGCAAGGCTCCTGGTTAAGGGTACACGTTAGGACAAGGCTACCAGTTCAGGATACTAGTTAGGGGCACTGTACTAGTTAAGAGTACTAGTAAAGGCACGGGTGCTAGTTAAGGCTGCTAGTTAAGGCAAGGTACAAATTCAGGCCACTGCTTAAGGCAAGAGTCCTAGTTAAGGCTACTAGTTGATGCAAGAATACAAGTGAATACTACTAGTTAAGGCCAGGGTACTAGTTAAGGCAACGGGTTACGGCAAGGCTAGTAGTTCTGGGTACTGATACGGCCAGGGTACTAGTTCAGGCTACTAGTGAATGCGAGGGTACTAGTTAAGGGTACTAGTTAAGGCTGCCAGTGAAGGCCAGGGTCTGAGTTAAGGCTACTGGAGAAGGCCAGGGTACTAGTGAAGGCAAGGGTACTAGTTAAGGGTACTAGTTAAGAGAAGGCTACGAGTTCAGGATATGAGTTAGGGGCACTGTACTAGTTAAGAGTACTAGCCAAGGCACGAGTACTAGTTCAGCCCACTACTTAAGGCAAGAGTCCTAGTTAAGGCTACTAGTTGATGCAAGAATACAAGTGAATACTACTAGTTAAGGCCAGGGTACTACTTAAGGCAACTGGTTACGGCAAGGGTAGTAGTTCTGGGTACTGATACGGCCAGGGTACTAGTTCAGACTACTAGTGAATGCGAGGGTACTAGTTAAGGGTACTACTTAAGGCTGCCTGTGAAGGCCAGGGTCTGAGTTAAGGCTACTGGAGAAGGCCAGGGTACCAGTGAAGGCAAGGCTACTAGTTAAGGGTACTAGTTAAGAGAAGGCTACTAGTTCAGGATACGAGTTAGGGGCACTGTACTAGTTAAGAGTACTAGCTAAGGCACGAGTACTAGTTCAGGCCACTACTTAAGGCAAGAGTACTAGTTAAGGCTACTCTTTGATGCAAGTTTACAAGTTGAGACTTCTAGTTAAGGCCAGGGTCCTAGTTAAGGCAACTGGTTAAGGCAAGGCTACTAGTTAAGGCAAGGCTACTAGTTCGGGGTAGTAGTGAAGGCTTGGCTACTAGTTAAGGGTACTAGGAAGGCAAGGGCAGATGTTAAGACTATTACTTAAAGCAAGGCTACTAGTTCCGAGTACTAATTCAGACAAGGCTACTAGTTCAGGCTATTCGTTATGGCCGCTGTACTAGTTAAGGCACAGGTACTAGTTAAGGATACTAGTTAAGGCAAGGTCCAAGTGAAGGCTACTACTTAAGGCAAGACGACTAGTTTAGGCTACCAGTGGATTCAAGGGTACAAGTTCATACTACTAGTTAAGACCAGGGTACCAGTTAAGGCAGCTGGTTAAGGCCAGGGTAGGACTTATGGGGACTGAGAAGGTCAGGTACTAGTTAAGACAACTAGTTCATGTGAGGGTACTAGTGAAGGGTACTAGTTGAGGCAAGGCTACTAGTGAAGGCCAGGGTACTAGTGAAGGCTACTGGTGAAGGCCAGGGTACTAGTTAAGGCAGGGCTACTAGTTCAGGGTACTGGTAAGGCAAGGGCAGACATTAAGACTATTACTTAAGGCAAGGCTACTAGTTAAGGGTACTAGTTCAGACAAGGCTACTAGTTCAGGATACTAGTTAAGGCAAGGGGACTAGTTCAGATTCAGAATTTAGGGTACTTGTCAGGGCAAGGGTACTCTTCAAGGCTACTTGTCTAGCCTACTGATCTATACCACTAGTCTGACTAGTCCAGCTGTCTTGTCTAGGCTACTACTCTAGACTTCTCTTGTCTACTCTACTCTAGTCTACTTTCGTCTACCCTAGTCTACCCTAGCAAAAACCACCCTACCCTAACCTTTTCGAATCTATTCAATTGGATTCGATTCAAAGCATTTCAATGTGATTGGACGCGATGAGGCTTGAATCGGCTCATTCGGCACCATCAGCTCGATTCAGCTTGAATCGCTTCGATTCAGCTTGTTTCAACTCAATTCGACTTGGTTCAGCCTTATTCGGCTCGATTCGACTCTTTTCTACTCTAGTTTTCTCTATGCAACTCCATTCGACTCCATTCTACTCTATTCTGTTCTACCCTACCCGACTCTAATCTATTCTAATGGATTCGCTTGGGCGCTATTCGACGCGATTCATCACGTTTTGTTTCCATTGGGCTCGATTCGGCTAGAATTGGCTCTATTCAGCTCTATTCTGCACTATTTCACTCTATTCGACTCTACTCTTCTCTGCTCTACCGTACTGTGCTATCTTCTCTTCCTTCTATTATGTACTGTTCTATTCTATTCTGTTCTACCCTCCCAGCCGCTCCCCTCCCCTTCTCTAATCTTTGATTCTGTTCGAGTCATCGCATTTTCACGCCATTCCACCCGATTAGGCTTGAATCAGATCAATTCGCTTCGAGTCGGTTCGATTGGGCTCCATTTTGCTCCATTCAGCTCCAATGGCATCGATTCTGCTGGATTCTGCTCGATTAGGCCTTCTTTGGCCCTATTCGGCCCAACTATGCTCTATTCGACTCTTTTCTACCCTATTCGTCTCTAGTCGGCTCCGTTCTAATCCATTCCACACCCTTCTGCACTATTCTCCTCTATTCTCGTCTACCCTTCCCTACCCTAATCTATTCGAATGGATTCGATTTGACCCGATTCGAAGCGATTCAACGCGATTCATCTTGTTTTGTCTCCATTCGGCTATGTTCTGCACTATCTGACTCTTTTCTACTCTATTCTATTCTGCTGGATTCTTTCTCTTCTGTTCTGTTCTCTCCTATTCTGTTGGACTCTGTTCTATCCTACCCTACCCAACCCTACTGCACCCCACCCAAACCCACCCTACTTGAATCTATTTGATTCAATTCGATTCACTTCGACGCGATTGGACAGGATTTGACGGGATTCGACAAGGTCCGAAGGCATTTGACGGGATTCAAAGAGATTAGGCGAGATTCCATACGATTCGACGTGATTCAGCAGAATTCTAGGAGATTGGACGCAATTCGAAGTTATTGGACGTGATGGGGCGTGATTCGTCGTGATTCGACGACATTCGATGCAATCCGATGCGATACGAAGCGATTCGACCCGGTCCGACACAAAACGATGTGATTTGATGCGATTCGACGTGATTCGATGTGATTCGACGCTATTCAGTGACAGTCGGCGTGATTCTGCTTGATTCAGCTCGATTAGGTGCGAATCGGCTCTATATGGCTCCTTTACGTCTCTATTCGGCTCCATTCAGCTCTGTTTTCTCTATTCGTCTCTATTTGGCCTATTCGTCTCTAATCGACTCTATTCGAGTCTATTCGACCCTACTCTTTTCTACTCTATTCTATTCCTTCTATTCTGTTCTAATCTCTTCTAGTCTACTCTACTCTATTCTATTCCACCCTCCTCTCCCCTTCTCCAATCTAGACGTTTGGATTGCATTGGATGCATTGAACGGGATTCGACGTGATTAAGCTTGAATCAGCTCGATTCTATTCCATTTGGCTCTATTCGGTTCGTTTGGCTTGAATTGCTTCGATTCTGCTCAATTCCGCCTCTTTCGGCCCTATTCTGCTCTATTCGACTCTTCTCTACTCTTTTTGTCTCTATTTGACTCCATTCTACTCCATTCCATTTATTCCACACCATTCTACACTATTCTGCTCTACTCTAGCCTACACCACTCTAATTTACTCGAATCGATTAGACGTGATTCCTCTCATTTCGACTCCATTCGGCTCTACTCAGCTGTATTCGAGTCTACCCTATTATACACTAGCCTACGCTATCGTACTCTAGTCTACTCTTCTTTATTTTCTTTATTCTTCCTATTCTGTTCTGTTCTAGTCTACTCTATTCTACCCTACCCTATGCTACCCAACTCTACTCTATTCTAATCCGTTGGATTGGATTGGATTCAACCCATTTGGACACGATTCGGCTCAGTTTGGCTCTATTTAGCTCCGTTCGAATCTATTCTACTCTACTCTGTTTCCCTCTACGCTACTCTAGCCTACTGTTTTCTGTATTCGTTCTGTATTGTTCTGTTCTCTTCTATTCTCTTCTGTTTTATTCTATGCTACTCTACTCTATTCCACCCTGCCATACCCGAACCTCCCCTACTCTAAGCTGTTCAATTCGATTCCATGAATTTGGACACGATTCAGGTCGAATTGGTTCGATTCATGTCCATTCGGCTCCATTTGGCTCGAAGGGTGTCGATTCAACTGGATTAGGCTCAATTCGGCTCCATTAGGCTCGATTTACTGGATTTGGCTCAATTCAGCTCGATTGGGCCCTCTTCGGCCCTCTTCAGCACTATTCGGCTCTATTCGGCTCTTTTCTACTCCTTTCGACTCCATTCGATTGCGCTGCACAGCATTCTACTCCACTCAACACTATTTTACTCTACCCTACCCTAATTGACTGGAATTGGTTCGAGGGGATTCAACGCGATTTGCCTTGTTTCTTCTCCATTTGGCTCGCTTAGACTCTATTCGACTCTGTTCTACTCTACACTATTCTGCTCTGCTCTAACCTTTTGGACTCGATTCTCTTGTATTCTTTTTATTCTCTTTTACTGTGTTCAATTCTCTTCTACTCTATTTTAACCAATCCTACTCTAATCTATTCCACTGGATTCGATTCCACGCATTTCGATGCGATTCGGCTCCAATCGGCTCCGTTGCACTCCATTCATCCCTCTTGGGCTCTAATCGGTTCGATTCAGTTCTAATCGGCTCCATTTCGCCCTGGTCAATTCTATTCAGCTTGAATAGGCTCTATTCAACTCTATATGGCTCTATGAGTCTACTCAACTCTATTATCTCTTTCAACGCCATTCTACACCATTCTACTCCATCCGACTGTATTCTTCTCTATTCTATTGTCTTGTACTCTACCCTTGTCTAGTCTATTCTAATCGATTCGATTGGATTGGACTTGAATGGATGGGATTCAATGCAACTCAACGGGATTCGACGCGATCCAGCATGATTCCGCGGGATTCGGCGCCATTCATCTTGATGTCTATCACGTTGGGTCTTTTGGGCTCTATTTTGCTCTAGTCGGCAATATTCAACTCTATTCTTCTAGACTCTGCACTACTCGACCCTATTCTAGTCTTTCAGTTCTCTTCTATCCTGTTCTGTTCTACTGCATTTTGGTCTATCCTACCCTACTCTAACTTAGCCTACTGCAATCTGTTCTATTCTATTCAACAGACTTGAACGGGATTCGACCTGATTCAGGTCCTATCGGCTCGAATCAGCTCCTTTTTGTGCGAATTCAACTCGATTCGGTTGGACTTGGCCCTTTTCCTCTCTATTCAGCTCATTTCGGCAGGATTTGACTCTATTTGACCCTAGTCTACTCTTCTCTATTCTTTCTGGTCTATTCTAATCTATTCTTTTCTACCCTCCCCTCCCCTCATCTTACCTGCCCTACACTAAACTATTGGATTGGATTCGACACTTTTCAACGCGATTCGACATGATTCTTCTCGATTCACCTTGAATTTGGTGGATTCGGCTGCATTCAGCTCTCTTTGGCTCTATTCAACTCTATTGGACTCTATTCTACTGTACTCGTCTCTACTTCATTCTATTCGATTCTTTCTCTTGTGTTCTGTTCTGTTCTAGTCTAACCCCTCCTACTCTACCCTCCTCTACTCTAATCGATTCGATCCGATTCAATGCCTTTCAAGGCGATTCCATGGGATTAGGCTTGAATTGGCTTGATTTCGCTCGAATCGGGTCAATTTGGCTCGATTCTGCTCGATTCAGCATCATTAGGCTCGATCCAAACGTATCCGGCCCTGTTCAGCTCTATTCAACTCTTTTCTACTTTATTCGTCTCTATTTGGCTCCATTCGACTCCATTCCACACCATTCTACTCTGTTCGACTCCATTCTACACTATTCTATTCTCTTCTCCCCCACCCTACTCTCCTCTAATCTATTCGATTCATGGAGATTTGTCTCATTTCCTCTCCATTCGACTCGATTCAGCTCGAATTGGATCTATTCATCTCTATTCTGCACTACTCGACTCTGACTATTCTACTCTACTCCACTCTACTCCATTCTACTCTTTGTATTCTCTTCTCTTCTACTCTATGCTTCTCTAGTCTATTCCTCTGTGCCCTACCCTATTGAATCCCAGCCTAACCTACACTACTCTAAGCTGTTCTATTGAATTCGATTGCATTCGATTCGACCCGATTGGACACAATTGGACGGGATTCGGTGAGATTTCATGAGATTCAATGGGTTTTGGTGGGATTGGATGGACTTCGACGAGATTCGATGCAATAGGATGTGATTAGGTGCGATTTGGCTCGATCTAGCTTGGCTCATTTTCTGTGTCTCTATTTGGCTCATTCCAGCTCCATTCGGCTCCATCCAGCTCGAATCTGGTCGATTTGACTTGATCGGGCTCGACTGGGCTCGATTGGGCTCCACTCAGCCCTATATGTCCCTATTCGGTGCTATTCCGCTCTATTCAACTCTTTTCTAGTCTATTCATCTCGGTTTGACTGCATTTGACTCCATTCCACACCATTCTACGCTCTTCTATTCGACAGAACCCTATCCCGCCCTAGTCTTTCCTCATCTAGTCTCTTCTTTTCGATTCTGTTGTATTGGATTCTCGTTTTCTCTTTTCTCTATTCCTTCCTATGCTACTCTACCATACCCTACACGAAACTAAGCTATCCTGACTTATCCTCTTCTATTCTATTGGATTCTGTTTTCTCTGTTCTACCGTATGCTACCCTACCTTATGACACCCTACTGGACCATACCCTACTCCATAAAAGAAGGGGTACTCAAGAAGGGTACTAGTTTGGAAAAGGGACTACCTAAGGCAAGGGGACTAGTTCAGGCTACTAGTTAGGGCCACTGTACTAGTTAAGAGTACTAGTTAATGGACGGGTACTAGTTAAGGCTACTAGGAAGGCAAGGTACAAGTGAAGGCTACTACTTCAGGCAAGCATATTAGTTTAGGCTACTAGTTGATGCAAGGGTACAAGTTCATACTACTAATTAAGGTCAGGGTACTAGTTAAGGCAACTGGCCAAGGCAAGGGTAGTAGCTATGGGTAGCGATAAGGCCAGGGTACTAGTTAAGAGTACTAGTTAAAGCCAGGGTACTAGTTGAGGCAAGGGTCCTAGTGACGGCCAGGGTACTAGTTAAGCCTGGGCTACTAGTCCATTCAAGGCTACTACTTCAGGGTACTAGTTAAGGTTTGGCTACTAGTTAAGAGGACTAGTAAGGCAAGGGTAGACGTTAAGACTGTTCCTTAAGGCAAGGCGACTCGTTAAGGGTACTATTTACCACAAGGCTTCTAGTTCAGAATACTAGTTAGGGCCACTGTACTAGTTCAGAGTACTAGTTAAGGCTACTAGTAAGGCAAGGAACGAGTTTAGGCCACTACTTCAGGCAAGAGTACTAGTGTTGTCTACTAGTCGATGCAAGGGTACATGTTAATACTACTGGCTAAGTCCAGGGTGCTAGTTAAGGCAACTGGTTAAGGCAAGGGTAGTAGATATGGGTACTGATAAGGCCAGGCTACTAGTTAAGACTACTAGTTAATGCAAGGGTACTAGTTAAGGGGACTTGTTGAGGCAAGGGTAGCCATTAAGACTATTCCTTAAGGCAAGGCTCCTGGTTAAGGGTACTCGTTAGGACAAGGCTACCAGTTCAGGATACTAGTTAGGGGCACTGTACTAGTTAAGAGTACTAGTAAAGGCACGGGTGCTAGTTAAGGCTGCTAGTTAAGGCAAGGTACAAATTCAGGCCACTGCTTAAGGCAAGAGTCCTAGTTAAGGCTACTAGTTGATGCAAGAATACAAGTGAATACTACTAGTTAAGGCCAGGGTACTAGTTAAGGCAACGGGTTACGGCAAGGCTAGTAGTTCTGGGTACTGATACGGCCAGGGTACTAGTTCAGGCTACTAGTGAATGCGAGGGTACTAGTTAAGGGTACTAGTTAAGGCTGCCAGTGAAGGCCAGGGTCTGAGTTAAGGCTACTGGAGAAGGCCAGGGTACTAGTGAAGGCAAGGGTACTAGTTAAGGGTACTAGTTAAGAGAAGGCTACGAGTTCAGGATATGAGTTAGGGGCACTGTACTAGTTAAGAGTACTAGCCAAGGCACGAGTACTAGTTCAGCCCACTACTTAAGGCAAGAGTCCTAGTTAAGGCTACTAGTTGATGCAAGAATACAAGTGAATACTACTAGTTAAGGCCAGGGTACTACTTAAGGCAACTGGTTACGGCAAGGGTAGTAGTTCTGGGTACTGATACGGCCAGGGTACTAGTTCAGACTACTAGTGAATGCGAGGGTACTAGTTAAGGGTACTACTTAAGGCTGCCTGTGAAGGCCAGGGTCTGAGTTAAGGCTACTGGAGAAGGCCAGGGTACCAGTGAAGGCAAGGCTACTAGTTAAGGGTACTAGTTAAGAGAAGGCTACTAGTTCAGGATACGAGTTAGGGGCACTGTACTAGTTAAGAGTACTAGCTAAGGCACGAGTACTAGTTCAGGCCACTACTTAAGGCAAGAGTACTAGTTAAGGCTACTCTTTGATGCAAGTTTACAAGTTGAGACTTCTAGTTAAGGCCAGGGTCCTAGTTAAGGCAACTGGTTAAGGCAAGGCTACTAGTTAAGGCAAGGCTACTAGTTCGGGGTAGTAGTGAAGGCTTGGCTACTAGTTAAGGGTACTAGGAAGGCAAGGGCAGATGTTAAGACTATTACTTAAAGCAAGGCTACTAGTTCCGAGTACTAATTCAGACAAGGCTACTAGTTCAGGCTATTCGTTATGGCCGCTGTACTAGTTAAGGCACAGGTACTAGTTAAGGATACTAGTTAAGGCAAGGTCCAAGTGAAGGCTACTACTTAAGGCAAGACGACTAGTTTAGGCTACCAGTGGATTCAAGGGTACAAGTTCATACTACTAGTTAAGACCAGGGTACCAGTTAAGGCAGCTGGTTAAGGCCAGGGTAGGACTTATGGGGACTGAGAAGGTCAGGTACTAGTTAAGACAACTAGTTCATGTGAGGGTACTAGTGAAGGGTACTAGTTGAGGCAAGGCTACTAGTGAAGGCCAGGGTACTAGTGAAGGCTACTGGTGAAGGCCAGGGTACTAGTTAAGGCAGGGCTACTAGTTCAGGGTACTGGTAAGGCAAGGGCAGACATTAAGACTATTACTTAAGGCAAGGCTACTAGTTAAGGGTACTAGTTCAGACAAGGCTACTAGTTCAGGATACTAGTTAAGGCAAGGGGACTAGTTCAGATTCAGAATTTAGGGTACTTGTCAGGGCAAGGGTACTCTTCAAGGCTACTTGTCTAGCCTACTGATCTATACCACTAGTCTGACTAGTCCAGCTGTCTTGTCTAGGCTACTACTCTAGACTTCTCTTGTCTACTCTACTCTAGTCTACTTTCGTCTACCCTAGTCTACCCTAGCAAAAACCACCCTACCCTAACCTTTTCGAATCTATTCAATTGGATTCGATTCAAAGCATTTCAATGTGATTGGACGCGATGAGGCTTGAATCGGCTCATTCGGCACCATCAGCTCGATTCAGCTTGAATCGCTTCGATTCAGCTTGTTTCAACTCAATTCGACTTGGTTCAGCCTTATTCGGCTCGATTCGACTCTTTTCTACTCTAGTTTTCTCTATGCAACTCCATTCGACTCCATTCTACTCTATTCTGTTCTACCCTACCCGACTCTAATCTATTCTAATGGATTCGCTTGGGCGCTATTCGACGCGATTCATCACGTTTTGTTTCCATTGGGCTCGATTCGGCTAGAATTGGCTCTATTCAGCTCTATTCTGCACTATTTCACTCTATTCGACTCTACTCTTCTCTGCTCTACCGTACTGTGCTATCTTCTCTTCCTTCTATTATGTACTGTTCTATTCTATTCTGTTCTACCCTCCCAGCCGCTCCCCTCCCCTTCTCTAATCTTTGATTCTGTTCGAGTCATCGCATTTTCACGCCATTCCACCCGATTAGGCTTGAATCACATCAATTCGCTTCGAGTCGGTTCGATTGGGCTCCATTTTGCTCCATTCAGCTCCAATGGCATCGATTCTGCTGGATTCTGCTCGATTAGGCCTTCTTTGGCCCTATTCGGCCCAACTATGCTCTATTCGACTCTTTTCTACCCTATTCGTCTCTAGTCGGCTCCGTTCTAATCCATTCCACACCCTTCTGCACTATTCTCCTCTATTCTCGTCTACCCTTCCCTACCCTAATCTATTCGAATGGATTCGATTGGACCCGATTCGAAGCGATTCAACGCGATTCATCTTGTTTTGTCTCCATTCGGCTATGTTCTGCACTATCTGACTCTTTTCTACTCTATTCTATTCTGCTGGATTCTTTCTCTTCTGTTCTGTTCTCTCCTATTCTGTTGGACTCTGTTCTATCCTACCCTACCCAACCCTACTGCACCCCACCCAAACCCACCCTACTTGAATCTATTTGATTCAATTCGATTCACTTCGACGCGATTGGACAGGATTTGACGGGATTCGACAAGGTCCGAAGGCATTTGACGGGATTCAAAGAGATTAGGCGAGATTCCATACGATTCGACGTGATTCAGCAGAATTCTAGGAGATTGGACGCAATTCGAAGTTATTGGACGTGATGGGGCGTGATTCGTCGTGATTCGACGACATTCGATGCAATCCGATGCGATCCGAAGCGATTCGACCCGGTCCGACACAAAACGATGTGATTTGATGCGATTCGACGTGATTCGATGTGATTCGACGCTATTCAGTGACAGTCGGCGTGATTCTGCTTGATTCAGCTCGATTAGGTGCGAATCGGCTCTATATGGCTCCTTTACGTCTCTATTCGGCTCCATTCAGCTCTGTTTTCTCTATTCGTCTCTATTTGGCCTATTCGTCTCTAATCGACTCTATTCGAGTCTATTCGACCCTACTCTTTTCTACTCTATTCTATTCCTTCTATTCTGTTCTAATCTCTTCTAGTCTACTCTACTCTATTCTATTCCACCCTCCTCTCCCCTTCTCCAATCTAGACGTTTGGATTGCATTGGATGCATTGAACGGGATTCGACGTGATTAAGCTTGAATCAGCTCGATTCTATTCCATTTGGCTCTATTCGGTTCGTTTGGCTTGAATTGCTTCGATTCTGCTCAATTCCGCCTCTTTCGGCCCTATTCTGCTCTATTCGACTCTTCTCTACTCTTTTTGTCTCTATTTGACTCCATTCTACTCCATTCCATTTATTCCACACCATTCTACACTATTCTGCTCTACTCTAGCCTACACCACTCTAATTTACTCGAATCGATTAGACGTGATTCCTCTCATTTCGACTCCATTCGGCTCTACTCAGCTGTATTCGAGTCTACCCTATTATACACTAGCCTACGCTATCGTACTCTAGTCTACTCTTCTTTATTTTCTTTATTCTTCCTATTCTGTTCTGTTCTAGTCTACTCTATTCTACCCTACCCTATGCTACCCAACTCTACTCTATTCTAATCCGTTGGATTGGATTGGATTCAACCCATTTGGACACGATTCGGCTCAGTTTGGCTCTATTTAGCTCCGTTCGAATCTATTCTACTCTACTCTGTTTCCCTCTACGCTACTCTAGCCTACTGTTTTCTGTATTCGTTCTGTATTGTTCTGTTCTCTTCTATTCTCTTCTGTTTTATTCTATGCTACTCTACTCTATTCCACCCTGCCATACCCGAACCTCCCCTACTCTAAGCTGTTCAATTCGATTCCATGAATTTGGACACGATTCAGGTCGAATTGGTTCGATTCATGTCCATTCGGCTCCATTTGGCTCGAAGGGTGTCGATTCAACTGGATTAGGCTCAATTCGGCTCCATTAGGCTCGATTTACTGGATTTGGCTCAATTCAGCTCGATTGGGCCCTCTTCGGCCCTCTTCAGCACTATTCGGCTCTATTCGGCTCTTTTCTACTCCTTTCGACTCCATTCGATTGCGCTGCACAGCATTCTACTCCACTCAACACTATTTTACTCTACCCTACCCTAATTGACTGGAATTGGTTCGAGGGGATTCAACGCGATTTGCCTTGTTTCTTCTCCATTTGGCTCGCTTAGACTCTATTCGACTCTGTTCTACTCTACACTATTCTGCTCTGCTCTAACCTTTTGGACTCGATTCTCTTGTATTCTTTTTATTCTCTTTTACTGTGTTCAATTCTCTTCTACTCTATTTTAACCAACCCTACTCTAATCTATTCCACTGGATTCGATTCCACGCATTTCGATGCGATTCGGCTCCAATCGGCTCCGTTGCACTCCATTCATCCCTCTTGGGCTCTAATCGGTTCGATTCAGTTCTAATCGGCTCCATTTCGCCCTGGTCAATTCTATTCAGCTTGAATAGGCTCTATTCAACTCTATATGGCTCTATGAGTCTACTCAACTCTATTATGTCTTTTCAACGCCATTCTACACCATTCTACTCCATCCGACTGTATTCTTCTCTATTCTATTGTCTTGTACTCTACCCTTGTCTAGTCTATTCTAATCGATTCGATTGGATTGGACTTGAATGGATGGGATTCAATGCAACTCAACGGGATTCGACGCGATCCAGCATGATTCCGCGGGATTCGGCGCCATTCATCTTGATGTCTATCACGTTGGGTCTTTTGGGCTCTATTTTGCTCTAGTCGGCAATATTCAACTCTATTCTTCTAGACTCTGCACTACTCGACCCTATTCTAGTCTTTCAGTTCTCTTCTATCCTGTTCTGTTCTACTGCATTTTGGTCTATCCTACCCTACTCTAACTTAGCCTACTGCAATCTGTTCTATTCTATTCAACAGACTTGAACGGGATTCGACCTGATTCAGGTCCTATCGGCTCGAATCAGCTCCTTTTTGTGCGAATTCAACTCGATTCGGTTGGACTTGGCCCTTTTCCTCTCTATTCAGCTCATTTCGGCAGGATTTGACTCTATTTGACCCTAGTCTACTCTTCTCTATTCTTTCTGGTCTATTCTAATCTATTCTTTTCTACCCTCCCCTCCCCTCATCTTACCTGCCCTACACTAAACTATTGGATTGGATTCGACACTTTTCAACGCGATTCGACATGATTCTTCTCGATTCACCTTGAATTTGGTGGATTCGGCTGCATTCAGCTTTCTTTGGCTCTATTCAACTCTATTGGACTCTATTCTACTGTACTCGTCTCTACTTCATTCTATTCGATTCTTTCTCTTGTGTTCTGTTCTGTTCTAGTCTAACCCCTCCTACTCTACCCTCCTCTACTCTAATCGATTCGATCCGATTCAATGCCTTTCAAGGCGATTCCATGGGATTAGGCTTGAATTGGCTTGATTTCGCTCGAATCGGGTCAATTTGGCTCGATTCTGCTCGATTCAGCATCATTAGGCTCGATCCAAACGTATCCGGCCCTGTTCAGCTCTATTCAACTCTTTTCTACTTTATTCGTCTCTATTTGGCTCCATTCGACTCCATTCCACACCATTCTACTCTGTTCGACTCCATTCTACACTATTCTATTCTCTTCTCCCCCACCCTACTCTCCTCTAATCTATTCGATTCATGGAGATTTGTCTCATTTCCTCTCCATTCGACTCGATTCAGCTCGAATTGGATCTATTCATCTCTATTCTGCACTACTCGACTCTGACTATTCTACTCTACTCCACTCTACTCCATTCTACTCTTTGTATTCTCTTCTCTTCTACTCTATGCTTCTCTAGTCTATTCCTCTGTGCCCTACCCTATTGAATCCCAGCCTGACCTACGCTACTCTAAGCTGTTCTATTGAATTCGATTGCATTCGATTCGACCCGATTGGACACAATTGGACGGGATTCGGTGAGATTTCATGAGATTCAATGGGTTTTGGTGGGATTGGATGGACTTCGACGAGATTCGATGCAATAGGATGTGATTAGGTGCGATTTGGCTCGATCTAGCTTGGCTCATTTTCTGTGTCTCTATTTGGCTCATTCCAGCTCCATTCGGCTCCAGTCAGCTCGAATCTGGTCGATTTGACTTGATCGGGCTCGACTGGGCTCGATTGGGCTCCACTCAGCCCTATATGTCCCTATTCAGTGCTATTCCGCTCTATTCAACTCTTTTCTAGTCTATTCATCTCGGTTTGACTGCATTTGACTCCATTCCACACCATTCTACGCTCTTCTATTCGACAGAACCCTATCCCGCCCTAGTCTTTCCTCATCTAGTCTCTTCTTTTCGATTCTGTTGTATTGGATTCTCGTTTTCTCTTTTCTCTATTCCTTCCTATGCTACTCTACCATACCCTACACGAAACTAAGCTATCCTGACTTATCCTCTTCTATTCTATTGGATTCTGTTTTCTCTGTTCTACCGTATGCTACCCTACCTTATGACACCCTACTGGACCATACCCTACTCCATAAAAAAAGGGGTACTCAAGAAGGGTACTAGTTTGGAAAAGGGACTACCTAAGGCAAGGGGACTAGTTCAGGCTACTAGTTAGGGCCACTGTACTAGTTAAGAGTACTAGTTAATGGACGGGTACTAGTTAAGGCTACTAGGAAGGCAAGGTACAAGTGAAGG
Organism: Loxodonta africana; assembly: GCF_030014295.1. NCBI lineage: Eukaryota > Metazoa > Chordata > Mammalia > Proboscidea > Elephantidae > Loxodonta > Loxodonta africana. Next base: position 3,115,942 of record NC_087351.1, read on the forward strand.
CTACTACTTCAGGCAAGCATATTAGTTTAGGCTACTAGTTGATGCAAGGGTACAAGTTCATACTACTAATTAAGGCCAGGGTACTAGTTAAGGCAACTGGCCAAGGCAAGGGTAGTAGCTATGGGTAGCGATAAGGCCAGGGTACTAGTTAAGAGTACTAGTTAAAGCCAGGGTACTAGTTGAGGCAAGGGTCCTAGTGACGGCCAGGGTACTAGTTAAGCCTGGGCTACTAGTCCATTCAAGGCTACTACTTCAGGGTACTAGTTAAGGTTTGGCTACTAGTTAAGAGGACTAGTAAGGCAAGGGTAGACGTTAAGACTGTTCCTTAAGGCAAGGCGACTCGTTAAGGGTACTATTTACCACAAGGCTTCTAGTTCAGAATACTAGTTAGGGCCACTGTACTAGTTCAGAGTACTAGTTAAGGCTACTAGTAAGGCAAGGAACGAGTTTAGGCCACTACTTCAGGCAAGAGTACTAGTGTTGTCTACTAGTCGATGCAAGGGTACATGTTAATACTACTGGCTAAGTCCAGGGTGCTAGTTAAGGCAACTGGTTAAGGCAAGGGTAGTAGTTCTGGGTACTGATAAGGCCAGGCTACTAGTTAAGACTACTAGTTAATGCAAGGGTACTAGTTAAGGGGACTTGTTGAGGCAAGGGTAGCCATTAAGACTATTCCTTAAGGCAAGGCTCCTGGTTAAGGGTACACGTTAGGACAAGGCTACCAGTTCAGGATACTAGTTAGGGGCACTGTACTAGTTAAGAGTACTAGTAAAGGCACGGGTGCTAGTTAAGGCTGCTAGTTAAGGCAAGGTACAAATTCAGGCCACTGCTTAAGGCAAGAGTCCTAGTTAAGGCTACTAGTTGATGCAAGAATACAAGTGAATACTACTAGTTAAGGCCAGGGTACTAGTTAAGGCAACGGGTTACGGCAAGGCTAGTAGTTCTGGGTACTGATACGGCCAGGGTACTAGTTCAGGCTACTAGTGAATGCGAGGGTACTAGTTAAGGGTACTAGTTAAGGCTGCCAGTGAAGGCCAGGGTCTGAGTTAAGGCTACTGGAGAAGGCCAGGGTACTAGTGAAGGCAAGGGTACTAGTTAAGGGTACTAGTTAAGAGAAGGCTACGAGTTCAGGATATGAGTTAGGGGCACTGTACTAGTTAAGAGTACTAGCCAAGGCACGAGTACTAGTTCAGCCCACTACTTAAGGCAAGAGTCCTAGTTAAGGCTACTAGTTGATGCAAGAATACAAGTGAATACTACTAGTTAAGGCCAGGGTACTACTTAAGGCAACTGGTTACGGCAAGGGTAGTATTTCTGGGTACTGATACGGCCAGGGTACTAGTTCAGACTACTAGTGAATGCGAGGGTACTAGTTAAGGGTACTACTTAAGGCTGCCTGTGAAGGCCAGGGTCTGAGTTAAGGCTACTGGAGAAGGCCAGGGTACCAGTGAAGGCAAGGCTACTAGTTAAGGGTACTAGTTAAGAGAAGGCTACTAGTTCAGGATACGAGTTAGGGGCACTGTACTAGTTAAGAGTACTAGCTAAGGCACGAGTACTAGTTCAGGCCACTACTTAAGGCAAGAGTACTAGTTAAGGCTACTCTTTGATGCAAGTTTACAAGTTGAGACTTCTAGTTAAGGCCAGGGTCCTAGTTAAGGCAACTGGTTAAGGCAAGGCTACTAGTTAAGGCAAGGCTACTAGTTCGGGGTAGTAGTGAAGGCTTGGCTACTAGTTAAGGGTACTAGGAAGGCAAGGGCAGATGTTAAGACTATTACTTAAAGCAAGGCTACTAGTTCCGAGTACTAATTCAGACAAGGCTACTAGTTCAGGCTATTCGTTATGGCCGCTGTACTAGTTAAGGCACAGGTACTAGTTAAGGATACTAGTTAAGGCAAGGTCCAAGTGAAGGCTACTACTTAAGGCAAGACGACTAGTTTAGGCTACCAGTGGATTCAAGGGTACAAGTTCATACTACTAGTTAAGACCAGGGTACCAGTTAAGGCAGCTGGTTAAGGCCAGGGTAGGACTTATGGGGACTGAGAAGGTCAGGTACTAGTTAAGACAACTAGTTCATGCGAGGGTACTAGTGAAGGGTACTAGTTGAGGCAAGGCTACTAGTGAAGGCCAGGGTACTAGTGAAGGCTACTGGTGAAGGCCAGGGTCCTAGTTAAGGCAGGGCTACTAGTTCAGGGTACTGGTAAGGCAAGGGCAGACATTAAGACTATTACTTAAGGCAAGGCTACTAGTTAAGGGTACTAGTTCAGACAAGGCTACTAGTTCAGGATACTAGTTAAGGCAAGGGGACTAGTTCAGATTCAGAATTTAGGGTACTTGTCAGGGCAAGGGTACTCTTCAAGGCTAGTTGTCTAGCCTACTGATCTATACCACTAGTCTGACTAGTCCAGCTGTCTTGTCTAGGCTACTACTCTAGACTTCTCTTGTCTACTCTACTCTAGTCTACTTTCGTCTACCCTAGTCTACCCTAGCAAAAACCACCCTACCCTAACCTTTTCGAATCTATTCAATTGGATTCGATTCAAAGCATTTCAATGTGATTGGACGCGATGAGGCTTGAATCGGCTCATTCGGCACCATCAGCTCGATTCAGCTTGAATCGCTTCGATTCAGCTTGTTTCAACTCAATTCGACTTGGTTCAGCCTTATTCGGCTCGATTCGACTCTTTTCTACTCTAGTTTTCTCTATGCAACTCCATTCGACTCCATTCTACTCTATTCTGTTCTACCCTACCCGACTCTAATCTATTCTAATGGATTCGCTTGGGCGCTATTCGACGCGATTCATCACGTTTTGTTTCCATTGGGCTCGATTCGGCTAGAATTGGCTCTATTCAGCTCTATTCTGCACTATTTCACTCTATTCGACTCTACTCTTCTCTGCTCTACCGTACTGTGCTATCTTCTCTTCCTTCTATTATGTACTGTTCTATTCTATTCTGTTCTACCCTCCCAGCCGCTCCCCTCCCCTTCTCTAATCTTTGATTCTGTTCGAGTCATCGCATTTTCACGCCATTCCACCCGATTAGGCTTGAATCACATCAATTCGCTTCGAGTCGGTTCGATTGGGCTCCATTTTGCTCCATTCAGCTCCAATGGCATCGATTCTGCTGGATTCTGCTCGATTAGGCCTTCTTTGGCCCTATTCGGCCCAACTATGCTCTATTCGACTCTTTTCTACCCTATTCGTCTCTAGTCGGCTCCGTTCTAATCCATTCCACACCCTTCTGCACTATTCTCCTCTATTCTCGTCTACCCTTCCCTACCCTAATCTATTCGAATGGATTCGATTGGACCCGATTCGAAGCGATTCAACGCGATTCATCTTGTTTTGTCTCCATTCGGCTATGTTCTGCACTATCTGACTCTTTTCTACTCTATTCTATTCTGCTGGATTCTTTCTCTTCTGTTCTGTTCTCTCCTATTCTGTTGGACTCTGTTCTATCCTACCCTACCCAACCCTACTGCACCCCACCCAAACCCACCCTACTTGAATCTATTTGATTCAATTCGATTCACTTCGACGCGATTGGACAGGATTTGACGGGATTCGACAAGGTCCGAAGGCATTTGACGGGATTCAAAGAGATTAGGCGAGATTCCATACGATTCGACGTGATTCAGCAGAATTCTAGGAGATTGGACGCAATTCGAAGTTATTGGACGTGATGGGGCGTGATTCGTCGTGATTCGACGACATTCGATGCAATCCGATGCGATCCGAAGCGATTCGACCCGGTCCGACACAAAACGATGTGATTTGATGCGATTCGACGTGATTCGATGTGATTCGACGCTATTCAGTGACAGTCGGCGTGATTCTGCTTGATTCAGCTCGATTAGGTGCGAATCGGCTCTATATGGCTCCTTTACGTCTCTATTCGGCTCCATTCAGCTCTGTTTTCTCTATTCGTCTCTATTTGGCCTATTCGTCTCTAATCGACTCTATTCGAGTCTATTCGACCCTACTCTTTTCTACTCTATTCTATTCCTTCTATTCTGTTCTAATCTCTTCTAGTCTACTCTACTCTATTCTATTCCACCCTCCTCTCCCCTTCTCCAATCTAGACGTTTGGATTGCATTGGATGCATTGAACGGGATTCGACGTGATTAAGCTTGAATCAGCTCGATTCTATTCCATTTGGCTCTATTCGGTTCGTTTGGCTTGAATTGCTTCGATTCTGCTCAATTCCGCCTCTTTCGGCCCTATTCTGCTCTATTCGACTCTTCTCTACTCTTTTTGTCTCTATTTGACTCCATTCTACTCCATTCCATTTATTCCACACCATTCTACACTATTCTGCTCTACTCTAGCCTACACCACTCTAATTTACTCGAATCGATTAGACGTGATTCCTCTCATTTCGACTCCATTCGGCTCTACTCAGCTGTATTCGAGTCTACCCTATTATACACTAGCCTACGCTATCGTACTCTAGTCTACTCTTCTTTATTTTCTTTATTCTTCCTATTCTGTTCTGTTCTAGTCTACTCTATTCTACCCTACCCTATGCTACCCAACTCTACTCTATTCTAATCCGTTGGATTGGATTGGATTCAACCCATTTGGACACGATTCGGCTCAGTTTGGCTCTATTTAGCTCCGTTCGAATCTATTCTACTCTACTCTGTTTCCCTCTACGCTACTCTAGCCTACTGTTTTCTGTATTCGTTCTGTATTGTTCTGTTCTCTTCTATTCTCTTCTGTTTTATTCTATGCTACTCTACTCTATTCCACCCTGCCATACCCGAACCTCCCCTACTCTAAGCTGTTCAATTCGATTCCATGAATTTGGACATGATTCAGGTCGAATTGGTTCGATTCATGTCCATTCGGCTCCATTTGGCTCGAAGGGTGTCGATTCAACTGGATTAGGCTCAATTCGGCTCCATTAGGCTCGATTTACTGGATTTGGCTCAATTCAGCTCGATTGGGCCCTCTTCGGCCCTCTTCAGCACTATTCGGCTCTATTCGGCTCTTTTCTACTCCTTTCGACTCCATTCGATTGCGCTGCACAGCATTCTACTCCACTCAACACTATTTTACTCTACCCTACCCTAATTGACTGGAATTGGTTCGAGGGGATTCAACGCGATTTGCCTTGTTTCTTCTCCATTTGGCTCGCTTAGACTCTATTCGACTCTGTTCTACTCTACACTATTCTGCTCTGCTCTAACCTTTTGGACTCGATTCTCTTGTATTCTTTTTATTCTCTTTTACTGTGTTCAATTCTCTTCTACTCTATTTTAACCAACCCTACTCTAATCTATTCCACTGGATTCGATTCCACGCATTTCGATGCGATTCGGCTCCAATCGGCTCCGTTGCACTCCATTCATCCCTCTTGGGCTCTAATCGGTTCGATTCAGTTCTAATCGGCTCCATTTCGCCCTGGTCAATTCTATTCAGCTTGAATAGGCTCTATTCAACTCTATATGGCTCTATGAGTCTACTCAACTCTATTATGTCTTTTCAACGCCATTCTACACCATTCTACTCCATCCGACTGTATTCTTCTCTATTCTATTGTCTTGTACTCTACCCTTGTCTAGTCTATTCTAATCGATTCGATTGGATTGGACTTGAATGGATGGGATTCAATGCAACTCAACGGGATTCGACGCGATCCAGCATGATTCCGCGGGATTCGGCGCCATTCATCTTGATGTCTATCATGTTGGGTCTTTTGGGCTCTATTTTGCTCTAGTCGGCAATATTCAACTCTATTCTTCTAGACTCTGCACTACTCGACCCTATTCTAGTCTTTCAGTTCTCTTCTATCCTGTTCTGTTCTACTGCATTTTGGTCTATCCTACCCTACTCTAACTTAGCCTACTGCAATCTGTTCTATTCTATTCAACAGACTTGAACGGGATTCGACCTGATTCAGGTCCTATCGGCTCGAATCAGCTCCTTTTTGTGCGAATTCAACTGGATTCGGTTGGACTTGGCCCTTTTCCTCTCTATTCAGCTCATTTCGGCAGGATTTGACTCTATTTGACCCTAGTCTACTCTTCTCTATTCTTTCTGGTCTATTCTAATCTATTCTTTTCTACCCTCCCCTCCCCTCATCTTACCTGCCCTACACTAAACTATTGGATTGGATTCGACACTTTTCAACGCGATTCGACATGATTCTTCTCGATTCACCTTGAATTTGGTGGATTCGGCTGCATTCAGCTTTCTTTGGCTCTATTCAACTCTATTGGACTCTATTCTACTGTACTCGTCTCTACTTCATTCTATTCGATTCTTTCTCTTGTGTTCTGTTCTGTTCTAGTCTAACCCCTCCTACTCTACCCTCCTCTACTCTAATCGATTCGATCCGATTCAATGCCTTTCAAGGCGATTCCATGGGATTAGGCTTGAATTGGCTTGATTTCGCTCGAATCGGGTCAATTTGGCTCGATTCTGCTCGATTCAGCATCATTAGGCTCGATCCAAACGTATCCGGCCCTGTTCAGCTCTATTCAACTCTTTTCTACTTTATTCGTCTCTATTTGGCTCCATTCGACTCCATTCCACACCATTCTACTCTGTTCGACTCCATTCTACACTATTCTATTCTCTTCTCCCCCACCCTACTCTCCTCTAATCTATTCGATTCATGGAGATTTGTCTCATTTCCTCTCCATTCGACTCGATTCAGCTCGAATTGGATCTATTCATCTCTATTCTGCACTACTCGACTCTGACTATTCTACTCTACTCCACTCTACTCCATTCTACTCTTTGTATTCTCTTCTCTTCTACTCTATGCTTCTCTAGTCTATTCCTCTGTGCCCTACCCTATTGAATCCCAGCCTGACCTACGCTACTCTAAGCTGTTCTATTGAATTCGATTGCATTCGATGCGACCCGATTGGACACAATTGGACGGGATTCGGTGAGATTTCATGAGATTCAATGGGTTTTGGTGGGATTGGATGGACTTCGACGAGATTCGATGCAATAGGATGTGATTAGGTGCGATTTGGCTCGATCTAGCTTGGCTCATTTTCTGTGTCTCTATTTGGCTCATTCCAGCTCCATTCGGCTCCAGTCAGCTCGAATCTGGTCGATTTGACTTGATCGGGCTCGACTGGGCTCGATTGGGCTCCACTCAGCCCTATATGTCCCTATTCAGTGCTATTCCGCTCTATTCAACTCTTTTCTAGTCTATTCATCTCGGTTTGACTGCATTTGACTCCATTCCACACCATTCTACGCTCTTCTATTCGACAGAACCCTATCCCGCCCTAGTCTTTCCTCATCTAGTCTCTTCTTTTCGATTCTGTTGTATTGGATTCTCGTTTTCTCTTTTCTCTATTCCTTCCTATGCTACTCTACCATACCCTACACGAAACTAAGCTATCCTGACTTATCCTCTTCTATTCTATTGGATTCTGTTTTCTCTGTTCTACCGTATGCTACCCTACCTTATGACACCCTACTGGACCATACCCTACTCCATAAAAAAAGGGGTACTCAAGAAGGGTACTAGTTTGGAAAAGGGACTACCTAAGGCAAGGGGACTAGTTCAGGCTACTAGTTAGGGCCACTGTACTAGTTAAGAGTACTAGTTAATGGACGGGTACTAGTTAAGGCTACTAGGAAGGCAAGGTACAAGTGAAGGCTACTACTTCAGGCAAGCATATTAGTTTAGGCTACTAGTTGATGCAAGGGTACAAGTTCATACTACTAATTAAGGCCAGGGTACTAGTTAAGGCAACTGGCCAAGGCAAGGGTAGTAGCTATGGGTAGCGATAAGGCCAGGGTACTAGTTAAGAGTACTAGTTAAAGCCAGGGTACTAGTTGAGGCAAGGGTCCTAGTGACGGCCAGGGTACTAGTTAAGCCTGGGCTACTAGTCCATTCAAGGCTACTACTTCAGGGTACTAGTTAAGGTTTGGCTACTAGTTAAGAGGACTAGTAAGGCAAGGGTAGACGTTAAGACTGTTCCTTAAGGCAAGGCGACTCGTTAAGGGTACTATTTACCACAAGGCTTCTAGTTCAGAATACTAGTTAGGGCCACTGTACTAGTTCAGAGTACTAGTTAAGGCTACTAGTAAGGCAAGGAACGAGTTTAGGCCACTACTTCAGGCAAGAGTACTAGTGTTGTCTACTAGTCGATGCAAGGGTACATGTTAATACTACTGGCTAAGTCCAGGGTGCTAGTTAAGGCAACTGGTTAAGGCAAGGGTAGTAGTTCTGGGTACTGATAAGGCCAGGCTACTAGTTAAGACTACTAGTTAATGCAAGGGTACTAGTTAAGGGGACTTGTTGAGGCAAGGGTAGCCATTAAGACTATTCCTTAAGGCAAGGCTCCTGGTTAAGGGTACACGTTAGGACAAGGCTACCAGTTCAGGATACTAGTTAGGGGCACTGTACTAGTTAAGAGTACTAGTAAAGGCACGGGTGCTAGTTAAGGCTGCTAGTTAAGGCAAGGTACAAATTCAGGCCACTGCTTAAGGCAAGAGTCCTAGTTAAGGCTACTAGTTGATGCAAGAATACAAGTGAATACTACTAGTTAAGGCCAGGGTACTAGTTAAGGCAACGGGTTACGGCAAGGCTAGTAGTTCTGGGTACTGATACGGCCAGGGTACTAGTTCAGGCTACTAGTGAATGCGAGGGTACTAGTTAAGGGTACTAGTTAAGGCTGCCAGTGAAGGCCAGGGTCTGAGTTAAGGCTACTGGAGAAGGCCAGGGTACTAGTGAAGGCAAGGGTACTAGTTAAGGGTACTAGTTAAGAGAAGGCTACGAGTTCAGGATATGAGTTAGGGGCACTGTACTAGTTAAGAGTACTAGCCAAGGCACGAGTACTAGTTCAGCCCACTACTTAAGGCAAGAGTCCTAGTTAAGGCTACTAGTTGATGCAAGAATACAAGTGAATACTACTAGTTAAGGCCAGGGTACTACTTAAGGCAACTGGTTACGGCAAGGGTAGTATTTCTGGGTACTGATACGGCCAGGGTACTAGTTCAGACTACTAGTGAATGCGAGGGTACTAGTTAAGGGTACTACTTAAGGCTGCCTGTGAAGGCCAGGGTCTGAGTTAAGGCTACTGGAGAAGGCCAGGGTACCAGTGAAGGCAAGGCTACTAGTTAAGGGTACTAGTTAAGAGAAGGCTACTAGTTCAGGATACGAGTTAGGGGCACTGTACTAGTTAAGAGTACTAGCTAAGGCACGAGTACTAGTTCAGGCCACTACTTAAGGCAAGAGTACTAGTTAAGGCTACTCTTTGATGCAAGTTTACAAGTTGAGACTTCTAGTTAAGGCCAGGGTCCTAGTTAAGGCAACTGGTTAAGGCAAGGCTACTAGTTAAGGCAAGGCTACTAGTTCGGGGTAGTAGTGAAGGCTTGGCTACTAGTTAAGGGTACTAGGAAGGCAAGGGCAGATGTTAAGACTATTACTTAAAGCAAGGCTACTAGTTCCGAGTACTAATTCAGACAAGGCTACTAGTTCAGGCTATTCGTTATGGCCGCTGTACTAGTTAAGGCACAGGTACTAGTTAAGGATACTAGTTAAGGCAAGGTCCAAGTGAAGGCTACTACTTAAGGCAAGACGACTAGTTTAGGCTACCAGTGGATTCAAGGGTACAAGTTCATACTACTAGTTAAGACCAGGGTACCAGTTAAGGCAGCTGGTTAAGGCCAGGGTAGGACTTATGGGGACTGAGAAGGTCAGGTACTAGTTAAGACAACTAGTTCATGCGAGGGTACTAGTGAAGGGTACTAGTTGAGGCAAGGCTACTAGTGAAGGCCAGGGTACTAGTGAAGGCTACTGGTGAAGGCCAGGGTCCTAGTTAAGGCAGGGCTACTAGTTCAGGGTACTGGTAAGGCAAGGGCAGACATTAAGACTATTACTTAAGGCAAGGCTACTAGTTAAGGGTACTAGTTCAGACAAGGCTACTAGTTCAGGATACTAGTTAAGGCAAGGGGACTAGTTCAGATTCAGAATTTAGGGTACTTGTCAGGGCAAGGGTACTCTTCAAGGCTAGTTGTCTAGCCTACTGATCTATACCACTAGTCTGACTAGTCCAGCTGTCTTGTCTAGGCTACTACTCTAGACTTCTCTTGTCTACTCTACTCTAGTCTACTTTCGTCTACCCTAGTCTACCCTAGCAAAAACCACCCTACCCTAACCTTTTCGAATCTATTCAATTGGATTCGATTCAAAGCATTTCAATGTGATTGGACGCGATGAGGCTTGAATCGGCTCATTCGGCACCATCAGCTCGATTCAGCTTGAATCGCTTCGATTCAGCTTGTTTCAACTCAATTCGACTTGGTTCAGCCTTATTCGGCTCGATTCGACTCTTTTCTACTCTAGTTTTCTCTATGCAACTCCATTCGACTCCATTCTACTCTATTCTGTTCTACCCTACCCGACTCTAATCTATTCTAATGGATTCGCTTGGGCGCTATTCGACGCGATTCATCACGTTTTGTTTCCATTGGGCTCGATTCGGCTAGAATTGGCTCTATTCAGCTCTATTCTGCACTATTTCACTCTATTCGACTCTACTCTTCTCTGCTCTACCGTACTGTGCTATCTTCTCTTCCTTCTATTATGTACTGTTCTATTCTATTCTGTTCTACCCTCCCAGCCGCTCCCCTCCCCTTCTCTAATCTTTGATTCTGTTCGAGTCATCGCATTTTCACGCCATTCCACCCGATTAGGCTTGAATCACATCAATTCGCTTCGAGTCGGTTCGATTGGGCTCCATTTTGCTCCATTCAGCTCCAATGGCATCGATTCTGCTGGATTCTGCTCGATTAGGCCTTCTTTGGCCCTATTCGGCCCAACTATGCTCTATTCGACTCTTTTCTACCCTATTCGTCTCTAGTCGGCTCCGTTCTAATCCATTCCACACCCTTCTGCACTATTCTCCTCTATTCTCGTCTACCCTTCCCTACCCTAATCTATTCGAATGGATTCGATTGGACCCGATTCGAAGCGATTCAACGCGATTCATCTTGTTTTGTCTCCATTCGGCTATGTTCTGCACTATCTGACTCTTTTCTACTCTATTCTATTCTGCTGGATTCTTTCTCTTCTGTTCTGTTCTCTCCTATTCTGTTGGACTCTGTTCTATCCTACCCTACCCAACCCTACTGCACCCCACCCAAACCCACCCTACTTGAATCTATTTGATTCAATTCGATTCACTTCGACGCGATTGGACAGGATTTGACGGGATTCGACAAGGTCCGAAGGCATTTGACGGGATTCAAAGAGATTAGGCGAGATTCCATACGATTCGACGTGATTCAGCAGAATTCTAGGAGATTGGACGCAATTCGAAGTTATTGGACGTGATGGGGCGTGATTCGTCGTGATTCGACGACATTCGATGCAATCCGATGCGATCCGAAGCGATTCGACCCGGTCCGACACAAAACGATGTGATTTGATGCGATTCGACGTGATTCGATGTGATTCGACGCTATTCAGTGACAGTCGGCGTGATTCTGCTTGATTCAGCTCGATTAGGTGCGAATCGGCTCTATATGGCTCCTTTACGTCTCTATTCGGCTCCATTCAGCTCTGTTTTCTCTATTCGTCTCTATTTGGCCTATTCGTCTCTAATCGACTCTATTCGAGTCTATTCGACCCTACTCTTTTCTACTCTATTCTATTCCTTCTATTCTGTTCTAATCTCTTCTAGTCTACTCTACTCTATTCTATTCCACCCTCCTCTCCCCTTCTCCAATCTAGACGTTTGGATTGCATTGGATGCATTGAACGGGATTCGACGTGATTAAGCTTGAATCAGCTCGATTCTATTCCATTTGGCTCTATTCGGTTCGTTTGGCTTGAATTGCTTCGATTCTGCTCAATTCCGCCTCTTTCGGCCCTATTCTGCTCTATTCGACTCTTCTCTACTCTTTTTGTCTCTATTTGACTCCATTCTACTCCATTCCATTTATTCCACACCATTCTACACTATTCTGCTCTACTCTAGCCTACACCACTCTAATTTACTCGAATCGATTAGACGTGATTCCTCTCATTTCGACTCCATTCGGCTCTACTCAGCTGTATTCGAGTCTACCCTATTATACACTAGCCTACGCTATCGTACTCTAGTCTACTCTTCTTTATTTTCTTTATTCTTCCTATTCTGTTCTGTTCTAGTCTACTCTATTCTACCCTACCCTATGCTACCCAACTCTACTCTATTCTAATCCGTTGGATTGGATTGGATTCAACCCATTTGGACACGATTCGGCTCAGTTTGGCTCTATTTAGCTCCGTTCGAATCTATTCTACTCTACTCTGTTTCCCTCTACGCTACTCTAGCCTACTGTTTTCTGTATTCGTTCTGTATTGTTCTGTTCTCTTCTATTCTCTTCTGTTTTATTCTATGCTACTCTACTCTATTCCACCCTGCCATACCCGAACCTCCCCTACTCTAAGCTGTTCAATTCGATTCCATGAATTTGGACATGATTCAGGTCGAATTGGTTCGATTCATGTCCATTCGGCTCCATTTGGCTCGAAGGGTGTCGATTCAACTGGATTAGGCTCAATTCGGCTCCATTAGGCTCGATTTACTGGATTTGGCTCAATTCAGCTCGATTGGGCCCTCTTCGGCCCTCTTCAGCACTATTCGGCTCTATTCGGCTCTTTTCTACTCCTTTCGACTCCATTCGATTGCGCTGCACAGCATTCTACTCCACTCAACACTATTTTACTCTACCCTACCCTAATTGACTGGAATTGGTTCGAGGGGATTCAACGCGATTTGCCTTGTTTCTTCTCCATTTGGCTCGCTTAGACTCTATTCGACTCTGTTCTACTCTACACTATTCTGCTCTGCTCTAACCTTTTGGACTCGATTCTCTTGTATTCTTTTTATTCTCTTTTACTGTGTTCAATTCTCTTCTACTCTATTTTAACCAACCCTACTCTAATCTATTCCACTGGATTCGATTCCACGCATTTCGATGCGATTCGGCTCCAATCGGCTCCGTTGCACTCCATTCATCCCTCTTGGGCTCTAATCGGTTCGATTCAGTTCTAATCGGCTCCATTTCGCCCTGGTCAATTCTATTCAGCTTGAATAGGCTCTATTCAACTCTATATGGCTCTATGAGTCTACTCAACTCTATTATGTCTTTTCAACGCCATTCTACACCATTCTACTCCATCCGACTGTATTCTTCTCTATTCTATTGTCTTGTACTCTACCCTTGTCTAGTCTATTCTAATCGATTCGATTGGATTGGACTTGAATGGATGGGATTCAATGCAACTCAACGGGATTCGACGCGATCCAGCATGATTCCGCGGGATTCGGCGCCATTCATCTTGATGTCTATCATGTTGGGTCTTTTGGGCTCTATTTTGCTCTAGTCGGCAATATTCAACTCTATTCTTCTAGACTCTGCACTACTCGACCCTATTCTAGTCTTTCAGTTCTCTTCTATCCTGTTCTGTTCTACTGCATTTTGGTCTATCCTACCCTACTCTAACTTAGCCTACTGCAATCTGTTCTATTCTATTCAACAGACTTGAACGGGATTCGACCTGATTCAGGTCCTATCGGCTCGAATCAGCTCCTTTTTGTGCGAATTCAACTGGATTCGGTTGGACTTGGCCCTTTTCCTCTCTATTCAGCTCATTTCGGCAGGATTTGACTCTATTTGACCCTAGTCTACTCTTCTCTATTCTTTCTGGTCTATTCTAATCTATTCTTTTCTACCCTCCCCTCCCCTCATCTTACCTGCCCTACACTAAACTATTGGATTGGATTCGACACTTTTCAACGCGATTCGACATGATTCTTCTCGATTCACCTTGAATTTGGTGGATTCGGCTGCATTCAGCTTTCTTTGGCTCTATTCAACTCTATTGGACTCTATTCTACTGTACTCGTCTCTACTTCATTCTATTCGATTCTTTCTCTTGTGTTCTGTTCTGTTCTAGTCTAACCCCTCCTACTCTACCCTCCTCTACTCTAATCGATTCGATCCGATTCAATGCCTTTCAAGGCGATTCCATGGGATTAGGCTTGAATTGGCTTGATTTCGCTCGAATCGGGTCAATTTGGCTCGATTCTGCTCGATTCAGCATCATTAGGCTCGATCCAAACGTATCCGGCCCTGTTCAGCTCTATTCAACTCTTTTCTACTTTATTCGTCTCTATTTGGCTCCATTCGACTCCATTCCACACCATTCTACTCTGTTCGACTCCATTCTACACTATTCTATTCTCTTCTCCCCCACCCTACTCTCCTCTAATCTATTCGATTCATGGAGATTTGTCTCATTTCCTCTCCATTCGACTCGATTCAGCTCGAATTGGATCTATTCATCTCTATTCTGCACTACTCGACTCTGACTATTCTACTCTACTCCACTCTACTCCATTCTACTCTTTGTATTCTCTTCTCTTCTACTCTATGCTTCTCTAGTCTATTCCTCTGTGCCCTACCCTATTGAATCCCAGCCTGACCTACGCTACTCTAAGCTGTTCTATTGAATTCGATTGCATTCGATTCGACCCGATTGGACACAATTGGACGGGATTCGGTGAGATTTCATGAGATTCAATGGGTTTTGGTGGGATTGGATGGACTTCGACGAGATTCGATGCAATAGGATGTGATTAGGTGCGATTTGGCTCGATCTAGCTTGGCTCATTTTCTGTGTCTCTATTTGGCTCATTCCAGCTCCATTCGGCTCCAGTCAGCTCGAATCTGGTCGATTTGACTTGATCGGGCTCGACTGGGCTCGATTGGGCTCCACTCAGCCCTATATGTCCCTATTCAGTGCTATTCCGCTCTATTCAACTCTTTTCTAGTCTATTCATCTCGGTTTGACTGCATTTGACTCCATTCCACACCATTCTACGCTCTTCTATTCGACAGAACCCTATCCCGCCCTAGTCTTTCCTCATCTAGTCTCTTCTTTTCGATTCTGTTGTATTGGATTCTCGTTTTCTCTTTTCTCTATTCCTTCCTATGCTACTCTACCATACCCTACACGAAACTAAGCTATCCTGACTTATCCTCTTCTATTCTATTGGATTCTGTTTTCTCTGTTCTACCGTATGCTACCCTACCTTATGACACCCTACTGGACCATACCCTACTCCATAAAAAAAGGGGTACTCAAGAAGGGTACTAGTTTGGAAAAGGGACTACCTAAGGCAAGGGGACTAGTTCAGGCTACTAGTTAGGGCCACTGTACTAGTTAAGAGTACTAGTTAATGGACGGGTACTAGTTAAGGCTACTAGGAAGGCAAGGTACAAGTGAAGGCTACTACTTCAGGCAAGCATATTAGTTTAGGCTACTAGTTGATGCAAGGGTACAAGTTCATACTACTAATTAAGGCCAGGGTACTAGTTAAGGCAACTGGCCAAGGCAAGGGTAGTAGCTATGGGTAGCGATAAGGCCAGGGTACTAGTTAAGAGTACTAGTTAAAGCCAGGGTACTAGTTGAGGCAAGGGTCCTAGTGACGGCCAGGGTACTAGTTAAGCCTGGGCTACTAGTCCATTCAAGGCTACTACTTCAGGGTACTAGTTAAGGTTTGGCTACTAGTTAAGAGGACTAGTAAGGCAAGGGTAGACGTTAAGACTGTTCCTTAAGGCAAGGCGACTCGTTAAGGGTACTATTTACCACAAGGCTTCTAGTTCAGAATACTAGTTAGGGCCACTGTACTAGTTCAGAGTACTAGTTAAGGCTACTAGTAAGGCAAGGAACGAGTTTAGGCCACTACTTCAGGCAAGAGTACTAGTGTTGTCTACTAGTCGATGCAAGGGTACATGTTAATACTACTGGCTAAGTCCAGGGTGCTAGTTAAGGCAACTGGTTAAGGCAAGGGTAGTAGTTCTGGGTACTGATAAGGCCAGGCTACTAGTTAAGACTACTAGTTAATGCAAGGGTACTAGTTAAGGGGACTTGTTGAGGCAAGGGTAGCCATTAAGACTATTCCTTAAGGCAAGGCTCCTGGTTAAGGGTACACGTTAGGACAAGGCTACCAGTTCAGGATACTAGTTAGGGGCACTGTACTAGTTAAGAGTACTAGTAAAGGCACGGGTGCTAGTTAAGGCTGCTAGTTAAGGCAAGGTACAAATTCAGGCCACTGCTTAAGGCAAGAGTCCTAGTTAAGGCTACTAGTTGATGCAAGAATACAAGTGAATACTACTAGTTAAGGCCAGGGTACTAGTTAAGGCAACGGGTTACGGCAAGGCTAGTAGTTCTGGGTACTGATACGGCCAGGGTACTAGTTCAGGCTACTAGTGAATGCGAGGGTACTAGTTAAGGGTACTAGTTAAGGCTGCCAGTGAAGGCCAGGGTCTGAGTTAAGGCTACTGGAGAAGGCCAGGGTACTAGTGAAGGCAAGGGTACTAGTTAAGGGTACTAGTTAAGAGAAGGCTACGAGTTCAGGATATGAGTTAGGGGCACTGTACTAGTTAAGAGTACTAGCCAAGGCACGAGTACTAGTTCAGCCCACTACTTAAGGCAAGAGTCCTAGTTAAGGCTACTAGTTGATGCAAGAATACAAGTGAATACTACTAGTTAAGGCCAGGGTACTACTTAAGGCAACTGGTTACGGCAAGGGTAGTATTTCTGGGTACTGATACGGCCAGGGTACTAGTTCAGACTACTAGTGAATGCGAGGGTACTAGTTAAGGGTACTACTTAAGGCTGCCTGTGAAGGCCAGGGTCTGAGTTAAGGCTACTGGAGAAGGCCAGGGTACCAGTGAAGGCAAGGCTACTAGTTAAGGGTACTAGTTAAGAGAAGGCTACTAGTTCAGGATACGAGTTAGGGGCACTGTACTAGTTAAGAGTACTAGCTAAGGCACGAGTACTAGTTCAGGCCACTACTTAAGGCAAGAGTACTAGTTAAGGCTACTCTTTGATGCAAGTTTACAAGTTGAGACTTCTAGTTAAGGCCAGGGTCCTAGTTAAGGCAACTGGTTAAGGCAAGGCTACTAGTTAAGGCAAGGCTACTAGTTCGGGGTAGTAGTGAAGGCTTGGCTACTAGTTAAGGGTACTAGGAAGGCAAGGGCAGATGTTAAGACTATTACTTAAAGCAAGGCTACTAGTTCCGAGTACTAATTCAGACAAGGCTACTAGTTCAGGCTATTCGTTATGGCCGCTGTACTAGTTAAGGCACAGGTACTAGTTAAGGATACTAGTTAAGGCAAGGTCCAAGTGAAGGCTACTACTTAAGGCAAGACGACTAGTTTAGGCTACCAGTGGATTCAAGGGTACAAGTTCATACTACTAGTTAAGACCAGGGTACCAGTTAAGGCAGCTGGTTAAGGCCAGGGTAGGACTTATGGGGACTGAGAAGGTCAGGTACTAGTTAAGACAACTAGTTCATGCGAGGGTACTAGTGAAGGGTACTAGTTGAGGCAAGGCTACTAGTGAAGGCCAGGGTACTAGTGAAGGCTACTGGTGAAGGCCAGGGTCCTAGTTAAGGCAGGGCTACTAGTTCAGGGTACTGGTAAGGCAAGGGCAGACATTAAGACTATTACTTAAGGCAAGGCTACTAGTTAAGGGTACTAGTTCAGACAAGGCTACTAGTTCAGGATACTAGTTAAGGCAAGGGGACTAGTTCAGATTCAGAATTTAGGGTACTTGTCAGGGCAAGGGTACTCTTCAAGGCTAGTTGTCTAGCCTACTGATCTATACCACTAGTCTGACTAGTCCAGCTGTCTTGTCTAGGCTACTACTCTAGACTTCTCTTGTCTACTCTACTCTAGTCTACTTTCGTCTACCCTAGTCTACCCTAGCAAAAACCACCCTACCCTAACCTTTTCGAATCTATTCAATTGGATTCGATTCAAAGCATTTCAATGTGATTGGACGCGATGAGGCTTGAATCGGCTCATTCGGCACCATCAGCTCGATTCAGCTTGAATCGCTTCGATTCAGCTTGTTTCAACTCAATTCGACTTGGTTCAGCCTTATTCGGCTCGATTCGACTCTTTTCTACTCTAGTTTTCTCTATGCAACTCCATTCGACTCCATTCTACTCTATTCTGTTCTACCCTACCCGACTCTAATCTATTCTAATGGATTCGCTTGGGCGCTATTCGACGCGATTCATCACGTTTTGTTTCCATTGGGCTCGATTCGGCTAGAATTGGCTCTATTCAGCTCTATTCTGCACTATTTCACTCTATTCGACTCTACTCTTCTCTGCTCTACCGTACTGTGCTATCTTCTCTTCCTTCTATTATGTACTGTTCTATTCTATTCTGTTCTACCCTCCCAGCCGCTCCCCTCCCCTTCTCTAATCTTTGATTCTGTTCGAGTCATCGCATTTTCACGCCATTCCACCCGATTAGGCTTGAATCACATCAATTCGCTTCGAGTCGGTTCGATTGGGCTCCATTTTGCTCCATTCAGCTCCAATGGCATCGATTCTGCTGGATTCTGCTCGATTAGGCCTTCTTTGGCCCTATTCGGCCCAACTATGCTCTATTCGACTCTTTTCTACCCTATTCGTCTCTAGTCGGCTCCGTTCTAATCCATTCCACACCCTTCTGCACTATTCTCCTCTATTCTCGTCTACCCTTCCCTACCCTAATCTATTCGAATGGATTCGATTGGACCCGATTCGAAGCGATTCAACGCGATTCATCTTGTTTTGTCTCCATTCGGCTATGTTCTGCACTATCTGACTCTTTTCTACTCTATTCTATTCTGCTGGATTCTTTCTCTTCTGTTCTGTTCTCTCCTATTCTGTTGGACTCTGTTCTATCCTACCCTACCCAACCCTACTGCACCCCACCCAAACCCACCCTACTTGAATCTATTTGATTCAATTCGATTCACTTCGACGCGATTGGACAGGATTTGACGGGATTCGACAAGGTCCGAAGGCATTTGACGGGATTCAAAGAGATTAGGCGAGATTCCATACGATTCGACGTGATTCAGCAGAATTCTAGGAGATTGGACGCAATTCGAAGTTATTGGACGTGATGGGGCGTGATTCGTCGTGATTCGACGACATTCGATGCAATCCGATGCGATCCGAAGCGATTCGACCCGGTCCGACACAAAACGATGTGATTTGATGCGATTCGACGTGATTCGATGTGATTCGACGCTATTCAGTGACAGTCGGCGTGATTCTGCTTGATTCAGCTCGATTAGGTGCGAATCGGCTCTATATGGCTCCTTTACGTCTCTATTCGGCTCCATTCAGCTCTGTTTTCTCTATTCGTCTCTATTTGGCCTATTCGTCTCTAATCGACTCTATTCGAGTCTATTCGACCCTACTCTTTTCTACTCTATTCTATTCCTTCTATTCTGTTCTAATCTCTTCTAGTCTACTCTACTCTATTCTATTCCACCCTCCTCTCCCCTTCTCCAATCTAGACGTTTGGATTGCATTGGATGCATTGAACGGGATTCGACGTGATTAAGCTTGAATCAGCTCGATTCTATTCCATTTGGCTCTATTCGGTTCGTTTGGCTTGAATTGCTTCGATTCTGCTCAATTCCGCCTCTTTCGGCCCTATTCTGCTCTATTCGACTCTTCTCTACTCTTTTTGTCTCTATTTGACTCCATTCTACTCCATTCCATTTATTCCACACCATTCTACACTATTCTGCTCTACTCTAGCCTACACCACTCTAATTTACTCGAATCGATTAGACGTGATTCCTCTCATTTCGACTCCATTCGGCTCTACTCAGCTGTATTCGAGTCTACCCTATTATACACTAGCCTACGCTATCGTACTCTAGTCTACTCTTCTTTATTTTCTTTATTCTTCCTATTCTGTTCTGTTCTAGTCTACTCTATTCTACCCTACCCTATGCTACCCAACTCTACTCTATTCTAATCCGTTGGATTGGATTGGATTCAACCCATTTGGACACGATTCGGCTCAGTTTGGCTCTATTTAGCTCCGTTCGAATCTATTCTACTCTACTCTGTTTCCCTCTACGCTACTCTAGCCTACTGTTTTCTGTATTCGTTCTGTATTGTTCTGTTCTCTTCTATTCTCTTCTGTTTTATTCTATGCTACTCTACTCTATTCCACCCTGCCATACCCGAACCTCCCCTACTCTAAGCTGTTCAATTCGATTCCATGAATTTGGACACGATTCAGGTCGAATTGGTTCGATTCATGTCCATTCGGCTCCATTTGGCTCGAAGGGTGTCGATTCAACTGGATTAGGCTCAATTCGGCTCCATTAGGCTCGATTTACTGGATTTGGCTCAATTCAGCTCGATTGGGCCCTCTTCGGCCCTCTTCAGCACTATTCGGCTCTATTCGGCTCTTTTCTACTCCTTTCGACTCCATTCGATTGCGCTGCACAGCATTCTACTCCACTCAACACTATTTTACTCTACCCTACCCTAATTGACTGGAATTGGTTCGAGGGGATTCAACGCGATTTGCCTTGTTTCTTCTCCATTTGGCTCGCTTAGACTCTATTCGACTCTGTTCTACTCTACACTATTCTGCTCTGCTCTAACCTTTTGGACTCGATTCTCTTGTATTCTTTTTATTCTCTTTTACTGTGTTCAATTCTCTTCTACTCTATTTTAACCAACCCTACTCTAATCTATTCCACTGGATTCGATTCCACGCATTTCGATGCGATTCGGCTCCAATCGGCTCCGTTGCACTCCATTCATCCCTCTTGGGCTCTAATCGGTTCGATTCAGTTCTAATCGGCTCCATTTCGCCCTGGTCAATTCTATTCAGCTTGAATAGGCTCTATTCAACTCTATATGGCTCTATGAGTCTACTCAACTCTATTATGTCTTTTCAACGCCATTCTACACCATTCTACTCCATCCGACTGTATTCTTCTCTATTCTATTGTCTTGTACTCTACCCTTGTCTAGTCTATTCTAATCGATTCGATTGGATTGG
The DNA here is from genome assembly GCF_030014295.1 of Loxodonta africana. Classification (NCBI taxonomy): domain Eukaryota; kingdom Metazoa; phylum Chordata; class Mammalia; order Proboscidea; family Elephantidae; genus Loxodonta; species Loxodonta africana. The sequence continues at coordinate 3,136,803 of NC_087351.1, forward strand.
ACTTGAATGGATGGGATTCAATGCAACTCAACGGGATTCGACGCGATCCAGCATGATTCCGCGGGATTCGGCGCCATTCATCTTGATGTCTATCACGTTGGGTCTTTTGGGCTCTATTTTGCTCTAGTCGGCAATATTCAACTCTATTCTTCTAGACTCTGCACTACTCGACCCTATTCTAGTCTTTCAGTTCTCTTCTATCCTGTTCTGTTCTACTGCATTTTGGTCTATCCTACCCTACTCTAACTTAGCCTACTGCAATCTGTTCTATTCTATTCAACAGACTTGAACGGGATTCGACCTGATTCAGGTCCTATCGGCTCGAATCAGCTCCTTTTTGTGCGAATTCAACTCGATTCGGTTGGACTTGGCCCTTTTCCTCTCTATTCAGCTCATTTCGGCAGGATTTGACTCTATTTGACCCTAGTCTACTCTTCTCTATTCTTTCTGGTCTATTCTAATCTATTCTTTTCTACCCTCCCCTCCCCTCATCTTACCTGCCCTACACTAAACTATTGGATTGGATTCGACACTTTTCAACGCGATTCGACATGATTCTTCTCGATTCACCTTGAATTTGGTGGATTCGGCTGCATTCAGCTCTCTTTGGCTCTATTCAACTCTATTGGACTCTATTCTACTGTACTCGTCTCTACTTCATTCTATTCGATTCTTTCTCTTGTGTTCTGTTCTGTTCTAGTCTAACCCCTCCTACTCTACCCTCCTCTACTCTAATCGATTCGATCCGATTCAATGCCTTTCAAGGCGATTCCATGGGATTAGGCTTGAATTGGCTTGATTTCGCTCGAATCGGGTCAATTTGGCTCGATTCTGCTCGATTCAGCATCATTAGGCTCGATCCAAACGTATCCGGCCCTGTTCAGCTCTATTCAACTCTTTTCTACTTTATTCGTCTCTATTTGGCTCCATTCGACTCCATTCCACACCATTCTACTCTGTTCGACTCCATTCTACACTATTCTATTCTCTTCTCCCCCACCCTACTCTCCTCTAATCTATTCGATTCATGGAGATTTGTCTCATTTCCTCTCCATTCGACTCGATTCAGCTCGAATTGGATCTATTCATCTCTATTCTGCACTACTCGACTCTGACTATTCTACTCTACTCCACTCTACTCCATTCTACTCTTTGTATTCTCTTCTCTTCTACTCTATGCTTCTCTAGTCTATTCCTCTGTGCCCTACCCTATTGAATCCCAGCCTGACCTACGCTACTCTAAGCTGTTCTATTGAATTCGATTGCATTCGATTCGACCCGATTGGACACAATTGGACGGGATTCGGTGAGATTTCATGAGATTCAATGGGTTTTGGTGGGATTGGATGGACTTCGACGAGATTCGATGCAATAGGATGTGATTAGGTGCGATTTGGCTCGATCTAGCTTGGCTCATTTTCTGTGTCTCTATTTGGCTCATTCCAGCTCCATTCGGCTCCAGTCAGCTCGAATCTGGTCGATTTGACTTGATCGGGCTCGACTGGGCTCGATTGGGCTCCACTCAGCCCTATATGTCCCTATTCAGTGCTATTCCGCTCTATTCAACTCTTTTCTAGTCTATTCATCTCGGTTTGACTGCATTTGACTCCATTCCACACCATTCTACGCTCTTCTATTCGACAGAACCCTATCCCGCCCTAGTCTTTCCTCATCTAGTCTCTTCTTTTCGATTCTGTTGTATTGGATTCTCGTTTTCTCTTTTCTCTATTCCTTCCTATGCTACTCTACCATACCCTACACGAAACTAAGCTATCCTGACTTATCCTCTTCTATTCTATTGGATTCTGTTTTCTCTGTTCTACCGTATGCTACCCTACCTTATGACACCCTACTGGACCATACCCTACTCCATAAAAAAAGGGGTACTCAAGAAGGGTACTAGTTTGGAAAAGGGACTATCTCTCTATGGGGGACTAGTTCAGGCTACTAGTTAGGGCCACTGTACTAGTTAAGAGTACTAGTTAATGGACGGGTACTAGTTAAGGCTACTAGGAAGGCAAGGTACAAGTGAAGGCTACTACTTCAGGCAAGCATATTAGTTTAGGCTACTAGTTGATGCAAGGGTACAAGTTCATACTACTAATTAAGGCCAGGGTACTAGTTAAGGCAACTGGCCAAGGCAAGGGTAGTAGCTATGGGTAGCGATAAGGCCAGGGTACTAGTTAAGAGTACTAGTTAAAGCCAGGGTACTAGTTGAGGCAAGGGTCCTAGTGACGGCCAGGGTACTAGTTAAGCCTGGGCTACTAGTCCATTCAAGGCTACTACTTCAGGGTACTAGTTAAGGTTTGGCTACTAGTTAAGAGGACTAGTAAGGCAAGGGTAGACGTTAAGACTGTTCCTTAAGGCAAGGCGACTCGTTAAGGGTACTATTTACCACAAGGCTTCTAGTTCAGAATACTAGTTAGGGCCACTGTACTAGTTCAGAGTACTAGTTAAGGCTACTAGTAAGGCAAGGAACGAGTTTAGGCCACTACTTCAGGCAAGAGTACTAGTGTTGTCTACTAGTCGATGCAAGGGTACATGTTAATACTACTGGCTAAGTCCAGGGTGCTAGTTAAGGCAACTGGTTAAGGCAAGGGTAGTAGTTCTGGGTACTGATAAGGCCAGGCTACTAGTTAAGACTACTAGTTAATGCAAGGGTACTAGTTAAGGGGACTTGTTGAGGCAAGGGTAGCCATTAAGACTATTCCTTAAGGCAAGGCTCCTGGTTAAGGGTACACGTTAGGACAAGGCTACCAGTTCAGGATACTAGTTAGGGGCACTGTACTAGTTAAGAGTACTAGTAAAGGCACGGGTGCTAGTTAAGGCTGCTAGTTAAGGCAAGGTACAAATTCAGGCCACTGCTTAAGGCAAGAGTCCTAGTTAAGGCTACTAGTTGATGCAAGAATACAAGTGAATACTACTAGTTAAGGCCAGGGTACTAGTTAAGGCAACGGGTTACGGCAAGGCTAGTAGTTCTGGGTACTGATACGGCCAGGGTACTAGTTCAGGCTACTAGTGAATGCGAGGGTACTAGTTAAGGGTACTAGTTAAGGCTGCCAGTGAAGGCCAGGGTCTGAGTTAAGGCTACTGGAGAAGGCCAGGGTACTAGTGAAGGCAAGGGTACTAGTTAAGGGTACTAGTTAAGAGAAGGCTACGAGTTCAGGATATGAGTTAGGGGCACTGTACTAGTTAAGAGTACTAGCCAAGGCACGAGTACTAGTTCAGCCCACTACTTAAGGCAAGAGTCCTAGTTAAGGCTACTAGTTGATGCAAGAATACAAGTGAATACTACTAGTTAAGGCCAGGGTACTACTTAAGGCAACTGGTTACGGCAAGGGTAGTATTTCTGGGTACTGATACGGCCAGGGTACTAGTTCAGACTACTAGTGAATGCGAGGGTACTAGTTAAGGGTACTACTTAAGGCTGCCTGTGAAGGCCAGGGTCTGAGTTAAGGCTACTGGAGAAGGCCAGGGTACCAGTGAAGGCAAGGCTACTAGTTAAGGGTACTAGTTAAGAGAAGGCTACTAGTTCAGGATACGAGTTAGGGGCACTGTACTAGTTAAGAGTACTAGCTAAGGCACGAGTACTAGTTCAGGCCACTACTTAAGGCAAGAGTACTAGTTAAGGCTACTCTTTGATGCAAGTTTACAAGTTGAGACTTCTAGTTAAGGCCAGGGTCCTAGTTAAGGCAACTGGTTAAGGCAAGGCTACTAGTTAAGGCAAGGCTACTAGTTCGGGGTAGTAGTGAAGGCTTGGCTACTAGTTAAGGGTACTAGGAAGGCAAGGGCAGATGTTAAGACTATTACTTAAAGCAAGGCTACTAGTTCCGAGTACTAATTCAGACAAGGCTACTAGTTCAGGCTATTCGTTATGGCCGCTGTACTAGTTAAGGCACAGGTACTAGTTAAGGATACTAGTTAAGGCAAGGTCCATGTGAAGGCTACTACTTAAGGCAAGACGACTAGTTTAGGCTACCAGTGGATTCAAGGGTACAAGTTCATACTACTAGTTAAGACCAGGGTACCAGTTAAGGCAGCTGGTTAAGGCCAGGGTAGGACTTATGGGGACTGAGAAGGTCAGGTACTAGTTAAGACAACTAGTTCATGCGAGGGTACTAGTGAAGGGTACTAGTTGAGGCAAGGCTACTAGTGAAGGCCAGGGTACTAGTGAAGGCTACTGGTGAAGGCCAGGGTCCTAGTTAAGGCAGGGCTACTAGTTCAGGGTACTGGTAAGGCAAGGGCAGACATTAAGACTATTACTTAAGGCAAGGCTACTAGTTAAGGGTACTAGTTCAGACAAGGCTACTAGTTCAGGATACTAGTTAAGGCAAGGGGACTAGTTCAGATTCAGAATTTAGGGTACTTGTCAGGGCAAGGGTACTCTTCAAGGCTAGTTGTCTAGCCTACTGATCTATACCACTAGTCTGACTAGTCCAGCTGTCTTGTCTAGGCTACTACTCTAGACTTCTCTTGTCTACTCTACTCTAGTCTACTTTCGTCTACCCTAGTCTACCCTAGCAAAAACCACCCTACCCTAACCTTTTCGAATCTATTCAATTGGATTCGATTCAAAGCATTTCAATGTGATTGGACGCGATGAGGCTTGAATCGGCTCATTCGGCACCATCAGCTCGATTCAGCTTGAATCGCTTCGATTCAGCTTGTTTCAACTCAATTCGACTTGGTTCAGCCTTATTCGGCTCGATTCGACTCTTTTCTACTCTAGTTTTCTCTATGCAACTCCATTCGACTCCATTCTACTCTATTCTGTTCTACCCTACCCGACTCTAATCTATTCTAATGGATTCGCTTGGGCGCTATTCGACGCGATTCATCACGTTTTGTTTCCATTGGGCTCGATTCGGCTAGAATTGGCTCTATTCAGCTCTATTCTGCACTATTTCACTCTATTCGACTCTACTCTTCTCTGCTCTACCGTACTGTGCTATCTTCTCTTCCTTCTATTATGTACTGTTCTATTCTATTCTGTTCTACCCTCCCAGCCGCTCCCCTCCCCTTCTCTAATCTTTGATTCTGTTCGAGTCATCGCATTTTCACGCCATTCCACCCGATTAGGCTTGAATCACATCAATTCGCTTCGAGTCGGTTCGATTGGGCTCCATTTTGCTCCATTCAGCTCCAATGGCATCGATTCTGCTGGATTCTGCTCGATTAGGCCTTCTTTGGCCCTATTCGGCCCAACTATGCTCTATTCGACTCTTTTCTACCCTATTCGTCTCTAGTCGGCTCCGTTCTAATCCATTCCACACCCTTCTGCACTATTCTCCTCTATTCTCGTCTACCCTTCCCTACCCTAATCTATTCGAATGGATTCGATTGGACCCGATTCGAAGCGATTCAACGCGATTCATCTTGTTTTGTCTCCATTCGGCTATGTTCTGCACTATCTGACTCTTTTCTACTCTATTCTATTCTGCTGGATTCTTTCTCTTCTGTTCTGTTCTCTCCTATTCTGTTGGACTCTGTTCTATCCTACCCTACCCAACCCTACTGCACCCCACCCAAACCCACCCTACTTGAATCTATTTGATTCAATTCGATTCACTTCGACGCGATTGGACAGGATTTGACGGGATTCGACAAGGTCCGAAGGCATTTGACGGGATTCAAAGAGATTAGGCGAGATTCCATACGATTCGACGTGATTCAGCAGAATTCTAGGAGATTGGACGCAATTCGAAGTTATTGGACGTGATGGGGCGTGATTCGTCGTGATTCGACGACATTCGATGCAATCCGATGCGATCCGAAGCGATTCGACCCGGTCCGACACAAAACGATGTGATTTGATGCGATTCGACGTGATTCGATGTGATTCGACGCTATTCAGTGACAGTCGGCGTGATTCTGCTTGATTCAGCTCGATTAGGTGCGAATCGGCTCTATATGGCTCCTTTACGTCTCTATTCGGCTCCATTCAGCTCTGTTTTCTCTATTCGTCTCTATTTGGCCTATTCGTCTCTAATCGACTCTATTCGAGTCTATTCGACCCTACTCTTTTCTACTCTATTCTATTCCTTCTATTCTGTTCTAATCTCTTCTAGTCTACTCTACTCTATTCTATTCCACCCTCCTCTCCCCTTCTCCAATCTAGACGTTTGGATTGCATTGGATGCATTGAACGGGATTCGACGTGATTAAGCTTGAATCAGCTCGATTCTATTCCATTTGGCTCTATTCGGTTCGTTTGGCTTGAATTGCTTCGATTCTGCTCAATTCCGCCTCTTTCGGCCCTATTCTGCTCTATTCGACTCTTCTCTACTCTTTTTGTCTCTATTTGACTCCATTCTACTCCATTCCATTTATTCCACACCATTCTACACTATTCTGCTCTACTCTAGCCTACACCACTCTAATTTACTCGAATCGATTAGACGTGATTCCTCTCATTTCGACTCCATTCGGCTCTACTCAGCTGTATTCGAGTCTACCCTATTATACACTAGCCTACGCTATCGTACTCTAGTCTACTCTTCTTTATTTTCTTTATTCTTCCTATTCTGTTCTGTTCTAGTCTACTCTATTCTACCCTACCCTATGCTACCCAACTCTACTCTATTCTAATCCGTTGGATTGGATTGGATTCAACCCATTTGGACACGATTCGGCTCAGTTTGGCTCTATTTAGCTCCGTTCGAATCTATTCTACTCTACTCTGTTTCCCTCTACGCTACTCTAGCCTACTGTTTTCTGTATTCGTTCTGTATTGTTCTGTTCTCTTCTATTCTCTTCTGTTTTATTCTATGCTACTCTACTCTATTCCACCCTGCCATACCCGAACCTCCCCTACTCTAAGCTGTTCAATTCGATTCCATGAATTTGGACACGATTCAGGTCGAATTGGTTCGATTCATGTCCATTCGGCTCCATTTGGCTCGAAGGGTGTCGATTCAACTGGATTAGGCTCAATTCGGCTCCATTAGGCTCGATTTACTGGATTTGGCTCAATTCAGCTCGATTGGGCCCTCTTCGGCCCTCTTCAGCACTATTCGGCTCTATTCGGCTCTTTTCTACTCCTTTCGACTCCATTCGATTGCGCTGCACAGCATTCTACTCCACTCAACACTATTTTACTCTACCCTACCCTAATTGACTGGAATTGGTTCGAGGGGATTCAACGCGATTTGCCTTGTTTCTTCTCCATTTGGCTCGCTTAGACTCTATTCGACTCTGTTCTACTCTACACTATTCTGCTCTGCTCTAACCTTTTGGACTCGATTCTCTTGTATTCTTTTTATTCTCTTTTACTGTGTTCAATTCTCTTCTACTCTATTTTAACCAACCCTACTCTAATCTATTCCACTGGATTCGATTCCACGCATTTCGATGCGATTCGGCTCCAATCGGCTCCGTTGCACTCCATTCATCCCTCTTGGGCTCTAATCGGTTCGATTCAGTTCTAATCGGCTCCATTTCGCCCTGGTCAATTCTATTCAGCTTGAATAGGCTCTATTCAACTCTATATGGCTCTATGAGTCTACTCAACTCTATTATGTCTTTTCAACGCCATTCTACACCATTCTACTCCATCCGACTGTATTCTTCTCTATTCTATTGTCTTGTACTCTACCCTTGTCTAGTCTATTCTAATCGATTCGATTGGATTGGACTTGAATGGATGGGATTCAATGCAACTCAACGGGATTCGACGCGATCCAGCATGATTCCGCGGGATTCGGCGCCATTCATCTTGATGTCTATCACGTTGGGTCTTTTGGGCTCTATTTTGCTCTAGTCGGCAATATTCAACTCTATTCTTCTAGACTCTGCACTACTCGACCCTATTCTAGTCTTTCAGTTCTCTTCTATCCTGTTCTGTTCTACTGCATTTTGGTCTATCCTACCCTACTCTAACTTAGCCTACTGCAATCTGTTCTATTCTATTCAACAGACTTGAACGGGATTCGACCTGATTCAGGTCCTATCGGCTCGAATCAGCTCCTTTTTGTGCGAATTCAACTCGATTCGGTTGGACTTGGCCCTTTTCCTCTCTATTCAGCTCATTTCGGCAGGATTTGACTCTATTTGACCCTAGTCTACTCTTCTCTATTCTTTCTGGTCTATTCTAATCTATTCTTTTCTACCCTCCCCTCCCCTCATCTTACCTGCCCTACACTAAACTATTGGATTGGATTCGACACTTTTCAACGCGATTCGACATGATTCTTCTCGATTCACCTTGAATTTGGTGGATTCGGCTGCATTCAGCTCTCTTTGGCTCTATTCAACTCTATTGGACTCTATTCTACTGTACTCGTCTCTACTTCATTCTATTCGATTCTTTCTCTTGTGTTCTGTTCTGTTCTAGTCTAACCCCTCCTACTCTACCCTCCTCTACTCTAATCGATTCGATCCGATTCAATGCCTTTCAAGGCGATTCCATGGGATTAGGCTTGAATTGGCTTGATTTCGCTCGAATCGGGTCAATTTGGCTCGATTCTGCTCGATTCAGCATCATTAGGCTCGATCCAAACGTATCCGGCCCTGTTCAGCTCTATTCAACTCTTTTCTACTTTATTCGTCTCTATTTGGCTCCATTCGACTCCATTCCACACCATTCTACTCTGTTCGACTCCATTCTACACTATTCTATTCTCTTCTCCCCCACCCTACTCTCCTCTAATCTATTCGATTCATGGAGATTTGTCTCATTTCCTCTCCATTCGACTCGATTCAGCTCGAATTGGATCTATTCATCTCTATTCTGCACTACTCGACTCTGACTATTCTACTCTACTCCACTCTACTCCATTCTACTCTTTGTATTCTCTTCTCTTCTACTCTATGCTTCTCTAGTCTATTCCTCTGTGCCCTACCCTATTGAATCCCAGCCTGACCTACGCTACTCTAAGCTGTTCTATTGAATTCGATTGCATTCGATTCGACCCGATTGGACACAATTGGACGGGATTCGGTGAGATTTCATGAGATTCAATGGGTTTTGGTGGGATTGGATGGACTTCGACGAGATTCGATGCAATAGGATGTGATTAGGTGCGATTTGGCTCGATCTAGCTTGGCTCATTTTCTGTGTCTCTATTTGGCTCATTCCAGCTCCATTCGGCTCCAGTCAGCTCGAATCTGGTCGATTTGACTTGATCGGGCTCGATTGGGCTCGATTGGGCTCCACTCAGCCCTATATGTCCCTATTCAGTGCTATTCCGCTCTATTCAACTCTTTTCTAGTCTATTCATCTCGGTTTGACTGCATTTGACTCCATTCCACACCATTCTACGCTCTTCTATTCGACAGAACCCTATCCCGCCCTAGTCTTTCCTCATCTAGTCTCTTCTTTTCGATTCTGTTGTATTGGATTCTCGTTTTCTCTTTTCTCTATTCCTTCCTATGCTACTCTACCATACCCTACACGAAACTAAGCTATCCTGACTTATCCTCTTCTATTCTATTGGATTCTGTTTTCTCTGTTCTACCGTATGCTACCCTACCTTATGACACCCTACTGGACCATACCCTACTCCATAAAAAAAGGGGTACTCAAGAAGGGTACTAGTTTGGAAAAGGGACTACCTAAGGCAAGGGGACTAGTTCAGGCTACTAGTTAGGGCCACTGTACTAGTTAAGAGTACTAGTTAATGGACGGGTACTAGTTAAGGCTACTAGGAAGGCAAGGTACAAGTGAAGGCTACTACTTCAGGCAAGCATATTAGTTTAGGCTACTAGTTGATGCAAGGGTACAAGTTCATACTACTAATTAAGGCCAGGGTACTAGTTAAGGCAACTGGCCAAGGCAAGGGTAGTAGCTATGGGTAGCGATAAGGCCAGGGTACTAGTTAAGAGTACTAGTTAAAGCCAGGGTACTAGTTGAGGCAAGGGTCCTAGTGACGGCCAGGGTACTAGTTAAGCCTGGGCTACTAGTCCATTCAAGGCTACTACTTCAGGGTACTAGTTAAGGTTTGGCTACTAGTTAAGAGGACTAGTAAGGCAAGGGTAGACGTTAAGACTGTTCCTTAAGGCAAGGCGACTCGTTAAGGGTACTATTTACCACAAGGCTTCTAGTTCAGAATACTAGTTAGGGCCACTGTACTAGTTCAGAGTACTAGTTAAGGCTACTAGTAAGGCAAGGAACGAGTTTAGGCCACTACTTCAGGCAAGAGTACTAGTGTTGTCTACTAGTCGATGCAAGGGTACATGTTAATACTACTGGCTAAGTCCAGGGTGCTAGTTAAGGCAACTGGTTAAGGCAAGGGTAGTAGTTCTGGGTACTGATAAGGCCAGGCTACTAGTTAAGACTACTAGTTAATGCAAGGGTACTAGTTAAGGGGACTTGTTGAGGCAAGGGTAGCCATTAAGACTATTCCTTAAGGCAAGGCTCCTGGTTAAGGGTACACGTTAGGACAAGGCTACCAGTTCAGGATACTAGTTAGGGGCACTGTACTAGTTAAGAGTACTAGTAAAGGCACGGGTGCTAGTTAAGGCTGCTAGTTAAGGCAAGGTACAAATTCAGGCCACTGCTTAAGGCAAGAGTCCTAGTTAAGGCTACTAGTTGATGCAAGAATACAAGTGAATACTACTAGTTAAGGCCAGGGTACTAGTTAAGGCAACGGGTTACGGCAAGGCTAGTAGTTCTGGGTACTGATACGGCCAGGGTACTAGTTCAGGCTACTAGTGAATGCGAGGGTACTAGTTAAGGGTACTAGTTAAGGCTGCCAGTGAAGGCCAGGGTCTGAGTTAAGGCTACTGGAGAAGGCCAGGGTACTAGTGAAGGCAAGGGTACTAGTTAAGGGTACTAGTTAAGAGAAGGCTACGAGTTCAGGATATGAGTTAGGGGCACTGTACTAGTTAAGAGTACTAGCCAAGGCACGAGTACTAGTTCAGCCCACTACTTAAGGCAAGAGTCCTAGTTAAGGCTACTAGTTGATGCAAGAATACAAGTGAATACTACTAGTTAAGGCCAGGGTACTACTTAAGGCAACTGGTTACGGCAAGGGTAGTATTTCTGGGTACTGATACGGCCAGGGTACTAGTTCAGACTACTAGTGAATGCGAGGGTACTAGTTAAGGGTACTACTTAAGGCTGCCTGTGAAGGCCAGGGTCTGAGTTAAGGCTACTGGAGAAGGCCAGGGTACCAGTGAAGGCAAGGCTACTAGTTAAGGGTACTAGTTAAGAGAAGGCTACTAGTTCAGGATACGAGTTAGGGGCACTGTACTAGTTAAGAGTACTAGCTAAGGCACGAGTACTAGTTCAGGCCACTACTTAAGGCAAGAGTACTAGTTAAGGCTACTCTTTGATGCAAGTTTACAAGTTGAGACTTCTAGTTAAGGCCAGGGTCCTAGTTAAGGCAACTGGTTAAGGCAAGGCTACTAGTTAAGGCAAGGCTACTAGTTCGGGGTAGTAGTGAAGGCTTGGCTACTAGTTAAGGGTACTAGGAAGGCAAGGGCAGATGTTAAGACTATTACTTAAAGCAAGGCTACTAGTTCCGAGTACTAATTCAGACAAGGCTACTAGTTCAGGCTATTCGTTATGGCCGCTGTACTAGTTAAGGCACAGGTACTAGTTAAGGATACTAGTTAAGGCAAGGTCCAAGTGAAGGCTACTACTTAAGGCAAGACGACTAGTTTAGGCTACCAGTGGATTCAAGGGTACAAGTTCATACTACTAGTTAAGACCAGGGTACCAGTTAAGGCAGCTGGTTAAGGCCAGGGTAGGACTTATGGGGACTGAGAAGGTCAGGTACTAGTTAAGACAACTAGTTCATGCGAGGGTACTAGTGAAGGGTACTAGTTGAGGCAAGGCTACTAGTGAAGGCCAGGGTACTAGTGAAGGCTACTGGTGAAGGCCAGGGTCCTAGTTAAGGCAGGGCTACTAGTTCAGGGTACTGGTAAGGCAAGGGCAGACATTAAGACTATTACTTAAGGCAAGGCTACTAGTTAAGGGTACTAGTTCAGACAAGGCTACTAGTTCAGGATACTAGTTAAGGCAAGGGGACTAGTTCAGATTCAGAATTTAGGGTACTTGTCAGGGCAAGGGTACTCTTCAAGGCTAGTTGTCTAGCCTACTGATCTATACCACTAGTCTGACTAGTCCAGCTGTCTTGTCTAGGCTACTACTCTAGACTTCTCTTGTCTACTCTACTCTAGTCTACTTTCGTCTACCCTAGTCTACCCTAGCAAAAACCACCCTACCCTAACCTTTTCGAATCTATTCAATTGGATTCGATTCAAAGCATTTCAATGTGATTGGACGCGATGAGGCTTGAATCGGCTCATTCGGCACCATCAGCTCGATTCAGCTTGAATCGCTTCGATTCAGCTTGTTTCAACTCAATTCGACTTGGTTCAGCCTTATTCGGCTCGATTCGACTCTTTTCTACTCTAGTTTTCTCTATGCAACTCCATTCGACTCCATTCTACTCTATTCTGTTCTACCCTACCCGACTCTAATCTATTCTAATGGATTCGCTTGGGCGCTATTCGACGCGATTCATCACGTTTTGTTTCCATTGGGCTCGATTCGGCTAGAATTGGCTCTATTCAGCTCTATTCTGCACTATTTCACTCTATTCGACTCTACTCTTCTCTGCTCTACCGTACTGTGCTATCTTCTCTTCCTTCTATTATGTACTGTTCTATTCTATTCTGTTCTACCCTCCCAGCCGCTCCCCTCCCCTTCTCTAATCTTTGATTCTGTTCGAGTCATCGCATTTTCACGCCATTCCACCCGATTAGGCTTGAATCACATCAATTCGCTTCGAGTCGGTTCGATTGGGCTCCATTTTGCTCCATTCAGCTCCAATGGCATCGATTCTGCTGGATTCTGCTCGATTAGGCCTTCTTTGGCCCTATTCGGCCCAACTATGCTCTATTCGACTCTTTTCTACCCTATTCGTCTCTAGTCGGCTCCGTTCTAATCCATTCCACACTCTTCTGCACTATTCTCCTCTATTCTCGTCTACCCTTCCCTACCCTAATCTATTCGAATGGATTCGATTTGACCCGATTCGAAGCGATTCAACGCGATTCATCTTGTTTTGTCTCCATTCGGCTATGTTCTGCACTATCTGACTCTTTTCTACTCTATTCTATTCTGCTGGATTCTTTCTCTTCTGTTCTGTTCTCTCCTATTCTGTTGGACTCTGTTCTATCCTACCCTACCCAACCCTACTGCACCCCACCCAAACCCACCCTACTTGAATCTATTTGATTCAATTCGATTCACTTCGACGCGATTGGACAGGATTTGACGGGATTCGACAAGGTCCGAAGGCATTTGACGGGATTCAAAGAGATTAGGCGAGATTCCATACGATTCGACGTGATTCAGCAGAATTCTAGGAGATTGGACGCAATTCGAAGTTATTGGACGTGATGGGGCGTGATTCGTCGTGATTCGACGACATTCGATGCAATCCGATGCGATCCGAAGCGATTCGACCCGGTCCGACACAAAACGATGTGATTTGATGCGATTCGACGTGATTCGATGTGATTCGACGCTATTCAGTGACAGTCGGCGTGATTCTGCTTGATTCAGCTCGATTAGGTGCGAATCGGCTCTATATGGCTCCTTTACGTCTCTATTCGGCTCCATTCAGCTCTGTTTTCTCTATTCGTCTCTATTTGGCCTATTCGTCTCTAATCGACTCTATTCGAGTCTATTCGACCCTACTCTTTTCTACTCTATTCTATTCCTTCTATTCTGTTCTAATCTCTTCTAGTCTACTCTATTCTATTCCACCCTCCTCTCCCCTTCTCCAATCTAGACGTTTGGATTGCATTGGATGCATTGAACGGGATTCGACGTGATTAAGCTTGAATCAGCTCGATTCTATTCCATTTGGCTCTATTCGGTTCGTTTGGCTTGAATTGCTTCGATTCTGCTCAATTCCGCCTCTTTCGGCCCTATTCTGCTCTATTCGACTCTTCTCTACTCTTTTTGTCTCTATTTGACTCCATTCTACTCCATTCCATTTATTCCACACCATTCTACACTATTCTGCTCTACTCTAGCCTACACCACTCTAATTTACTCGAATCGATTAGACGTGATTCCTCTCATTTCGACTCCATTCGGCTCTACTCAGCTGTATTCGAGTCTACCCTATTATACACTAGCCTACGCTATCGTACTCTAGTCTACTCTTCTTTATTTTCTTTATTCTTCCTATTCTGTTCTGTTCTAGTCTACTCTATTCTACCCTACCCTATGCTACCCAACTCTACTCTATTCTAATCCGTTGGATTGGATTGGATTCAACCCATTTGGACACGATTCGGCTCAGTTTGGCTCTATTTAGCTCCGTTCGAATCTATTCTACTCTACTCTGTTTCCCTCTACGCTACTCTAGCCTACTGTTTTCTGTATTCGTTCTGTATTGTTCTGTTCTCTTCTATTCTCTTCTGTTTTATTCTATGCTACTCTACTCTATTCCACCCTGCCATACCCGAACCTCCCCTACTCTAAGCTGTTCAATTCGATTCCATGAATTTGGACACGATTCAGGTCGAATTGGTTCGATTCATGTCCATTCGGCTCCATTTGGCTCGAAGGGTGTCGATTCAACTGGATTAGGCTCAATTCGGCTCCATTAGGCTCGATTTACTGGATTTGGCTCAATTCAGCTCGATTGGGCCCTCTTCGGCCCTCTTCAGCACTATTCGGCTCTATTCGGCTCTTTTCTACTCCTTTCGACTCCATTCGATTGCGCTGCACAGCATTCTACTCCACTCAACACTTTTACTCTACCCTACCCTAATTGACTGGAATTGGTTCGAGGGGATTCAACGCGATTTGCCTTGTTTCTTCTCCATTTGGCTCGCTTAGACTCTATTCGACTCTGTTCTACTCTACACTATTCTGCTCTGCTCTAACCTTTTGGACTCGATTCTCTTGTATTCTTTTTATTCTCTTTTACTGTGTTCAATTCTCTTCTACTCTATTTTAACCAACCCTACTCTAATCTATTCCACTGGATTCGATTCCACGCATTTCGATGCGATTCGGCTCCAATCGGCTCCGTTGCACTCCATTCATCCCTCTTGGGCTCTAATCGGTTCGATTCAGTTCTAATCGGCTCCATTTCGCCCTGGTCAATTCTATTCAGCTTGAATAGGCTCTATTCAACTCTATATGGCTCTATGAGTCTACTCAACTCTATTATGTCTTTTCAACGCCATTCTACACCATTCTACTCCATCCGACTGTATTCTTCTCTATTCTATTGTCTTGTACTCTACCCTTGTCTAGTCTATTCTAATCGATTCGATTGGATTGGACTTGAATGGATGGGATTCAATGCAACTCAACGGGATTCGACGCGATCCAGCATGATTCCGCGGGATTCGGCGCCATTCATCTTGATGTCTATCACGTTGGGTCTTTTGGGCTCTATTTTGCTCTAGTCGGCAATATTCAACTCTATTCTTCTAGACTCTGCACTACTCGACCCTATTCTAGTCTTTCAGTTCTCTTCTATCCTGTTCTGTTCTACTGCATTTTGGTCTATCCTACCCTACTCTAACTTAGCCTACTGCAATCTGTTCTATTCTATTCAACAGACTTGAACGGGATTCGACCTGATTCAGGTCCTATCGGCTCGAATCAGCTCCTTTTTGTGCGAATTCAACTCGATTCGGTTGGACTTGGCCCTTTTCCTCTCTATTCAGCTCATTTCGGCAGGATTTGACTCTATTTGACCCTAGTCTACTCTTCTCTATTCTTTCTGGTCTATTCTAATCTATTCTTTTCTACCCTCCCCTCCCCTCATCTTACCTGCCCTACACTAAACTATTGGATTGGATTCGACACTTTTCAACGCGATTCGACATGATTCTTCTCGATTCACCTTGAATTTGGTGGATTCGGCTGCATTCAGCTCTCTTTGGCTCTATTCAACTCTATTGGACTCTATTCTACTGTACTCGTCTCTACTTCATTCTATTCGATTCTTTCTCTTGTGTTCTGTTCTGTTCTAGTCTAACCCCTCCTACTCTACCCTCCTCTACTCTAATCGATTCGATCCGATTCAATGCCTTTCAAGGCGATTCCATGGGATTAGGCTTGAATTGGCTTGATTTCGCTCGAATCGGGTCAATTTGGCTCGATTCTGCTCGATTCAGCATCATTAGGCTCGATCCAAACGTATCCGGCCCTGTTCAGCTCTATTCAACTCTTTTCTACTTTATTCGTCTCTATTTGGCTCCATTCGACTCCATTCCACACCATTCTACTCTGTTCGACTCCATTCTACACTATTCTATTCTCTTCTCCCCCACCCTACTCTCCTCTAATCTATTCGATTCATGGAGATTTGTCTCATTTCCTCTCCATTCGACTCGATTCAGCTCGAATTGGATCTATTCATCTCTATTCTGCACTACTCGACTCTGACTATTCTACTCTACTCCACTCTACTCCATTCTACTCTTTGTATTCTCTTCTCTTCTACTCTATGCTTCTCTAGTCTATTCCTCTGTGCCCTACCCTATTGAATCCCAGCCTGACCTACGCTACTCTAAGCTGTTCTATTGAATTCGATTGCATTCGATTCGACCCGATTGGACACAATTGGACGGGATTCGGTGAGATTTCATGAGATTCAATGGGTTTTGGTGGGATTGGATGGACTTCGACGAGATTCGATGCAATAGGATGTGATTAGGTGCGATTTGGCTCGATCTAGCTTGGCTCATTTTCTGTGTCTCTATTTGGCTCATTCCAGCTCCATTCGGCTCCATTCAGCTCGAATCTGGTCGATTTGACTTGATCGGGCTCGACTGGGCTCGATTGGGCTCCACTCAGCCCTATATGTCCCTATTCAGTGCTATTCCGCTCTATTCAACTCTTTTCTAGTCTATTCATCTCGGTTTGACTGCATTTGACTCCATTCCACACCATTCTACGCTCTTCTATTCGACAGAACCCTATCCCGCCCTAGTCTTTCCTCATCTAGTCTCTTCTTTTCGATTCTGTTGTATTGGATTCTCGTTTTCTCTTTTCTCTATTCCTTCCTATGCTACTCTACCATACCCTACACGAAACTAAGCTATCCTGACTTATCCTCTTCTATTCTATTGGATTCTGTTTTCTCTGTTCTACCGTATGCTACCCTACCTTATGACACCCTACTGGACCATACCCTACTCCATAAAAAAAGGGGTACTCAAGAAGGGTACTAGTTTGGAAAAGGGACTACCTAAGGCAAGGGGACTAGTTCAGGCTACTAGTTAGGGCCACTGTACTAGTTAAGAGTACTAGTTAATGGACGGGTACTAGTTAAGGCTACTAGGAAGGCAAGGTACAAGTGAAGGCTACTACTTCAGGCAAGCATATTAGTTTAGGCTACTAGTTGATGCAAGGGTACAAGTTCATACTACTAATTAAGGCCAGGGTACTAGTTAAGGCAACTGGCCAAGGCAAGGGTAGTAGCTATGGGTAGCGATAAGGCCAGGGTACTAGTTAAGAGTACTAGTTAAAGCCAGGGTACTAGTTGAGGCAAGGGTCCTAGTGACGGCCAGGGTACTAGTTAAGCCTGGGCTACTAGTCCATTCAAGGCTACTACTTCAGGGTACTAGTTAAGGTTTGGCTACTAGTTAAGAGGACTAGTAAGGCAAGGGTAGACGTTAAGACTGTTCCTTAAGGCAAGGCGACTCGTTAAGGGTACTATTTACCACAAGGCTTCTAGTTCAGAATACTAGTTAGGGCCACTGTACTAGTTCAGAGTACTAGTTAAGGCTACTAGTAAGGCAAGGAACGAGTTTAGGCCACTACTTCAGGCAAGAGTACTAGTGTTGTCTACTAGTCGATGCAAGGGTACATGTTAATACTACTGGCTAAGTCCAGGGTGCTAGTTAAGGCAACTGGTTAAGGCAAGGGTAGTAGTTCTGGGTACTGATAAGGCCAGGCTACTAGTTAAGACTACTAGTTAATGCAAGGGTACTAGTTAAGGGGACTTGTTGAGGCAAGGGTAGCCATTAAGACTATTCCTTAAGGCAAGGCTCCTGGTTAAGGGTACACGTTAGGACAAGGCTACCAGTTCAGGATACTAGTTAGGGGCACTGTACTAGTTAAGAGTACTAGTAAAGGCACGGGTGCTAGTAAAGGCTGCTAGTTAAGGCAAGGTACAAATTCAGGCCACTGCTTAAGGCAAGAGTCCTAGTTAAGGCTACTAGTTGATGCAAGAATACAAGTGAATACTACTAGTTAAGGCCAGGGTACTAGTTAAGGCAACGGGTTACGGCAAGGCTAGTAGTTCTGGGTACTGATACGGCCAGGGTACTAGTTCAGGCTACTAGTGAATGCGAGGGTACTAGTTAAGGGTACTAGTTAAGGCTGCCAGTGAAGGCCAGGGTCTGAGTTAAGGCTACTGGAGAAGGCCAGGGTACTAGTGAAGGCAAGGGTACTAGTTAAGGGTACTAGTTAAGAGAAGGCTACGAGTTCAGGATATGAGTTAGGGGCACTGTACTAGTTAAGAGTACTAGCCAAGGCACGAGTACTAGTTCAGCCCACTACTTAAGGCAAGAGTCCTAGTTAAGGCTACTAGTTGATGCAAGAATACAAGTGAATACTACTAGTTAAGGCCAGGGTACTACTTAAGGCAACTGGTTACGGCAAGGGTAGTAGTTCTGGGTACTGATACGGCCAGGGTACTAGTTCAGACTACTAGTGAATGCGAGGGTACTAGTTAAGGGTACTACTTAAGGCTGCCTGTGAAGGCCAGGGTCTGAGTTAAGGCTACTGGAGAAGGCCAGGGTACCAGTGAAGGCAAGGCTACTAGTTAAGGGTACTAGTTAAGAGAAGGCTACTAGTTCAGGATACGAGTTAGGGGCACTGTACTAGTTAAGAGTACTAGCTAAGGCACGAGTACTAGTTCAGGCCACTACTTAAGGCAAGAGTACTAGTTAAGGCTACTCTTTGATGCAAGTTTACAAGTTGAGACTTCTAGTTAAGGCCAGGGTCCTAGTTAAGGCAACTGGTTAAGGCAAGGCTACTAGTTAAGGCAAGGCTACTAGTTCGGGGTAGTAGTGAAGGCTTGGCTACTAGTTAAGGGTACTAGGAAGGCAAGGGCAGATGTTAAGACTATTACTTAAAGCAAGGCTACTAGTTCCGAGTACTAATTCAGACAAGGCTACTAGTTCAGGCTATTCGTTATGGCCGCTGTACTAGTTAAGGCACAGGTACTAGTTAAGGATACTAGTTAAGGCAAGGTCCAAGTGAAGGCTACTACTTAAGGCAAGACGACTAGTTTAGGCTACCAGTGGATTCAAGGGTACAAGTTCATACTACTAGTTAAGACCAGGGTACCAGTTAAGGCAGCTGGTTAAGGCCAGGGTAGGACTTATGGGGACTGAGAAGGTCAGGTACTAGTTAAGACAACTAGTTCATGCGAGGGTACTAGTGAAGGGTACTAGTTGAGGCAAGGCTACTAGTGAAGGCCAGGGTACTAGTGAAGGCTACTGGTGAAGGCCAGGGTCCTAGTTAAGGCAGGGCTACTAGTTCAGGGTACTGGTAAGGCAAGGGCAGACATTAAGACTATTACTTAAGGCAAGGCTACTAGTTAAGGGTACTAGTTCAGACAAGGCTACTAGTTCAGGATACTAGTTAAGGCAAGGGGACTAGTTCAGATTCAGAATTTAGGGTACTTGTCAGGGCAAGGGTACTCTTCAAGGCTAGTTGTCTAGCCTACTGATCTATACCACTAGTCTGACTAGTCCAGCTGTCTTGTCTAGGCTACTACTCTAGACTTCTCTTGTCTACTCTACTCTAGTCTACTTTCGTCTACCCTAGTCTACCCTAGCAAAAACCACCCTACCCTAACCTTTTCGAATCTATTCAATTGGATTCGATTCAAAGCATTTCAATGTGATTGGACGCGATGAGGCTTGAATCGGCTCATTCGGCACCATCAGCTCGATTCAGCTTGAATCGCTTCGATTCAGCTTGTTTCAACTCAATTCGACTTGGTTCAGCCTTATTCGGCTCGATTCGACTCTTTTCTACTCTAGTTTTCTCTATGCAACTCCATTCGACTCCATTCTACTCTATTCTGTTCTACCCTACCCGACTCTAATCTATTCTAATGGATTCGCTTGGGCGCTATTCGACGCGATTCATCACGTTTTGTTTCCATTGGGCTCGATTCGGCTAGAATTGGCTCTATTCAGCTCTATTCTGCACTATTTCACTCTATTCGACTCTACTCTTCTCTGCTCTACCGTACTGTGCTATCTTCTCTTCCTTCTATTATGTACTGTTCTATTCTATTCTGTTCTACCCTCCCAGCCGCTCCCCTCCCCTTCTCTAATCTTTGATTCTGTTCGAGTCATCGCATTTTCACGCCATTCGACCCGATTAGGCTTGAATCACATCAATTCGCTTCGAGTCGGTTCGATTGGACTCCATTTTGCTCCATTCAGCTCCAATGGCATCGATTCTGCTGGATTCTGCTCGATTAGGCCTTCTTTGGCCCTATTCGGCCCAACTATGCTCTATTCGACTCTTTTCTACCCTATTCGTCTCTAGTCGGCTCCGTTCTAATCCATTCCACACCCTTCTGCACTATTCTCCTCTATTCTCGTCTACCCTTCCCTACCCTAATCTATTCGAATGGATTCGATTGGACCCGATTCGAAGCGATTCAACGCGATTCATCTTGTTTTGTCTCCATTCGGCTATGTTCTGCACTATCTGACTCTTTTCTACTCTATTCTATTCTGCTGGATTCTTTCTCTTCTGTTCTGTTCTCTCCTATTCTGTTGGACTCTGTTCTATCCTACCCTACCCAACCCTACTGCACCCCACCCAAACCCACCCTACTTGAATCTATTTGATTCAATTCGATTCACTTCGACGCGATTGGACAGGATTTGACGGGATTCGACAAGGTCCGAAGGCATTTGACGGGATTCAAAGAGATTAGGCGAGATTCCATACGATTCGACGTGATTCAGCAGAATTCTAGGAGATTGGACGCAATTCGAAGTTATTGGACGTGATGGGGCGTGATTCGTCGTGATTCGACGACATTCGATGCAATCCGATGCGATCCGAAGCGATTCGACCCGGTCCGACACAAAACGATGTGATTTGATGCGATTCGACGTGATTCGATGTGATTCGACGCTATTCAGTGACAGTCGGCGTGATTCTGCTTGATTCAGCTCGATTAGGTGCGAATCGGCTCTATATGGCTCCTTTACGTCTCTATTCGGCTCCATTCAGCTCTGTTTTCTCTATTCGTCTCTATTTGGCCTATTCGTCTCTAATCGACTCTATTCGAGTCTATTCGACCCTACTCTTTTCTACTCTATTCTATTCCTTCTATTCTGTTCTAATCTCTTCTAGTCTACTCTACTCTATTCTATTCCACCCTCCTCTCCCCTTCTCCAATCTAGACGTTTGGATTGCATTGGATGCATTGAACGGGATTCGACGTGATTAAGCTTGAATCAGCTCGATTCTATTCCATTTGGCTCTATTCGGTTCGTTTGGCTTGAATTGCTTCGATTCTGCTCAATTCCGCCTCTTTCGGCCCTATTCTGCTCTATTCGACTCTTCTCTACTCTTTTTGTCTCTATTTGACTCCATTCTACTCCATTCCATTTATTCCACACCATTCTACACTATTCTGCTCTACTCTAGCCTACACCACTCTAATTTACTCGAATCGATTAGACGTGATTCCTCTCATTTCGACTCCATTCGGCTCTACTCAGCTGTATTCGAGTCTACCCTATTATACACTAGCCTACGCTATCGTACTCTAGTCTACTCTTCTTTATTTTCTTTATTCTTCCTATTCTGTTCTGTTCTAGTCTACTCTATTCTACCCTACCCTATGCTACCCAACTCTACTCTATTCTAATCCGTTGGATTGGATTGGATTCAACCCATTTGGACACGATTCGGCTCAGTTTGGCTCTATTTAGCTCCGTTCGAATCTATTCTACTCTACTCTGTTTCCCTCTACGCTACTCTAGCCTACTGTTTTCTGTATTCGTTCTGTATTGTTCTGTTCTCTTCTATTCTCTTCTGTTTTATTCTATGCTACTCTACTCTATTCCACCCTGCCATACCCGAACCTCCCCTACTCTAAGCTGTTCAATTCGATTCCATGAATTTGGACACGATTCAGGTCGAATTGGTTCGATTCATGTCCATTCGGCTCCATTTGGCTCGAAGGGTGTCGATTCAACTGGATTAGGCTCAATTCGGCTCCATTAGGCTCGATTTACTGGATTTGGCTCAATTCAGCTCGATTGGGCCCTCTTCGGCCCTCTTCAGCACTATTCGGCTCTATTCGGCTCTTTTCTGCTCCTTTCGACTCCATTCGATTGCGCTGCACAGCATTCTACTCCACTCAACACTATTTTACTCTACCCTACCCTAATTGACTGGAATTGGTTCGAGGGGATTCAACGCGATTTGCCTTGTTTCTTCTCCATTTGGCTCGCTTAGACTCTATTCGACTCTGTTCTACTCTACACTATTCTGCTCTGCTCTAACCTTTTGGACTCGATTCTCTTGTATTCTTTTTATTCTCTTTTACTGTGTTCAATTCTCTTCTACTCTATTTTAACCAACCCTACTCTAACCTATTCCACTGGATTCGATTCCACGCATTTCGATGCGATTCGGCTCCAATCGGCTCCGTTGCACTCCATTCATCCCTCTTGGGCTCTAATCGGTTCGATTCAGTTCTAATCGGCTCCATTTCGCCCTGGTCAATTCTATTCAGCTTGAATAGGCTCTATTCAACTCTATATGGCTCTATGAGTCTACTCAACTCTATTATCTCTTTCAACGCCATTCTACACCATTCTACTCCATCCGACTGTATTCTTCTCTATTCTATTGTCTTGTACTCTACCCTTGTCTAGTCTATTCTAATCGATTCGATTGGATTGGACTTGAATGGATGGGATTCAATGCAATTCAACGGGATTCGACGCGATCCAGCATGATTCCGCGGGATTCGGCGCCATTCATCTTGATGTCTATCACGTTGGGTCTTTTGGGCTCTATTTTGCTCTAGTCGGCAATATTCAACTCTATTCTTCTAGACTCTGCACTACTCGACCCTATTCTAGTCTTTCAGTTCTCTTCTATCCTGTTCTGTTCTACTGCATTTTGGTCTATCCTACCCTACTCTAACTTAGCCTACTGCAATCTGTTCTATTCTATTCAACAGACTTGAACGGGATTCGACCTGATTCAGGTCCTATCGGCTCGAATCAGCTCCTTTTTGTGCGAATTCAACTCGATTCGGTTGGACTTGGCCCTTTTCCTCTCTATTCAGCTCATTTCGGCAGGATTTGACTCTATTTGACCCTAGTCTACTCTTCTCTATTCTTTCTGGTCTATTCCAATCTATTCTTTTCTACCCTCCCCTCCCCTCATCTTACCTGCCCTACACTAAACTATTGGATTGGATTCGACACTTTTCAACGCGATTCGACATGATTCTTCTCGATTCACCTTGAATTTGGTGGATTCGGCTGCATTCAGCTCTCTTTGGCTCTATTCAACTCTATTGGACTCTATTCTACTGTACTCGTCTCTACTTCATTCTATTCGATTCTTTCTCTTGTGTTCTGTTCTGTTCTAGTCTAACCCCTCCTACTCTACCCTCCTCTACTCTAATCGATTCGATCCGATTCAATGCCTTTCAAGGCGATTCCATGGGATTAGGCTTGAATTGGCTTGATTTAGCTCGATTTGGCTTGAATCGGGTCAATTTGGCTTGATTCTGCTCGATTCAGCATCATTAGGCTCGATCCAAACTTATCCGGCCCTGTTCAGCTCTATTCAACTCTTTTCTACTTTATTCGTCTCTATTTGGCTCCATTCGACTCCATTCCACACCATTCTACTCTGTTCGACCCCATTCTACACTATTCTATTCTCTTCTCCCCCACCCTACTCTCCTCTAATCTATTCGATTCATGGAGATTTGTCTCATTTCCTCTCCATTCGACTCGATTCAGCTCGAATTGGATCTATTCATCTCTATTCTGCACTACTCGACTCTGACTATTCTACTCTACTCCACTCTACTCCATTCTACTCTTTGTATTCTCTTCTCTTCTACTCTATGCTTCTCTAGTCTATTCCTCTGTGCCCTACCCTATTGAATCCCAGCCTAACCTACACTACTCTAAGCTGTTCTATTGAATTCGATTGCATTCGATGCGACCCGATTGGACACAATTGGACGGGATTCGGTGAGATTTCATGAGATTCAATGGGTTTTGGTGGGATTGGATGGACTTCGACGAGATTCGATGCAATAGGATGTGATTAGGTGCGATTTGGCTCGATCTAGCTTGGCTCATTTTCTGTGTCTCTATTTGGCTCATTCCAGCTCCATTCGGCTCCATTCAGCTCGAATCTGGTCGATTTGACTTGATCGGGCTCGACTGGGCTCGATTGGGCTCCACTCAGCCCTATATGTCCCTATTCAGTGCTATTCCGCTCTATTCAACTCTTTTCTAGTCTATTCATCTCGGTTTGACTGCATTTGACTCCATTCCACACCATTCTACGCTCTTCTATTCGACAGAACCCTATCCCGCCCTAGTCTTTCCTCATCTAGTCTCTTCTTTTCGATTCTGTTGTATTGGATTCTCGTTTTCTCTTTTCTCTATTCCTTCCTATGCTACTCTACCATACCCTACACGAAACTAAGCTATCCTGACTTATCCTCTTCTATTCTATTGGATTCTGTTTTCTCTGTTCTACCGTATGCTACCCTACCTTATGACACCCTACTGGACCATACCCTACTCCATAAAAAAAGGGGTACTCAAGAAGGGTACTAGTTTGGAAAAGGGACTACCTAAGGCAAGGGGACTAGTTCAGGCTACTAGTTAGGGCCACTGTACTAGTTAAGAGTACTAGTTAATGGACGGGTACTAGTTAAGGCTACTAGGAAGGCAAGGTACAAGTGAAGGCTACTACTTCAGGCAAGCATATTAGTTTAGGCTACTAGTTGATGCAAGGGTACAAGTTCATACTACTAATTAAGGCCAGGGTACTAGTTAAGGCAACTGGCCAAGGCAAGGGTAGTAGCTATGGGTAGCGATAAGGCCAGGGTACTAGTTAAGAGTACTAGTTAAAGCCAGGGTACTAGTTGAGGCAAGGGTCCTAGTGACGGCCAGGGTACTAGTTAAGCCTGGGCTACTAGTCCATTCAAGGCTACTACTTCAGGGTACTAGTTAAGGTTTGGCTACTAGTTAAGAGGACTAGTAAGGCAAGGGTAGACGTTAAGACTGTTCCTTAAGGCAAGGCGACTCGTTAAGGGTACTATTTACCACAAGGCTTCTAGTTCAGAATACTAGTTAGGGCCACTGTACTAGTTCAGAGTACTAGTTAAGGCTACTAGTAAGGCAAGGAACGAGTTTAGGCCACTACTTCAGGCAAGAGTACTAGTGTTGTCT